>NW_005370452.1:517340-556955 GCF_000412655.1 Myotis brandtii
AGCTAATTTGCCTACAAATGTCAGGTGGTCATAATAATCTGGCCACTGTGTGTGTGTGTGTGTGTGTGTGTGTGTGTGTGTGTGTGTGTGTGTGTGTATTTTTTTTTAAATGAGAAAATTTTTGGGATTTAGGGTTGGTGAAAAGTTCTTAGCTCTGACTTTCAAAGTATGATTTATAGAAGAATAATTGGTCAGTTGGATTTCATCAAATTAAAATGTTTTGCTTTGTGAAAAATCATATTAGAATGAAAAGACAGGTTACAGACGGGGAGAAACTATTTGCAGTCTACGTATTTGACACGTAACTTATCTGGAGAAAATATAAACAGTTCTAAAATCTTAACAGTAAAGATTCAAACAATCATATTAGGAAAATGGGCAAAAGACATGAAGAGGCATTTTATTGAAGAGGATATACGGACGTCAAAAATAAGCACACAGCCTGTCTGGCGTGGCTCAGGTTGAGTGTAGACCTATGAACCAGGAGGTCATGATTCAATTCCCGGTCAGGGCATATGTCTGAGTTGCAGGCTCCATCCCCAGTGTGGGGTGTGCAGGAGGCAGCGGATCAATGATTCTCTCTCTTCATTGATGTTTCTACTTCTCTCTCCCTTTCCCTTCCTCTCTGAAATCTTTAAAAATATGTTTTAAAAAAAATAAGCACACAAAAAGATGTTCAGTATCACCAACCACCAGGGAAATGCAAATTAAGACTATGACAAGATATTGGACACCTATCAGAACAGCTAAAATTAAAAATAGTAAGATAACCAAATGCTGGTGAGGTTGTGGAAGACAGAAACTTTCATACATTGCTGATGGGAATATTTTCCACCTTGGAAAATAACTTGATGGTTTGTAAAAACAACAACATGGTTAAACATAGAGTTACCTTATGACCCAGCAATTCCATTCCTAGGTATGTATGTTGGAAAAAAGAAAACATAAATGCATATAAAAACTTGCATGCTAATGTTCACAGTGGCATTATTCATAATCTAAAAATGGAAATAACCAACTTTCCATCAGCTGATGAATTGGTAAGTAAAATGTGGTATATTTTTCAATAAAAGGAAGAAATTGCTAATGCAATGCTGTGATGTGGATGAGCCTTGAAAACATGCTAAGTGCAAAAAGCCAGTCACAATAGATGAAGCTTTAAATTGTATAGATCTATTTATATTAAATGGCCAGTTTTAGAAAATTTAAATGTAGAGAAAGTATTTTAGGTTGTGGGAGTGACTTATTATATGGTATCTGAATTTTATCTCAATTTTTTTTATTTTTATTGATGTTTTAGAGAGAGGGGAAGATAGAGAAACATCCATGTGAGAGAATTGATAGTAGCATGAAATGAGTAGGTAGTATTCAGCTGCCTCCTGCACACCCCCTACCAGGGATTGAGCCCACAACCTGGGCATGTGACCTGACTGGGAATTGAACTAGTAATCTTTCTGTGCACAGGATGATGCCCAACCAACTGAGCCACACTATCCTGGCCAGGGCTCAATAATGCTTTTTTAAAACTAAATATGCATTTTCTCTATACCCCAGCAATCTCACATTTGGGCATTCATTCAAAACAAATGGAAACTGGAGTTCACACAAAAACTGGTGTATTATTGTTCATAGTGCTTTGCTTGTAATAGTGAAAATCTGGAAAGAACCACATTTTTTTGCAATAGGTGAAAGGTTAAATTGTAGTACATCCATACCATGGAATACTACCCAGCCATCAAAAATGGCAGTAATTATTGGTGTGTGCAGCAACTTCGGTGGATCTCAAGGGCATTAAGCTCAAAATCTCAAAAGGGCACATACTCTGTTCTCACATTTATATAATCTCAAATGATAGAACAAAAGTTGGGACATGGGTGGCTGTGGGGGAGAGCTCAAGAAAAGGTGGGATACTATAGTCTTAAAGTGAAGTGGGACTCTCTCATTTGCATGTAGTTTGTTTATTGATGTTTCATGTCTCCAAGGCTTACATTTTAACTAAAGGTGATTGATGGTGTCAAACATAATGTGTTTACTTTAAAAAAATAAAAAAAATAAAGTGAAGTGGGGAATGGAGAGGATCAAAATATACTGTCAGTAGTTGAAGAAGGAAGATACATACATGTATTACTTAAAATTACATGAACTAACATAGATACATTGGGAGAAGGGAGGATCAATAAGAGTAAAAAATGCCCAAGATGTGAAACTGCAATTGAGGAAGGAAATGTCATATGTATGTTAATTAAAATTATATTAACATAATATATGTTTATGGTTATATTAGAAGGAAGAATTGATAGTAGCATGAAATGAGTAGGTAGTATTCAAAACGGGTAAATGAAAATCTGCTGTCTCATGGCAGCCCTGACCACGTGCGAGTACTTGTAACATGGCTGGTTCCATTTGAGGCATGCTGTGAATATGAAATATACATTGAAGTTGAAGCTTACAAACTAGAAATATCCCATTGGTATTTTTTGCAGTTATGAAAATGATACTATTTTAGACATATTGGGTTAAATAAATAATTGAAAGTAATTTCACCTGTTTTTACTTTTTTTTTAATGTGGCCACTAGAAAATTTGCAGTTACATGGGTGGCTTGCATTTTATTCCTCTAGACCAGCGATTTTCAACCTTTTTTATCTCATGGCACACACAAACTAATTACTACAATCCTGCGGCACATCAAAAAAAAAAAAATGTTTCTTGCCGATTTGACAAAATGTAGGTATAATTTTGATTCATTCACACCGGACGGCTATTGTGTTGGCTATTGTCATTTTTTAAATTTGACAATCTAAGGAAAAAGAGGCCAGTGCTCCTGACTAAATAGTCTAGTACTGCATCTTTTAAAACTTCTTGCGGCACATGTGTTGAAAATCGCTGCCCTAGAATCTATAGTCTAGGATGGATGGGGATCATCTGACCCTCAGGCCATGTGAGGCCCGAGAAATCATTTGGTCTGGCCCTGCCAAGGTATTAGGGGTTGGTTAATTAAATGTTTGACCAAATATAGAAGGCTAATTTTAAGTTGATAATTTTGTATGGCCCTTGAATGATGTTATAAATATCCAAGTGGCCCTCGGCAGAAAAAAGGTTCCCCACCCCTTGTCTAGGACATGCAGTTAGAATTGGTTCCCCTGGGGAGTAGGCTGAGTCTGGGGAAAGCTGGTTAAGGGAGAGTTGTTCTGTTTTTTAAAGTCTTTGTTGCTATTGGATTTTTAAAACATGTTAATGAAATTTGATAAAAAATTACCTTTTTAACAAAGGCTGTATGTGGTCTCTACTTTAAAATGTTAATTTGTCATATTCTAAATTACATAGTCAATGTTAACCATAGTAAGGAAGTTTGGAATGAAAAGTAGTCATTGTCTTGTCCACTGTTTTTCCTTCATTTCAGTTTGCTGTGATCAGAAATAAAGTACTTGTTTTTCCTGCTTTTGTCTAGCTTATTGCAGGAGTGACCAAGATACCACCTTATAGAAGTAATGCCCACAGAAAGCGGGAGCTGTTCAACTGCTCGCCAAGCAAAACAGAAACGCAAATCTCATAGCCTTTCTATACGAAGAACTAACAGCTCTGAACAGGAGAGGACGGGTTTGCCAAGAGAAATGTTAGAAGGACAAGTAAGTTAGTGCTGAGCATGTTTGTAATGTTCCAGAAATAGCCAAATATACACAGGTCTCTAAAGTAGAGAAAAAGTATGGGTTACCAAAAAACAAAACAAACCTAACTTCCCCTCCCTTAAATAAAACTACTGTCAAATACAATAGCCTACACAGTGACAGGATTCAATTCCAAGGTTAATGTTTTTTGTTTTTTTTTAAAATATATTTTTATTGATTTCAGAGAGGAAGGGAGAGGGAGAGAGAAACATCAATGATATGGGAGAATCATTGATCGACTGCCTTCTGCACACTCCCTACTGGGGATCGAGCCTGCAACCTGGGCATGTGCCCTGACCGGAATTGAACCCAGGACCCTTCAGTCCGCAGGCTGATGCTCTCTATCCACTGACCCAAACGAGCAAGGGCCCCAGGTTAATGTTTTTACAATATATAGTATTAAAAAAAAGTGGTGTGACAGTTTGGATCAGTTTTTCTTCTTTGTGCTATTCTACAGTACAGTTTTTATTCTACAGTGCAGTTTTAATTGTCTGTCTAATAGTCTCAAGAAAAGGAGAATCAGGTATTATTTCAGTGATCTTTCTGTTCTCTGGAGAGTTTCTGGAATCAGGTTTTTCAGTATGTTTTCTTGGCTTTATCCTGAGTTTTCTGTAGTGAGTATATCTATTTGATGTCCCTTTTGATCAGATGAACTAATATTTTATTGATAAGGCTAAGTTTTCTTACACTTTTTCTAGTTCCTTTATTATGAAAATTTGTTAGTTTTTAAAGGACATTGTGAAACCTAAAAGTATATTTGATAATAAAATAGATTCTAACTATATATACTGCATATTCATAATAATATATATAAACATGCATAGAAGCATACATACATATAGTTTTATGATTGTCCCTTCACAATTATAACTAATTCAATGGCCATAATATAACAGGAAAATAAGGCTGAAATCTGAGAAATTGGCTCATTGGAATGTTGGATCTTAGAACCGTGCCTGGGACTCTGATTTCTTGGCCTCCAGGATGCAGCTTCTAGGAGGGCAGCAGCACACACTCAGAACCTAGTGCAATTGCTTGGCATGTAGTAAATATTCAATTAGAACCCTGTTAATATGTATTGAATGGATGAATAAATGAACAAAAACCTGGTTCTGCTTTCTAAAAGAAACTATATTTTAACAGTACTGGAAATAAAAACCATAGACTTTAAGGAGCCTCCAAAATAGGTTTGATATTCTTAGTGTGTTAGTGAGTTTGGGTGGCCGTAACAAAGTACCACACAGACTGAGGGGACTTATTAGAACTTTATTCTCCCTCGGTCTTAGAGGCTAAAAGTTGGAGATCAAGGTGTGGGCAGTTTCTCCTGAAGCCTCTCTCCTTGGCTTATAGATGGTTGTTTCCTACTTGTGTCTTCACATGGTTGTCCATCTGTGTGTGTCTGTGTTTTCATCTCCCCTTCTGATAAGGGCACCAGTCAGATTGGATTAGGGCCACCCCAGTGACCCCATTTTGCCTCAATCACTGTAGCTCTGAATAAAGTCATATTCTGAGATGCGGGAGGGTCAGTACTTCCACATATGAGTTTGGGGGGAAACACAGCCCATAACTCTTAGGAAAGAATTTGAACCAGAGGTGTGCAGTGGACCTTCTATGATGGAATGTTCTAGATCTTTGCTATCAGAGATGGGAGCCACAAGCCTCAGGTGTCTCCTGTGACTGAGGAATTTAAAATTTTTTTATTAACTTACATTTAGTCAAATGGAGCTACTGGGGATCAAACCCGTAAACTTAAATATGTGCCCTGACTGGGAATCAAACCTTTGACCTTTCGGTATATGGGATGATACTCCAACTAACTGAGCCACATTGGCCATGACTAAGATATATCTTTTTAATTGTTAGATTTTTTTACATTTCTAGCAGTGAACAATTCTATAACCTTTGCTAGCATTTCCTAGCATGAACTGCCATATGAGGTACGTGTGTTCTCTTGGCCTTCTGAGGGCCTGCCCTCCATTGTGATGTAGCACCATGGGTAATTGCATCTCAGGGTAACCTTTTGTGAAGGCCATTCAGAGCCCTCCAAGCTGCACAGCCTATCACTGCTCCTCGGCCCTCATCGTGGTGTCTCCAGTGTTCCTTGGATGGTGCCTACTTGTCAATGAGTCCAGTGTCCTGAAAGGCTGGTGTGAGGTGCTTTGCCTGGTTCAGCAGCGGGAGGATGGTAGCAGTGGTGTGGGGGCAAGCAGTTGTCATAGTGGGTGTAAGCAGAGGGGTCTGAGAGCACAGGTGGTTAATTTTACCAGTGGGTTTGAGTTGAACAGTAGGTCATCACTCTCTAGAGGAGGTTACAGTCATGCTCTTTGAGTTTGTTGGGGAGCACTATCAATAGTGAAGAGTAGTGTGAAGAAGCTATAGTCAATTACCTCTTAGATTCATGAGTCGGAAGTAGTTTAGGAAGCAGTGCTTAGCTCAGGGATGGGAAGTCTGTAGTTGCACAGGGCTACTGAATCTCTGTGCACATGGAGCATTGAGGGTCATCTTTTATCCAGGTACATGCTGCTGTGGTAAAATGTAATTAATTCCCTTTACAAGCTTTACTGAATCCATAGTAGTTTTTCTGTTAGAGTTTTCTCCAGTGATACCATAAGTTACATTCCTCAGTTCAGGGTCTGTGAAGTCAAGTGGCACTAGGAGAGCTGTTAGGAAAGGTCAGGAGGAGCTCTGTCAGGCCACTTGCCCTCCAGTGGAAAAGTTCTCATTTCACTGCACGTTGCTTCTTGATTGTCTTTATTTTATCAAGTGACATTAACACTGACATCTTAGTTTTATCTCCATTACAATTACATTTTAAGAGGCGTTTACTATTTAAGTAAATGTAACATTTCATTGGCTGAATCAGGATCTTAAACATTATGGGTGTAGGTGAGTTGGAATTGATAGACATGAGAGGAGATTGGGCCTTGGGAGTCAGAAAAGCTTCCAAGTGACACTCTGAGGAGGGCTAACTGAACGAGGGGTTCTGCGGGAACATGGCACGGAGAGGGAAGAGACTAGGCAAGGGCCATGAGGCGGGGCAGACAGTGTGTTAAACATTAATTGTGCTGGTTTAGTTTAGTTTATTTTTCATTGTTACTTTAAGTTTTATTTCTTTTTTTTTCATGTTTTTTAAATTGGTATTTTATTTTATTATTTTTAAAAATATATATTTTATTGATTTTTTACAGAGAGGAAAGGAGAGGGTTAGAGAGTTAGAAACATCAATGAGAGAGAAACATTGATCAGCTGCCTCCTGCACACTCCCTACTGGGTAGGTGCTTGCAACCAAGGTACATGCCCTTGACCGGAATCGAACCTGGGACCCTTGAGTCTGCAGGCCAATGCTCTATCCACTGAGCCAAACCGGTTAGGGCTTTAATTGGAATTTTAGAGGGGTATTGAGAGAGGCTGCATGAACCAGTTCTATCAAATTCAGTTTGTAAACAAGGCTTCACATATATTTTCAGGTAGCTTGTAAAATTTACTTGAGCATTCTGTGTTTACTTAAAAACATACTGCTAAAATGCTTATGTCATTAGAGATCATTTTGCCCAAAATTCTTGTCTTCCTAAGAAGTTAATCTGAAGGAATTTAATAAATGTTATATATATATATTTGCAACTCACTAAACATCAAAAAGTTTGTTCTGCATATAAATTTGAAAAGCCACTTAGAAAATTACTGTGTCAGCAGTTAAAGTATTAAAACATTTTTTAAGAAATACTTATTAAGAATTTTGTTTAAGAATACTCTTAAGTGCTGGGAGAGGGGGTCACTCAGAAGATACTCTACAATATAGTCCATGTCCTTAGGAAATTAGAAGAGAATGTAGACTGTGTCATTCTCCCTGTTATTAACAGTGTCTGGAAGGTAAATGCTTGTGAACACAGTTGGTGCCTAAGGCACTGCTTACTCATTTGACCATACCTAAAAATTTAGCTGAGCTGTTGCTTCTTCCCACTGACTTCCCATGAGGTTTAGACAGAACTGAAGGTGTGCAGAGCACGTGCTGAGGCACGCAGGCACCAGGAGCTAACTGGGAACTTACATGGTAATGTTTTCATTTAACTGATACAAGTTTTGCTTTTACAGGTGAAATTTTTCTTTTTTCTCTCCTCATGATAATCTTTTAGGTATTACATAGAGTTACAGTGGACATGAGGATTCTATAAGGCACAATTTCTATTAATATGTAACTTATTAAAATTAATTTATAATACCACATGATAGAATTTAAAGGCTATTTAGAATGTAATTTAAAAAATCCTCACCCAAAGATATAGTCATTGATTTTATAGAGAAAGGAAGAGAGAGAGAGAAACATGGGTCAGTTACCTTCCATATGCTCCCTGTAACCTAGGAATGTGCCCTGACCGGGAAGCAAACCCTTGACCTTTTGGTGTACTGGACAGTGCTCCAACCAACTGAGCCAAACCGGCCAGGACATAATATAATTTTATTTGTGAGAACTGCAGGCCTTCTCTACAAATTTGGAATTTTTAAAATAAGGTAGGCTTATTTCCTCCCTTGTAAAAAAACAATTGTGTTGTTTCGAAGAAGTGCTTATTCTTGAATTCCATATTGATTTTAGTTTCATCTGTAGAAATTTGAAACTTTAAGTTCTGTAAACATTTTATGTATAAGAAATAAAACATCTAAAGATATAAAAGCTTAAGATACATGATAATTCACTTTGGAAAAAATATATTGGTACTTGGTATCAGAGTTTCTCATTCATTATGCATTTTAAACAAAATCTTCTTTTTCTACAGGATTCTAAACTGCCTTCCTCAGTTCGCAGTACACTTTTGGAACTGTTTGGTCAAATAGAAAGAGAATTTGAAAACCTTTATATTGAAAATTTAGAATGTGAGTATTTCCTGTCTTAATATACTTTTATAACTTTTCACTTAAAAATCTTTGAGAGTCAAATTTGTGGGTGGACATTCACCACTGCATTTGTTTTCTTTTCTGCTGCCATAGTAAGATTAGTGGCTTTGAATAACACAATTTATTATCTTAAAGCTCTGCAGACTAAAATCAGGTGTGGGCAGAGCTGTGTTCCTTCTGGAGGCATGAGAAGGAATCTATCCATTGAGCAAAACCATATAGGGCTCTTTGCCAGTCTTATAGCTGAGTATCTTGTTCCAGTCAGTTTTGGTGTGGGTAACTGGAAGCTGCGGGCACAAGGCCTTGAATGTGGTGTCTGGCATTGTTTGATGGTTTTCACTAATTGCTGTCTGATACTCATTTTCTGCATGCTCTGTGATTTTAATAAACTCCTTGGTAGTTTGGACTTCATTCGTAGCAGTTAGTGAATCCTGTACATCTTTATGACTAATCAACTGAACACTGCCATCTTCATAATAATGAATCTAAATCTTAAGTACTCCAACCTCCTGGGCTTTAGGTAGTGATATTGTGATATTCATTGTGATATTCAATGACCATTCCAGAAGTTTTTAGGCTGAAACTGGTGGCTTTCAATACATGCAGTAATGGTCTGTTGCCCATCTGTAGATTTAACATAAACAGCACAGAAGCCATTGAAATAGTGATCTTTCACATAGGCCCTTAAAGTGCTGTCACAGGATTCTCTCCAAGACTTCAAACCTCCATCTACTTCCTCTGGCTGGGAGTAACTTGCTTCTTTCTGTAATTGATTAAACTTAAAAGAAATTTTGTTTCTTGGATCGAAAAATCTGCTATTATCCAGGTCACTGTGTTTTGTAATTGAGACTTGATCTTCATATCCTTCTATCTTTATAGGTGTGAACTGATCCATATTATACTGAGCAAATGTTTGTGCTGCCCCTTCCTCAAGGAAATTGTCATTCATTATTAAGGAGTAGCTGGACATTATTGAATGCTTCATTAATTCCTCTGGGGGGTATATGAGTGATGAATTTAGTAGCTATATGTACCTTCTCATTTGACACCTGATCCTCAAAGTCGGCCATCTTGTCTTTAGGTGTGTTTTTTTAAAAATATATTTTATTGATTTTTTACAGAGAGGAAGGGAGAGGGATAGAGAGCTAGAAACATCGATGAGAGAGAAACATCGATCAGCTGCCTCCTGCACACCCCCTACTGGGGATGTGCCTGCAACCAAGGTACATGCCCTTGACCAGAATCGAACCTGGGACCCTTCAGTCCGCAGGCCAACACTCTATCCACTGAGACAAACTGGTCAGGGCTAGGTGTTTTTTTTAAAAATCCTCACCCAAGGGCAGTCTTTGATTTTATTTATTTATTTATTTTTTTAGAGAGAGAGGAAGGGGAGGGAGGAAGGGGGGCCGAGAGGGGGGGGGAAGAGAAAGAGAGAAACATTGATGTGAGAGAGATACATTGATTGATTTGGTTGCTTCCTGCACATGCCCTGACTGGGGTTAGGAACGAACCTGCAACCCAGGTTATGTGCCTTTGACCAGAATCGAACCCAAGATCCTCATGGTTAGAGCAGGCTGACGTTCTAACCACTGAATCAAGTCAGCCAGGGCTTGTCTTTAGTTTTTTCTTTTTAAACTCTTCCTTGTTGAAAGTTTTACGTGATTCGCTTTCCCCCCATTGATCTCTTCTCACTCACTCGCCCCCCATCACAGACCCTCACTGCCCTACTGTCTGTGTCCATTGGTTATGCTTATATGCATGCATACAAGTCCTTTGGTTGATCTCCCCCCCCCTCCCCCCCCATTCCCTGCCCTCCCTCTGAGGTTTGATGATCTGTTCGATGTTTCTGTGTCTCTGGATCTATTTTTGTTCATCAGTTTATTTATTATATTCCACAAATGAGTGAGATAATGTGATATTTAGCTTTCTTGGACTGGCTTATTTCACTTAGCATGATGCTCTCCAGGTCCATCCATGCTGTTGCAAATGGTAAGAGTTCTTTCTTTTTTACAGCAGCGTAGTATTCCATTGTGTGTATGTACCACAGGTTTTTAATACACTCATCTGCTGATGGGCATTTAGGCTGTTTCCAAATCTTAGCTATTGTAAATTGTGCTGCTATGAACATAGGGATGCATATATTCTTTCTCTTGTCTTTAGTTTTTTAAAACAATTTTTATTTATCTGAAACTAATATAAAATATTGTATGTAAACTAATTGAAAAAACACTAAAAAATTTTATTTTAGAAGCAATTTCTTTATTTCCTTAAAGTAGTGATTTTCAATCATTTTCATCTCATGGCACACATAAACTAATTACTAAATGCTGTGGCACATCAAAACATATATTTTTTGCCAATCTGATCAAATAAATAGGTACAACTTTGATTCATTCACACCAGATGGCTGTTGTTGTGTTGGCTGTTATTTTTTTTATGTGACAATTTAAGGGAAAAGAGGTCAGTGCCCCTGACTGAATAGTCAGGTATTGCATATTTTAAAAATTCTTGTGGCACACCAGTGTGCCTGATGTGACATAGCAGTTGAAAATTGCTGCCTTGAAGAATCAATTAGTGTAAAAAGGAAACATATCTGTAATTATTCCTCCTGTTGACCCATCCCACTGTGCAAAGGAAAACATTTGCTGCATTTTTTGCTTTTAGTTCTTCTAGTAATTATTTTATAAACTTGATCTGTTTTTGCTCTGTCAACTTTAGTTCACATGAAGTCATACTTTGTAAAATGTTAGGAAATGATGTGTCTTTTACCTCTCACTGCTCTATTACTTTCCAGTTTTGTTATTTTCCAGGGTTTGTGTTTATAAAATTTTTAACCATAATCAGGTCTTTAGTCCCTTATAAATTGATTCTAGAAATTGAATACTAATAAACAGCTTTTGTATTATTAGAGTATGTTTACTCTAGAACTAAGTGGTGTGGTTGGGTCAATAGTGAAGAGAGTATAATCCTATGTCATTTAAACTTTGCTATTAGAAAATTTAATGTTTTGATATTGGATTTTCCTTGTAAGGCCATCTTGAAAATTTACAGAGGAAGAAATTATTCCAACATTTTATAAAATAAAATTAGGTACTGTGGACTGCATCTGATTTTAAGTATTTTTTTAAGTATCACAGTTGTATGGACCCGGTATTGTTGAATTTCCATTGTGATTTAAGGCCTTGTGTTTTATGAATTTGTACAGTCTTTCAAGAAAAACTGTAGGATTTACAGATGACTAATTTTGGAGGGTCAGTGGCTTCTTCTTGCCTGTGAGATAGAGTTGAAATTGCTCAAACTGGATTTGTTCAGAGCCTTTTGCGCTTGGCCTTGTTTCTAGTTGATCTCATTTGCACTTTCACCCAGACACTTGGCCTCACGCTAGTCTGAACTGATCTTGTCCAGGCCTGGGAGGCAGCATGGCAGGCTCATAGCCTTAGTGCTGGGTGGATTTGTGGCCAGACAGGGACCAGCTGCAAGGCTATAGTAGTAGGTTGTGTCCTTGGATAAGTCCCTTCTCCCACTGGTCTCTTTTCTCATCTGCATAGTGTGGAAACCGGGATAATAGCATCTGTCCATAGCACAGCCGTGTCTGCTTCCTCCCTGCAGTGTCTCTGCTCATTCTCTTCTTCAGAGCGGATATCCTTCCTCTTTACTCTCCTCTTCTGTTCCCATACACCTCTACTTCTATTTATTTTTCATAACTTCAGTTTTTAATCTTCCTTATATATAATCCTCACTTGGTACTCTATAGTGCCATGCAACAATATTATGTTTTTTTATTTTATGTTTTTTCCCCTTGATTTCAGTGCTCAGCTAGACGGTAATATTACATTTAGTTTTGGACAATATCAGGATAATGTTTTTAAATATATAGAATAAAATACAAAGGAAAAGATTATATTGATATCCAAGAGCTCTGCTTGATGAGAACCCTGATAGCATCATGTCTTACCCGAGTAGGAAGAGCATAGGAGTTTCTGTTTTTGGAATCATGTCTTAAATTTTTTAAGAACTCTATAAATTGTGATTTTGTTTACAGGATATTATTCTGGTCTTTGTTTAGACAATACCAATATATAACATTTTTATACGCTCAAGGTTTGGAAGTAGTCAATATATTTCAACAAAAAGTACACATTTTTAACTTTTTTTCTTTTTTTAAACAACATTTTAAAAAAATTGATTTCAGAGAGGAAAGGAGAGAGAGAGTGAATCATTGATCATCAGCTGCCTCCTGCATGCCCCCCCCCCCCCCCCCCGGGATCGAACCTGCCTACTGAGGATAGAGCCCACAACCTGGGCATGTGCCCTTGGCCAGAATTGAACCCGGGACCCTTCAGACTGCAGGCTGATGGCTGTATCCAGTGAGCCAAACCAGCTAGGGACACATTTTAACCTCAAAAAAATTTTTTTTATTTCCAGTGCGTAGAGAAATTGAGACTCTTAATGAGCGTTTAGCTGCTGAAGGACAAGTAATCGATGGGGCAGAACTGAGTAAGGGCCAACTGAAAACTAAAGGTAAGGGGAATATTTGTGAATGGTGCCCTGCAGATTATATGGGGGGGAATTTGGAATTTAATGTAGACATGATTCATTGATTTTTGTGATCAGCAGTACTTGAGTCTATAATATAGGTGTAGGCACAGAGTGAAGAAGGAATTGCCCGTTGCCCCCATGTCCACATGGACAGACAAACCCTCCCAATTGCACTGTCTTCCCATGTGAAATGGATGATCCCATTAATGACTGCAGTAATATCCTGGCCCTGAAAGTTGGTGGCTCCTTAGTTGTATGGCTGTATTGATTGTCGATTCTCTGTCTCTGCAGCCAGTCACAGTACCAGCCAGCTTTCTCAGAAGCTGAAGACCACTTACAAGGCCTCCACCAGTAAGGTATGCAAGGTGCTGGCTCGTGGGCCAGCAATGTGGTACTTAAGGTGGGCATATGTATACTCTAAGTTGCATATTTTTAATTAGATATGTCTGATAGGAAAAGATAAACTTCTGGTGTTAAATCAGTTTTTAGAAGGATAGATTTGTTAAATGGCCACAGTGTATTGACACCTAGATACTAATACTTGTTGAGGTGAATATATTATGCATCAGTAAATTTGTGTTTTTTTTGAGGAAAAACATATTTTGTATTATTATTTGGCTTGATACAGAGACTTTGAATTTGGAGAAAACTAATATATGGGTATAAAGCAATGAAAATTACATTCTGAAATATAGTTAAGTTTTAGTTCAATTTCTCTAATTTTCCAAGTATGATCAGGAAGTGAAGGTCTGTCTCCAAGGCAATTTTTTTTTTTTTGGTGTGGTGTTTTGCTTTTTCTTAAATTATCTTGTTCTAATCTTCTTAAAGTGGCAGGATTTAATTGCTTGGAAATATCTATGAGGAATTACTATTATGAAGTAATATTTTGAGGTAATTTTGTATGCATCTCTACTTTGGAGTATTTTGAGTATACAAAATATAAAATAATTACCTAATCTTAACAAATGTACACTCCTTTTCTAAACCCGAGGGAAAGTTTAAATTTGTGGTGAGTCTGCTATCCTATATAATAAAAGAGAAATGTGTAAATTGACTGTCCCTCCACTATGCTCACCAGCCAATCAGGAGTGAGTATGCAAATCAACCCGACAAAGATGGTGGGTTAATTTGCATACACAGGTGCCGGGCGGAGAGCAGAGTGGGAGACCTGGCAGCTTGGGGGGACGTGGCTCCCTCGGTCGCTCCCCCAAGCCACCAGGCGGAGAGCAGAGCAGGAGAGCCTGCAGAGAGTGGAGCAGCTTGGGGAACTTGGCTCCCCAAGCCGCCAGACGGAGAGCAGAGAGGGAGAGCTGGCGGCTTGGAGGACTTGGCAGAGTGGGAGGCCGTGGGACGGAGACAGAGCAGGAAGGGAAAACCAAGAGCACGGGGAGCACCAGGAATTCTGAGAATAGTAGTTCTGGTGGCAGCCCCAGGACCGAAAGTGGAAGCCCAGAGTGTGGGGAGCACCAGGAATGCTGGGAATCGTAGTTCTGGTGGCAGACAGATCTCTTAGACACTAGAGCAAAGTGAGCCTGGAGCAAGTTACTGTTGCGGTGGGGGATGGAGGGAAAGCAAAGGTGAGAGACATAAGTAAAATCAGAGTGTCTAGGAAAAATTAAAGGGAAGATATCCTAAAACTTCCAGGAAATCTCCACCAATGAAGCAAAGAAAAAAAAACAGAAACTCCCAGATTGGAGAAGGCTCCTCTGAGGGCTCCCGGATTGGAGAGGGTGCAGGTCGGGCTGAGGGACCCACCCCCAGTGCATGAATCTTCGTGCACCGGGCCCCTAGTAAAGACATAAATAGTTATTGTTAGCTATTGTTTTTCCAGTTTGTTCCCTGAGCTTAAAGTTACTTCCCTTAACATCCAAAGTGAGATTAACTGCAATTAATGTTGCAGACTTGGTCTTTCTGCTCACTTGGAAGTCTTTGGAAATTCTTAGTTAAAAATCTGAGTATTGCTGACATTTTCTTGTCTGTCTGTGTGTGTTTTTTTGTTGTTGTTGTTGTTAATCCTCACTCAAGGATATTTTTCCATTGATTTCCAGGGAGAGTAGAAGAGAGAGGGAAAGACAGAGAGAAACATTGATGTGAGAGAAACACATTGATTGGTTGCCTCCTGCACAAGCCTTGACCAGGGCTCAGGCTGGGGAGGAACCTGCAACCAAGTACATGCCCTTGACTAGAATTGAACCCAGGACCCTTTGGTTTGTAGACCTACACTCTGTCCACTGAGCCAAACTGGCTAGGGCTGTTTTTTTTTAAATAACTTTGGAATGTAAATGGTTAAATTTTTTTGATGTATTTAGCTTAAACTTAACCAGACTTTAAGTTTTTAATAAATCAACGTTAAACTTTTTTCAAATGCAGTGAGGTTATGTTCTTCCTCATTTAACTTCTTATTATAGTACTAGAGGCTCAGTGCACGAATTCATGCACAGGTGGGGTCCCTCAGCTTGGCCAGCGATCGGGGCTGGCTGGCCAGGGGTGGGGCTGTGGGAGGTTGGCTGGCCGGCCCCGTCCTCGATTGGGGCACATCGGCAGTGGGCCTGGGCCAGCGGGGGAGAGGGTGGGAGGGAGGGGGCCGCGGGAGGTTGATCGGCCGGCTGCAGGGAGGGACTGGGGGAGGTTGGCTGTGGGATCACACTGACCACCAGGGAACAGCTCCTGCATTGAGCATCTGCCTCCTGGTGGTCAGTGTGCATCATAGTGAATGGTCGTTCTGGTCATTTAGTCTTAACCTTCGCTTAGGCTTTTATATATAGAGAGATATATTGTTTATTTAGTGATTTTAGCTTATGTATATAATATAAGGTCTTAGAATGCCAAAACTTTCTGATAATTTTGTTTTTTGTTTTTTGTTGATTTCAGAGAGGAAGAGAGAGAGAGATAGAAACATCAGTGATGAGAAGGAATCATTGATTGGCTGCCTCCTGCATGTCCCCTACTGGGGATCAACCTGGGCATGTGCCCTTGACCGGAATCAAACCTAGGACCCTTCATCCTGCAGGCCGTCGTTCTATCCACTGAGCCAAATGGGCTAGGGCTCTGATAATTTTTGAAGTAGAGGAATAAAGGGTTATATAAAATTATTCCTTACTATGAGTAGTGAAAAATAAGATTGGGGCAAAGGTAAGGGTGTGTACAATAACACTTTGCTTTAAAGCCCAATCATTTTGGATACTAGAAATTGATCTGAATTTATGAGAAGCATATGGGTAATGATCTTTCTAGCATTGTGCACAGTGTGAGTGTACCCATCTTAAAGAATAACAGTGAACATATATGATATTATTTAAAAATGGGAGAAATGATCTGATATCAGAATGTATTCTGATTGGTGCCATGCATATTCTGGGTAGTAGAGCTTGTACAGTGCAGCAGGTAGGCACTGTGTTCTGGGTTTATCACTTTTCTCCTTCTGACTCAGCAGGTAGGTAGGTCACGTGGTTGGTGACATAGTAGAAAACCGAAGTTCACTGAGCAAACTAGGAAGGAGGTAGGCAGGCACGACAGTTTAATCCCCAAACCACTTGAAAGAAACTTGCGCAAACATTCACACATCGGATTTTGTTAAAGTAGTATAGATTATATCTCAGTTAAAATGATAGTTAGGATGTGTGAGTGTCCATTTGTTGCTTCATCATGTTGCTTTTCTGTCATGAATGTTTTCTCTGAGTAGTTCAGTCTTTGGTGGGGCCTCCTTGCAATTGTGGCTAAGCAGTTAACACTTTTAGAGCAGAGCTAAGAGTTGGTCACCATGTAATGGCATTAGGAAGCAGCACATGGAGTGATGTGTTAATGTTTATGGACTGCCTATTACCTCTTCCAGAAATCCACCAGAAATGTTTTTGTGAGTCAGTGCCCCTCGGTCTTTACTGTTCCCGTGGGGCCGGTGATGGATGTGGCTTCAGTTGTTCATTTCTCATATTTATACAGTCTGTGTGAGAAATGGCACATTTGGAAAATTAAACTTGCTACCACTTATAGTGGGGGTAGGCTCTGCATGTTTTTCAACTCACCCCTTTCTAAATGTTACATTATTTAACACATGAATGGCACCTAGACAGCAGCGTTTCCACGTGGAGGGACAATCTTACTAGGTTGAGTAGGATATGAGCTTTCAAAAAGAAGAAGGTTTGAGGTTGACCTGGTCCTTTTGTAATTCCATGTATATTTAAGTCAAGTCAGACAGAACCTGTTTATGATGCTGGTGAGAATGGGTCTCCTAACACATTTGTTCTGTTACCCTCTGTGTTAGAAATAACTTGGTACTCACACCTGAGTTGATGCAACAGTGGGTTGTGTTTTCACTGAGAATAGACTGAGACATCTTTTTAGGGTTTTGCTAACTCAGAGTTTCAAACAGCTGTATAATGCCACCAATTTTTCTTTTTCACTTGATTTTACAGTTTTACAAGTGAAATTCTGAGGAGTTCTTTGTGTTGAATTAGTGTCTTCCTCACATGCTTTCTCCTTTTCCTAAAAGGAAAGGGAGAATTGTTTGTGTCATGTTAGGTGATGCCGCACCATCTTGTGGCCTGTGTGGTGCTCGGGTCTGTCCCCATTAGACTGTGAGCTGCTTGCACCCTGGCTGCTATCACTGCCCTGTGCCTCCTCCTAGTGTGGTGTGGTCACCAAACAATGCTGGAAAAATGCTGTTTAGAAGGGCTATCTTTTGGTGTTTCCCAAAAATAACGTGGTTCGTATCAGTCACCCAAAACAAAAAGAAACACAACGAAAGTCCCCAATAATAAAAGTAATTAGTGTTAAGGGTTTGGGGTATATCTTTCAGAATTTGGAAATTTTTTGATGATTTGGATTTTGGAAGAATGACTTGCAACACATTAATAGGCTTTTCATAGTAGGACATGCTTATGGGAAGTGGGGGACTTGGGGCTCTTTGGGGCCTTTGTAAGGACTTCATTCTTGCTTTGTGATATCCAGCTGGATGAGTTCCACTGCTTGCATTTATGTTGTGTTCCTTTAGTGTTTTTAATATTCTGTTCAATGATTTATGCATTTTCAAAACATCCTTTTTTAACTTGGAAAACATTTGCTCAGTAAATCATCTACAATATTCTTTCCTGTCACAATTTTAGATTGTCTCCAGCTTCAAGGCCACCACATCAAGGGCTGTGTGCCAGCTTGTGAAGGAGTACATCGGCCACAGGGATGGCATCTGGGATGTCAGTGTGGCGAGAACACAGCCCGTGGTGCTGGGGACCGCATCTGCTGGTGAGTCCAGAGCTAGCCCCACTGCTTGTCACGCATGATTGCACAACAGCTGGTGTGATTGAATGACCTTTGGGTGTTGGTAGCAGAGTGACCCTGGGAGCAGACATGTGGCCGAGCAGTCATTCATACAAAGCCTTGACTTAGTGCTTAGTTCTGATGCCCCTGTCGGGCCTGTCTTAGTCTGTGGGTATGATGCCATTTTTCCCCAGGGTATATAGTCAACTCTGTTAAGGAATCACTATTCGAGGCAGCAGAAGGTGGAATGTCTTTTAAACATATTAGGTATTTTTTTGATTAGCTTTCTTGTTGTTTATGCTAACTGTATATCTGCTTTTGAAAGTACATTTCCCATTTTTCCCATTTGTAAGGTGTGGCTGAGGGAAGTGCTATGTGGTCTCTGAAGGGGGCTGTCCCAGGATTTAGGGAAGTGGGGCTACCGCTGCCCTGAGTTTGCCTGTGGGAATCACAGGGTGAGCCTTATTGAGACTCCTATCTTTTCACCAAAGAAAAGGCATTTTTTGAAAGCTGTCTAATTAATGCTCCTTCAATTAAAAATTGCTAAAATTAAAATGGTGCCCACTTGTTGGAAAAGAATTTTCCAGCTGTGACAAGTTACTCACTAGAATCTGCCTTTTCAAGTGGAAATAGAAAATGTAAAACTAGTTAGAATGATGAAAAAAAATTTTTCTCTTGTTTAAAACTCTGTTTGCACATGAGCATCCCAGATTATTTATGGAATTTACAACTAATAAAGAAGAATAAAAAGGTCCTTTTCTGATGTCTCTGAAATCTTACTTGGGTAATTGGCATTTATTTTTCAGATTTTCTTATTAAGTCTACTTTTTATCTTTTTCTTATGCCCATAAATGGAAAGGTCTAAAGGAATATTTATTAAATATCAAATAATTTAGAACTGTATTTAGATGCTATTTACATTTGAATATCACATGGCGTTCTGAAAAGTTTTAATATTTCACTAAAAAAATGAACCTGAGATGTAAATGACCTCTGTATTTAAATCTCCAGTGGGGTGCTGTCTGTAACAGTGAACCAGGAACTCAGGACCCTGGTTTTTCCCCTTGCCTGTAAATGACCCCAGACAAGTCACCAGCTCCTCCCATCTTTTTGGAAGTGTTTGTAAGTTTTACAGTTTTAAAACTGATCAGTTGAATTACAAACTAGTTATAATCAGAGTTGCAAGAGATAGTAGTGGTAATGTAACTTCTCATTTTTAGAATATTTGTCTTACTCTTTTATTAAAAAGACCATGTAGCTCAGTTCCTCTTATTTGTTTCAATTTGCAGATCACACAGCATTGCTGTGGAGCATCGAGACGGGGAGGTGCCTCATCAAGTACACCGGCCATGTGGGGTCAGGTGAGTGCTATTACATAAACAGGTCTCCAGATGGGAGGCTTGCTGAGTTGGTGTCAGGACAGTGGGGCATTCTCATAGACAGACAGATGCCATTCCTCTAAGTGTGGGCTTCACAAAGGGAAAGCTCAGCTCCCTAAACAACGTCATAGAGGAATTGTCTGTGTTTTATTTAATGTTGCACAGACAGGCACAGGTAGATAGTTTTGAAACTGAAATATGTGTGTTATTTATCAAAAACTGCGTAGTCACTCTAGATTCACTTTCCCATAATCGGACCCAATGCAGGCTGCTGTCTGCCCCGACCCTTGCCTGCCATTGATGCTGTAGTTAACACAGCAGCTCTTCCCTGCCCTTTCTGTGTATACCCTGTGTGTCCAAGTGTTCTGACCAAATTTCACCCACTCTTGTCCCACTTCCTTTGTGGGTCCTTCCATCTGGAATGCATCATCTTCAATGTTCTGTCAGGTGGCCCCATGGCTCACTGCCCCTCACCAGCCACCACCCCCCTCTGAACTCTCGTAGATAAATTTCTAGGTGGCATCTGCCTTTCGCTTGTAGAGTTAAAGGTGTTCCCACCTACCAACCCATCGAGAAGTGAGTCTGTTTGTCTTCTGCTGGAGTGAGGAGGTGAAGGTGAGAGCGGGAGGGGGCTGACATGCAATGAGCTCCTGTTCAGTCCTGCCCAGGATGCTCGCATGTGTGGCCATTCTGTGTGGTGAGTGTCTCCAGGTGGGCCAGTTCGTGGTGGTCAGCATGAGCAGGTACTCCCAAACAGTCTCAGAGCGTGTGCTTCCACCCTTTGCTTCTGCTCCATCAGTAGTGCAGGCAAATTCTGGCTGCTCCTCCTCCTCTCTAGCAGTGAGTCTTACTGAAATTGGGAGTATTTATATTGTTCATCTGTTAGGATGTGGTGATGGCCTAAGCATCACAGTTCTTTGACCAGCTCCTCCTGCAGCTACCTGTTTGGTGTTAACAGTAGAACAGTATCTTCTGCATTTTTCAGTCCTTAGAAAAATATAATTTTAATGGTGTAGCTAACTGAATCTCACTGAAGGAGAGAATTTGTTGAAGGCTGGCAAAACTTCCTTATATTCCATTTAGGGGACCCGCATCTCCTTTCAGGTGTGGGTGTGAAGGCTGGCTTCCGTGGGTGACCGGACTATCGGGTGCTGAGAGCTGGGAGGAGGGCATGGCCTAGGGCCAGCTGGGTGGGCAGTACAGTGTCCCCCACTGGACTCTGCAGATTATCTTTAACTCTAGATGCCTTTTCTATGGATAAAAATAAATGGATTATTAATATTTTTTTTCTCTGTGTGTTGCACTTTGGCAATTTGACAGCTGATATTGGGTATTTTTATTGTATCTCAGTTCTCTGTAACTTACACGTTTAATCACAGGTTAACTGAATGGGAGGATCTAACTTTGAACTACCATAGTTCTTTTACTTTTTAAATTTAACTTTGTAATACATTCTGTAGCTATAATAGATACTGATGATGTTTTATTTTAAACCTGTTTATGTAATATTTTTGTTTTGCAGTAAATTCTATAAAATTCCACCCATCAGAGCAGTTGGCTCTCACTGGTATGTTGATTTAATTTCTTTATTGAACAAAGTTGTTGATAATCTTAAAACAGCTATAATCATTCTCTTATCAGTAGCATCAGGATTATCCATGTCTTGTACAAAAGTTAGATGTGTGTTAGTAGACTTTTATGAATTATGTGAGAAATAAGAAAAATACATTAAGTAGTACTTCTTTTAATCAGTAGTGGATTGCGAATTACATGAGCTTGACTTTATTGTGAGATTAACATGGATCCATGTTCTTGGTGTCTTTATGAAGGACATCATAGTTGCCCACTTTCCCTGCTTGTGCCATGATGATTCTCAGCAGACTGTAACTCAGTTCTCTAAGGCCCATTATTCCTGCCGAGTTCCTAATTCAGCACTTCAAATACAAAAATGAGAAAAATAGTAGTTCCAAGTCATAGCAGTCTGCATTCTTATTCTTTTCTAGGTAGTTCTCCTAAGCTGTGGTAGCTTGGGTTTATCGTATTTTACATAGTGATTTTAAAAATGCCTTCATTATTATACTGAGAAGTTTTCCTATAAAATGTCCAACCCCTATGGTGTTTTGGGGACACTGACAGTAATCTTGAAGTATAAGTGTTTGGATGGACCAGAGGTCAGAGGGCTTTGTCTATAAAGGACCAGAAGTAAATGTTTTCATCTTTGAGGGCCACAGGGTCAGTGTCATAACTACCCAGCTCTGTGTTAGTGGGAAAGTAGTGGACGTGGCTGAGTGCAGTAAATGTTATTTGCAAAAGGGGTGGCTGCCTGGATTTGGCCCATGGGCATGATTTTGCTGATCCCTGGGATAAAGGACAAAAGTAGTTCTAATTGGGTGCTGTTACATGTGAGTAGAATACAGTGGGAAGGTCAGTTTGGGAGTCATAGGCCTGACCACGGTAGCTAGTTGATACCTGAAAAAACATTTGGGGAATAAGGTAGATGAGGACTTTAAACTTTATTAAATCAACTGTTTGTTATGTAATTGGGAAGAGGAAAGATGGAGGGAGACCAGCAACAACAAGAGGTTGGAAAGGAGTGGGTGAAATCAAGAGACAACTCAGAAGGGAACTGATGGAAACTGAAACAGATAAAGTAGTGGGCTGGTGCTCTTTCGAAGAGAGATTGGCAAGTCAGGCAGTAAATGCATTTGACACCTGAGAAAGGTACCACCCTCTGCGTGTGGCCAATTCTTTGGGTAAGCGCTGCAGCCAGAAGACAAGATGGGATTCAGCAGGTGCTCTTGTGAGGGTCAGTGGAGACGACTGTTTGGCACATCTGCTGCCTTTCTGGGCCTTCAGCTGCCCTCTCTTTCCAGTCCCAAGTCCAAGCATCACTTTGCAGAGTTGGCTGATGAAAGTGAGATGTTAGTACTTATGTAGTGCCTGGCAGATCGTGAGGTCCATGAGTGTTGAGTGGATGGGAATGTGCATTTGTGTGTTACTCACTTTTCTGAAATACCTCAGAACCTATTATAGGCACCAGTTAGAGTATAATTCGGTTTCAGTTTATTTAGGTTAGGACAGTAGTTGGAGAATAAAATCTATTTGTAAATTTACTCTGAACTCTCATAGCTTTCCACCCTAAAATTAAAAGGGGAACATTTTTATAAGTAATTACCTTAATTTTGTGCATTTGCTCTATTCTCAATAGCATTATGCGGTCTCAGAAATAGCTACTTGAGTGAAGTACATTCATCTCAGTAACGATCACTAAGTTACACACTTCTGAGGATGCTCTGAGCCTTACAGAAGCACTTCTTACATCTGGTGTGCACTTGGATGATTTCCCCATTTCTCTCCTCAGCTTCTGGAGACCAGACTGCTCACATTTGGAGATACGCGGTTCAGCTGCCAACACCCCAGCCTGTGGCCGACACTAGTGTAAGCAGCACATTTACTTGAAAACGTGACCTGGGGTATGTTGGTGGGGTTCTGGATGTCTGCAAATATTAGGATAACTTTGTAATATCTTATGGACTGAATATTTGTGTCTCCCCAACATTCAGAGGTTGGAGTTGTAACCCCACTATGGCTGCATTTGGAGATAGGGCCTCTGAGGAAGAAATGAAGGTTACATGGTGTCATAGAGCAAGGTCCTGATCCTAAAGGATTAGTGCCCTTACAAGAAGAGACACCAAAGATCTCTCCTTGTATACACCTGGGAGAGGCCATGTGAGGACATAATGAGAAGGTGGCCATCTGCACGCCAGGAAGAAAGTTCTTTCCAGAACACATATTGGCCATCCTTTGATCTTGGCCACCCAGTCTTGGTGCTTCGTTCTGGCAACCTGTGCAGACCAAGGCTCTGTCTAAGAAGTACCTTTATTTATATACTAGAGGTCTGGTGCATGAAATTTGTGCATGGGGTGGGGAGTGGTCCCTCAGCCCAGCCTGCACCCTCTCGCAATCAGGGACCCCTCAGGGGATGTCCGACTTACTGGCAGTCGGACATCCCTCTCACAATCCGGCACTGCTGGCTCTTAACCACTCGCCTCCCTGTCTCCCTGATTGCCCCTAACCACTCTGCCTGCCTGCCTCATCGCCCCTAACTACTCGCCTGCCTGCCTGATTGCTTCTAACCACTCTGCCTGCCTGCCTGATCGCCCCTAACCCCTCTGCCTGCCTGCCTGATGCCCCTAACTACTCGCCTGCCTACCTCATCGCCCCTAACCCCTCTGCCTGCCTGCTTGATCGCCCCTCCATTGGGGATTGAACCTGCAACCCAAGCATGTGCTCTGACCAGGAATCGAACTTTGACCTCTGGTTCACAGGTCGATGCTCAACCACTGAGCCATGCTGGCTGGGCACATATTTGATTTTAGACAACTTTCTAAAATCAGTGGCATGTATAACATCATTTTTATGTGGATAAAGTTTTAATGTAGGTAATAAAAGAGTTTGCATATTGAGAAGAAGAGTGAATCAATAGATTTAAACCATAAATCCTTTAGTTACTCTTGTAATATTGGATACTATTTATAATCATGCAGAGATCTTAATTGTTCTTTTGAGTGAAATGATCTAGTTTTTTGCTGTCTTGTCCTTACATTTGGTGAACCCTTTCCCTGCCCTGCTGACACAGGTGGAAGTGGTACCAGGCAGAGGGAATTCAGTGATGTCATGCAGTTAATGTAAACATGAAGTTTCAGTTTACTTTTGGTCATAATTGTTGGTGGATGATGGTAACCTTCTAGTTTTGATGTTTCTGCCTCTGAATACTCCTTTATTTTTTCTTTCTAAAACATTTTAAACATTGTTCTATTTAGAGGTGAGTTAAATAATTAATAACTACAGTGATGACTTTTCTTTAGTTAAGAGCTTTTATTAACAGCTCATTTTTGATTGAGCATATTTTGTATTTTATTTACTTATTTATTTTTTAAATTTTGTTTTATTGCTTAAAGTATCACAAAGAGTAGTACATATGTCTCCTTTTTTTTTTTTCCCCTTGACCTTCCCCTGGCCTCCCTTACCCCCCTTGTATTTTATTTTAACACAGGTTTTTCCCATGTGGAATTACCAAACTATTGATTATATGTCATACTTAACAGATTCATTCATTCAAGAGACAAGTATTGGGTTATGATGGAGGACAGGGCAGAGAAAAGGGTGGGATGAATGCTCAGAAAGTTGAGAAAGTGAGTTAACATTGTGTGAAGTTGTTCCCCCTCCCCCCAAAATAAGTAAGAAAGCACCAGTCTTGTTAAAGGGGAAAATTATATATAGTAATTACTTTCTATTTTATTTTTTATTTATTGTTTTTCAAACCCTTGTGTTGAGGAGTAATTACATTTAAAAAACTTAATAGTTTACGTAGAATATTAAAGTGACTTTTCTCCTTTATGATTTTGCTTGTATTAGACACAGGGACTTTTCATGCTTGGAGTTGCTGCCTCAGGAGTTGGGGCACCTGGGGAAAGCCTAGGCTGAATTAAAGAGGAGCCTTCATCATAGTGCATGACTGGAACCGCTCCAGTGGCTGCCAGGGTTCTGTGTGGCCTTCCCTAGTGAGGACTTGATTACTCCCCTCTGCAGTTGCCACCCAGTGCATACAAGTCTCTTTAAGTTCTTAAGCTTCTGCTGGATTTTTTAGCAGTTCTAGATTCTGAAATAAACTGTAGTCTGTTTAAGATCTTGATCATTTTGAATCAGTACAGTTTTTGGACAGACATTTTCTCCTTTTAATTTGGCATCCACCATGTTGATAGAGAAATACTTGGATGATATCCTGTGAACAGTTTTAAAATGTTTTTCTTTTTTAAGTTATTCCTTTCCATTTTTCTTTTTCTTTTTTAAAAATATAATTTTGATTTCTGAGAGGAAGGGAGAGAGAGAAACATCAATGATGAGAAAGAATCATTGATTGGTTGCCTCCTGTATGCCCCCTAATGGGGATTGAGCCTGTGCCCTTGACTAGAATTGAACCCAGGACCCTTCAAATCGCAGATCAATGCTGTATCCACTGAGCCAAACCAGCTTAGGGCTCATGTAAACAGTTTTAGATTGCCTGTTTGATCACTGTATCATGCTAGTTGTATAATGTTAAGTAATTAATTTAACTTAGTGAGGTGAATTTTCTCCATTTGAAAGTGAAAATTGATATGAGTTACATATGGGCTCCCATTGGTCCTTCCTACATGATAACATGTGATTTAGGGACTTGTAGTTCGGTGGACAGCTGGTTCTCAGTAGGTTCTTAGTATGAAATTGGCAGTTCTTGGACATTTCTGTTCATACGTCGTTGGCAGTAAAAATGACTAAAGTTAAATAGATTGTCTCCAAGACAGTGGCAAAAAGCAAACAGTTCTCACCCTTTCACCTCTTGCCCTTTGCCAGTTTAGGGTTAAAGGTTTTACAATTATTTTTTAATATGACTTATTACATTTGTGTTTTAAATATATTTTAATTCCTTGTGTAGTTTGCTAAAATGACTTCTGTAAATGTTGTGACTCTGTTTGAGCTCTCAAACGTGGATCCTGATAACTAGGGCTTTTTACATGGGAGCTCTAGGCCGTTCTTCTGCACTCCTGCACCCTTCCCACATCAGGGTCTCCACTGCACTGTTCCAAGGCCACATTGCGCACAGGGCCTGCCATAGACCTCCCCACTCCCCTGGCAGAAGTTACTCCTTTGTGTGCCCACTTGTCACTCCTTCCATTAGAATAATTAGTGAAGAGCCTGTTAGGCTAACTGATGAAGGCCTAGGTGACAGAACTGTCACTTGTCTTTGACTCTTCCCTGCTCTCACCTCCCCACCTCCATTTCTGCCTAATACTTGATGTCTTTCTGGTTCTGGTTCCTAAATAATTCTTGGATCTACTTCTGTCTCCCTGTGACACTCCTTTTGTGACATCCACCCTGAGGTCTCTGTTGAGTTTCCTCTACCTGGCACCCCTGTTCTGCATTTCCCACAGAGCCATCCAGACACCACCCCCCTTCCACACACCCCCACCTGTCAGCCCAGGAGATAGCAAAGCTCCTTAGGAGTGGCTGTGAGGGCTGAAAGCCCCATTGCCCAGGAACCAGTGTCCCCTGAAGGAGAGTTTGGGCCACAGTGTCTCCATCAGGACGTATAGTGACTGTTGTTTTTCCCTTCTAGATGCTGTTTACCAGGCAGGGAATGGTTTACCTTGAGCAGGCTACACTCCACAGGAACACACCTTTCTTATTTGCTGTCACCGTCCCTAGTCCAGATCACTAACTAGTCTTCTAACTAGTCTCCCTGTCTCAGATCTGACTGCTCATGTCCAGCCTATTCTCTATGAAATCAGGCATGGTCTTTGTAGCATCGAATCTCAGTGAGTCACCTCAGTGAGCCCTTGTAGACCCTTAGTTTCTGTTTGCGTCCCCTTCCTGCTCCAACCCCTGGATGGGCTTACTGCCCTGACTCCCCACCTTCTCTCTCCCTCCTGGTTCTTTTCCTAGAACTCTCCCCTCACCCCACTCCTCATCCTGCAGGTACCTCTCAGTGTTGCAGACTGCCTGCCTTACTCTCGGAGCATCCTTTGTAGCATTTAACATTCATATGGAATAGATAATTTTGTGTAATCATTTATGTTTAACTTTGCCGCTAGATTGTGCGTTCTCTCCTGGACAAATCCACCCGTGTTAAATCTGGCATTTCCTCTGTCCCTCCCGCATTGATCAATGAGCACCCTGTGACCAGCCCCACCACCAGGCAACTCTGGGCTGTGACACTCCTCCAGGCCACGTTTCTGCCACATTCCTGGGTGACTTCCTCACTTTCCCTTCTGCAGATTTTCACCTGCCTCCTTATTTTCTTGTGTCGTTCCCAGCAGCACACAGACAGGGCGTAGTAGCCGTCTCGTAACCCATCTGAGCCTTTTATCCCACCAGGAGCCATGGGGTATTGGTTTTCCTATGCAGACCTCAGACTTGTCCTTGCACTCCTTTTCCTCTCCCTCACTCTTCTCTAGGATACGCTGTGTCCCTGCTGGGCTTCTCTCTTCAGCATCCCATCCATGTTGCCCACCCAGCAGACACTTGCAGTCACTCCTTGGGCTCCTCCTAAATCACTATCTCAGTGTGACCCTCTCTCCATCTCACTTCTTGTGTGTTTCATTTTTTTTCTTCCTCTTGAGTCTCATTGGCTGGGTCACCTGCTCTTACCAATGACTCCTGGGTCTCTGACACTTTTCCCTCTCACCTGCCTGTGGGTCACCTCCCAGCCCTCTCACCTGTGTGTGGATCCCCTCCTTGCCCTCTCACTTGCTTGTAGGTTATTGCTACCCTCTCTCCTGTTTTCCTCCCACACTACTCTCTAGTTTAGTGATGGCAAACCTTTTGAGCTCGGCGTGTCAGCATTTTGAAAAACCCTAACTTAACTCTGGTGCCGTGTCACATATAGAAATTTTTTGATATTTGCAACCATAGTAAAACAAAGACTTATATTTTTGATATTTATTTTATATATTTAAATGCCATTTAACAAAGAAAAATCAACCAAAAAAAATGAGTTCGCATGTCATAGGTTCGCCATCACTGCTCTAGTTGATCTTAGACCTGTGATTTTAAGGAGCATGCCTTGCTGCTGACCCCCAGGTTTGCATACTGTCCTCGACTCTTTAACTCTAGACTTCTATGACATCTAACTACTTACTCAATTTCTACTTGGTGTCTTACAGACATTGCAAAACTAATGTGTATGAAATTGAGCTCTGCATGTTCCCACAACCGCTCCTTCTGTTTTGTTCCCTGTTTCAGCCATTATCTTTCATCTTATTGTTTAGACTAAACACTGGTAAATCATCCATAATTTTTCTTACTGGCATCCTGAGGCCTAGGACTTTGGGTGTGTAGGCAGCCATCTTCCAATGTCCTCATGTGGCCATCTCTGTGTGTCTGTCCTCCTCTCCTCTTTTAGGGACACCAGTCATGCTAGATTAGGGCCTACCCAGATGACCCCATTTTAACCCTAATTACCTTTTTTTTTTTTTTAAATCCTCACTACTTAGAGAGAGGAAGGGGGGGGGGGGAGAGAAAGAGAGAGAGAGAGAGAGAGAAAGAAACATCGATGCGAGAGAGAAACATTGATTGGTTGCCTTCCTTCCGTACATGTCCTGACCAGGATAGAACCCGCAACCCAGATATATGCCCTGACCAGGAATCGAACCGGCAACCTTTGGGTGCGTAGGATGATGTGTAACCAACTGAGCCACTCGGCCAGGCCCTAATTACCTCTCTAAAGACCCCAGCTGGGGTGGCTCAGCAGTTGAGCGGCGACCCAGGAACCAGGATGTCCAGGGTTTAATTCCTGGTTAAGGCACATACCTGGGTTGCAGGTTTGATCCCCAGTAGGGGTTGTGCAGGACGTAGCCATCGGTGATTCTCTGTCATCGGTGTTTCTATCTCTCTATCCCTCTCACTTCCTCTCGCTTTAAAAATCAATAAAAACTTTTTTTTTAAAGTAAAGACCCCATTTTCACGTACTGTCTCATTCTGAAGTACTGGGGGTTGAGGATTCAACATGAATTTTGGGAGACACAGTTCAACCATCTGGAATGTTCACACAGAACATTGGTTCTTTAAAGCATGAGTCAGACTATCTCTCTTCCTTATTCAAAACCATCTAGTGATTTTCCAGCACACACACAATAAAATCCAAAGTCCTTTCTGTTTCTCCAAGTTTTACCTGATTTACACTGGTAACATCTCTGTAATCTCTTAGCCTGCAGCTCATCTGCTCCCTTCTTGTCTTTTGCATCTTCTGCTCCCTTGGCGGGGAACACTGTTCCCCTAAATACGATCTTGTTTCGTCACATCCCAAGTCAAATATTACTTTAGCAGAGATTCTTTCTCTGATCATTTTGAATAAAAGAGTAGCCCTTATGACTGTCCATCTCCTCATCTTGCTTTATTTTCCTTCTTAGCACTTATTATTGCCTGAATCTGTGTATGTGCATGTGACACATATCCCTTTACTAGGACTGTGTGTGTATTACAAATATCACTATACTATGTGTGTGTACATGTCACACTTATCCCTGTGTGTACACATGCTGTGTATTCCCACACTAGTGTGTGTATATACACAACACATATGTCCATACTAGTGTGTGTGTGCATGTGTGCATGCACCCTCACATGTGTGGCTTGTCTTTGCTAGCATGTTAGCTCCCTGAGGCGGGGACTTTGCCATTCTCTGGCTTCATTGCAGTAGGGGGTGTGCACCTTGCTGTTCATTGTTCCTTATACATGTTAGCAGAGTTTGTCTCCTTCTCTGCTCTGTGCCCAGTCTTTTGTATAGCACTGTGTAAGCACCTGATAAATATTTGTTAAATGAATAGATAAACATATTTTCTTAAAGAGCTGAAGCCTACGGTGATTATTATGTTTTTATTTTATCTTTAGCTTTTGACAAAAGACTTGGTTGGTTTGTATGACAATAAAGTGAACTTTCATATCTATTGTTATAGCAATAGAATTCTAAGTATATCTTAGGCAGACACTTGAGAATTGTAATATTTCTTTTTTATTATGAATTATTGACTTTCAGTTGTATTTGTTTAGTTTTATTACATATCTAATACATGACAAAAACTTAAAATGTTGAGAATCATTTTATTTGCCATTTTGTTGATTAGTGGAAATGGACATGATGTTATAGTACCCCTGACTTTTTTCTTTCCTTATATTTGGCCCTGGTTTTAGCCAAGCACATAATCATAAAGGTGATAAACATTTATTGAGCACCAATTATGTACTATGTACTGTGCCAGTATTGTGATAATGATGATCAAGTCCTAGAAAGACAAGTGACACAGTCTGATTGTGTAGCCGTGCCAGGAAAGACCCACAGTTCTCAGGAGTTCTCTGCTCTCACCTTTATCTGCAGATATGTGGCGAGGACGAAGTTGAGTGCTCTGATAAGGATGAGCCTGATGTGGACGGAGACGTGTCTAGCGACTGTCCTACCATCCGGGTGCCATTGACTTCCCTTAAGAGTCACCAGGGAGTAGTCATAGCTGCTGACTGGCTGGTTGGGGGGAAGCAGGTGGTGACGGCCTCCTGGGACCGAACAGCAAACCTGTATGACGTGGAGACGGCGGAGCTCGTTCACTCTCTGACAGGTACTTCAGCCCTGGCCTGCCAGCAGTGTGTTTGTGATTTATGTGCATGTGTTTATTTATATCTTACCTTGCAAATTCCTCTCTGTCCAGAATTAGTTTTAGTTCTCTGGATCCTCAGGTTGTGATTTTTCAGAAATCCTTTCTAGTAGAACTGTTGGTAGCTAATTGTATCTTTAGGGGATTTTATTGTAGCGTGTAGTATCTAAAAATTTGAAATATGCTGGTGTATTCATTTTCCGTAGCTTTATAACAGATTTCCACAAAGGTGGTGTCTTAAAATAACATGAATTTATAACCTTATAGTTCCGCTGGTCAGGAATTTTGGGCTGGGGACTGCTTTTAGGATCTAGCATGGTCCCCATCGAGAGGTACTATTAGTATATTAACCATGGCCGTTTGATTTCTTCCAGACCAACACCAGCAAGAGAGCATCTCTGCTGGACACTTTTATTCTTATTATTTTTAATCCTCACCTGAGGATATGTTTTTTTTTTTTTTTTTTTATTGGTTTTAGAAAGAGGAAGGGAAAGAGAGAAACACAGATGTGAGAAACATCAATTGTTTGCCTCCCATACACTCCCAGACCGGGGATCAAATCTGCAACCCTGATCAGGAATTGAACCTACAACTTTTTGGTCTATGGGACGATGGTCCAGCCAACTGAGCCACACCAGCCAGGGCTGCCTTGGACCCTTTAAAGGGCGCATTTGATCAGGTCAGGCCCACTAGGACATCTTTTGAATTCGATGAACTCAAAACTACATTGTTTGGAGGCCTTAGTTGTGGCTGCAAAGTCTATTTTGCCTTATAATGTACTGAGATGACCAGAATGGTAGCTCATCACATTTGCAGGTTCTGCCCAAACTCAAGGGAAGGTATCAGACAGGGTGTGTATACCAGGCCATCTTAGAATTCTGCCCATCACAAGTATTTTTCAAATTTGTCAGTAGGTGCATTTTCTGTTTGATTGTGAAAGACTGTATTTCACAGAAGGCTCCACAAATATTATTAGAGGTCATTTGGGAAGTGAAGAACTAACAATTAATTAGTTTGCACGCTGAGCCTTTAACAGAGATTTGCCAGACCTCTTAACTGTTTGGATCAGGAACTGGGTTACACTCACTCAGTGTCATGATCCTTTTAAATGTACAAGTGAAAGGACTTCCAGCCCCTGAGGGAACAATGGTCCCACTGTGACCACACATGCTGTCATTAAATGATTCCTTGTGTTTACTTTTACGGTGAATAAATACTAGCAATAGAGACCATAAAGACTGTTTTTCGATTCCAGTATTTTTTAAGAAAGCTTTACTCTAACTGTATCTGCAGATGGGTGACCTTGCACTTTTGTCATCTTTGGTTGTATTGTAGGGCATGACCAAGAACTCACGCACTGTTGTACACACCCCACCCAGCGGCTCGTGGTAACCTCCTCCCGTGACACGACCTTCCGTCTGTGGGATTTTAGGGACCCGTCCATCCACTCTGTGAATGTTTTCCAGGGCCATACAGAGTGAGTCACAGTCATTCAATATGTCTCTTTTTAATTGTTCATGAAAAAGGTTTTATGGGTGGATATGAAAACTTCATACTTGTCTTAATTTTCAATATTAATTTCCAACTCCACTGTCTTTCAAAATGGCTACTGTTTTCCTAAATGTTTAACTCCATTTTGGAGATTTCAAAGAAGTTAGGAGAATAAGAGAAGTCACCAAAGTTCTCTCAAGAAATTGGATGGAGACAGAATGGGACATTGGGAGAGGGGATCAGAGAGGAAGCAGGAAGTACTCCAGCATTGGCGGTGTGAGGTGATCACACTGGAACTGTTAACAGCCGCTCCCAAATCCCTGCCCTTGGGTCGTTTTCATCTAGTTTTGATATTCCATATATTTGCAGGGTCTGTTTTGTTCCAGGAGAAGACACACTGACTCTCACCTTTCTCGGTCTGGTTGTCTATTGGGCAGCTCAGGCGTACCCATATCTTAGAACTTTGTTCTTTCCACAAACTTTTTCTTCTCCTAGTCTGACTTTTCCCAATACAGGAAGTGACTATCTTTCTAGTTACTCATCCCACAAACCTCTCCACTTCCCCAGCTATGCCCTATCCAGACCAGGAGTAGGACTCCTGTCCAGTTATACCTCCTGATGTGTCCTTCACCTGCTCCTCAGGCCACCACTGTCCCCACCAAACCATCCCTATCTCTCTCCTAGATGGCAGTGTTGTTCTGCTTGAGCCCTTGCACATCCAGAAAAGGCCCTACACACATTAGTGCTCAGTAAACACTTTTTCATGTATGAATTTTTGCTCATTTGGTTTCTCCAAAATATGGATTTTATTAATTTTATCATGTGATGTAGCAAACGAGTCTGTTTTATGTGTTGAATGTTAGATACCAAGTTTTAGATTTAATGTTCAAAAGTCATAAAGTATACAAAAGGGAATGCTAGGACAGAATTTTTTAAGGAGTTTGAGATTGGAAAACAATTTGGCATCTTGCACCTAAGGTGTGCAAAAATGTTAGGAGTAAGCAGCAGCGAGCACATACTGAAATCTTAGTGTACCACCGGCTCTGTTCTGAGAGCTTCCATATGAGAAATTATTTCATTCTGACAAGGGAGGCATTTCTTCACCAGCCAGGGTAGCCATAGCCCCGAAATAGAAAATGCCGGATTCTCAGGGGTTCATACAGTGCTGGGGACTGAGCAGGGCCCACGTGCTTTCCCTGTGTCCCGATGGTCCAGTCCTGGTTGCTCTGGAGGTCATGGAGGGGACAACTTCTAACTGGCCCAGCACAGCCCAGATGAGAACACTGAACTGAAAAGAGTGGGGCTAAGGGTGGACCAGCAGCTCTTCTTCATCTGCTTTTAGGGTGGGGTCACTGTGGGCCCAGAGAGCAGAAGGAACTGTCTGTGGTTTCCTTATAGACCATATGCAAGGCAAATGGGACCCCCCATACATCCTTACCCTGCAGCTTGCACATCTCTTCTCCCAAGTTTTTTTTTTTAAATATATTTTATTGATTTTTTACAGCGAGGAAGGATAGACAGAAACATTGATAAGAGAGAAACATCGATTCAGCTGCCTCCTGCACACTCCCTACTGGGGATGTGCCCGCAACCAAGGTACATGCCCTTGACCAGAATCGAACTTGGGACCCTTCAGTCCGCAGGCCGATGCTCTATCCACTGAGCCAAACCGGTTAGGGCTTCTCCCAAGTTTTTTTTTAAAAAAATATATTTTTATTAATTTCAGAGAGGAAGGGAGAAGAAGGGACAGATAGAAACATCAATGATGAGAGGGAATCATTGATTGGCTGCCTCCTGCACGCCCCTTACTGGGGACGGAACCCGCAACCCGGGCATGTGCCCTTGACTGGAATCGAACCCGGGACCCTTGAGTCCGCAGGCTGACGCTCTATACACTGAGCTAAACTGGCTAGGGCTCTCCCAAGTTTTTATTGTGAAAAGTTTCAAGCTTAAGTAAAAGTTGAAAAAAATGAAGCAAACCCACTAATCCTTTTAGAAGCACAATTGTTTTTATTTCACCACATTTGCCTGTCTGTTTTTTAAAAAAATATGTTTTTATTGATTTCAGGGAGGGAGGGAGAGGGAGAGAGAGATAGAAACATAAATGATGACTGCACGCCTCCTACTGGGGATCAAGCCCACAACCCGGGCATGTGCCCTTGACTGGAATTGAATATGGGACCCTTCAGTCCACAGGCTGTTGCTCTATCCACAGAGCCATTTCAGCCAGGGCTGTCTGCCTCGTTATAGATATGTATACACATATGTATTATAGGATATACAGCACACACCCACACTTCTGTCTCTAGATTCATGAACACATATCGAATGAATATATAGCACACACACACATATGCACTTCTCTCTATAGATACCTGTACAAATGTATCCTATGAATACATAGCACATGTGCACTTCTGTCTCTTTAGATTGTGTATACGTATATGAATATATAGCACATACATCCACTTCTGTCTCTGTACATGTACACATGCTATTATATGAAAATACGTACTTTCTCTGGCTGAGCCTTTGGAAAGGAAATGTCCATGTTATCACACTTTGCCCTGATGCCTCAGATGCATCTTTTCAGTATAAGGACATTCTGCTAAATAACCATGCGTTATCCACTTAAGAAAAGTAAAAAAAATTCTCTAGTATCACCTGATGTCCAGCCCATATTCAGATTTATTCTTGTGGTCCCCAAATATCTTTGAAACTTTTTAAAGGATTTAATCAGGGTTCATTAATTACATTTAGGTACTGTGTTCTTTGGCCTCTCTCTCTCTTTCTCTCTCTCCCCACCCCCCTTATCTCTCTCTCTCTTTTTTTATATTTTTAAATTTAACTACTGATTTTTTTAGTAGTTTAAATTATAAAACTAATATTAAGACATACATATTACAGACTTGTTGAAAAGTTCTTTGGTCTTTTTTAATTTAAGACAATTCTCCACCATTTCATTGATATTTATGACATTGAATTTTTGTGTGATGAAACCAAGCCCGTCTTGTGGAAGGTCTGACATCATCAGTGATCCTTGCCTGAATCAGTTATTACACTGAGTGTTGCAAAGGGTGATCGTGCTAATTCTGTCATTCTTCTACACTCATTAGCTGGCACTCTTCATTAGTGTAGTTGAGGATTAGTATAGACTCAAGGACTTTTTTCTTTTTGATGGTTATAAAGTCTTTGTTGTTATAATTTTGATGCTCAAGTTGTTCCAGGTTCAGTGCACCCTCTTGTGGCTTCTCTGTCTCTTTCGACAGCACCCTCTTGTCTTTGAGTACATGCTGCCTTTGGCACAGTAGGAGTCTGTCCTAGCCTCACCCTGCACTTCCCTACCCAACAGTGGAAAGTGCCAGCAGTTTTCCCACTAAACTGACTCTGCTCACCGCTACTGCACCGAGTTACATGTGGTCAGGGATTTGAGGACTGTGTGAAGAAGGGAGTTTTGGTGTAGAGAAAGGGCAGTCAGTACTTGTGCTGTGTCTCTAGGAGACAGAATGTAAGTGACCTTTGCTACACTGACTAACTGTCCTGTGCAGCATGGATGCACACAAAGACCTGTGGGTGGAGAACCAGGGAGGACTGGGGTCATGTCTGGGAAGGGGGGCAGAAATGAAGAGAGAATGGTGGCAGTTGCTTTTATTGAGTCCTTGTTGTCACCAGGCACAGTGAAAATTTGGTCCTATTTGTTTAATCTTCACAGTGAGTCTATCTCTGTTCTGTGGAGGTAAACTGAGGCACAGGGAGATGAGGTAATTTCTTGAAGATTGCCTGGGTCCTAGGTGGGCCTTGACTCCTGTGATTCCAGAGAGTCTTTCTAACACTTTAAAAAAATATTTTTATTGACTTCAGAGAGGAAGGGAGAGGAAGAGAGAGATAGACACATCAATGATAAGAGAGAATCACCGATTGGCTGCCTCCTGCGCGCCCCCCACTGGGGATCGAGCCTGCAACCTGGGCATATGCCCCTGACCGGAATCGAACCTGGGGCTCTTGAGTCTGCAGACCATCGTTCTATACACTGAGCCAAACCGGCTAGCAGCCGTGGGCAAACTACGGCCCGCGGGCCGGACCCGGCCCGTTTGAAATGAATAAAACTAAAAAAAAAAAAAGACCGTACCCTTTTATGTAATGATGTTTACTTTGAATTTATATTAGTTCACACAAACACTCCATCCATGCTTTTGTTCCGGCCCTCCGGTCCAGTTTAAGAACCCATTGTGGCCCTCGAGTCAAAAAGTTTGCCCACCCCTGGGCTAGGGCCTTTCTGACACTTTTTAATAACATTATATTTTCACTTGCTTTATTTGTCTGAAAGATTTTATGTAACTTTTGTGCTAAAAGAGCCAGGACTGTATGTACTAGTATATTACAGGTAGTTGATGAAAGAGCCAGTTTTAGCTTTAGGAGGTTTAACTAAGTCTGTTCTCATCTGTCTCCCTCTGATTATGGAGTATAGGAGATATTGATGTCAGGTTTAATATATCTCTTTAATTTGTGACACGTTTTTGAAGCTGGTGGATATAGGAAATAATGGCTGTTTTTGGAGTGATAAGACTATGAGGAATATAAGTAGTTACAAAGGAATTCTTATTCCTAGTGTGGACCTTTGACACAGTTTCTTAGATTTGTTTCTCTGATGGGATCAGGAGTTGCTTATAGATAAGTTGTGTCTGTCCCGGGGGCCTCTTCTATCCAGATCTCCCAAGACATAAGTTGATGCTGCAGTAACCGTAACTCTGAGGGCATATAAGCTTTTGAATAAAAATAAGATATATGTACAAGTAGCACTGTCATTCAGATTATTTACATTTTCTCTTTTACTCGTGTTAGGGTGAACTAGCATACTTTGTTGATATGTAGATAAATAAGTTTAAAAAATTTCTCTCTTTGGCACTAGTTTACTGTAGAAAGTGTCAGGGGGATGTTTTATCTTTTGTTAAGTTTTTGAGAATCTGCAGGGGCTGGTTTGCTGTGTCCCCTCTGCTCACCCAGTCACAGCTGCACCAGGAAGACATGCCGGGGCCTCTGCCATCTCTGCCCAGAGAGGCCCCTGCCTCGTGAGACCCCACAGTGCGTGGTCAGCACGTAAAGGCTGCAGGCTCTTTATCCTACACTACAGTACTTTCCTGTGTTGTTAGCAGGAAGCCTCTAGAAATAATTGCAGTTTGGAAAAGCAGGAAGTGAGACATTTTATTTTTTTAAAAAAATATTTTTATTGATTTTTAGAGAGAAAAGGAAGGGAGAGGTAGAAAGAGCGAGAGCAAAACATTGATCAGCTGCCTACTGCATGCCCTCTACCAGGGATGGAACCCGAAACCTGGACATGCCCTGACTGGGAATCGTACTTACAACCTTTTGGTGCCAGGGCAGGAAGTGAGACATTTTACAGTCTTCTGCTGAGGACTCTTATTCCATAACTGTTGCTTTTTTTTAAATCTCTGGCATGGGTTCTGTAGGTTTGCACCCATATGACCAATAAAACCTTTAGAATTCATTACCTTTGCAAGTAGACCTGTGTCCCCACGCAAAGGCATGCTTCTCTTACAACCAAACATGAGACCCTCATTCTCACAGAAGAGCATAGGAGTGGCTGATCTTGAGTGTGTATTTAGCTTCATCGCTCATCTCTGATGGTCTGAGTGTAGCTTCTCCAGCCAGCCCTCCCGGGATCTCTTGCTTCCCCTCAGACCAATAGATTTCTGTCCTAGAGGATGCCCACCAGCCGGGCCACTGCACTACCAGCCCCCCTTTGCACTCTCTCCCCCCCAGGGTTGGGGTGAGCTGTGCTGTTGGCATTTCCAGCATCAAGCACAGTGTCTGCCACCGCAGGGAGCAAGTCAGGTTCATCCTCCTAGTCTAGGTGGACCTCTGCATTCCTAGCTGATTTTTTGATTCCCTCTACCCGATCCTTTGCTAAATATTAAACACTAGAGGCCCGGTGCACGAATTCGTGCATGGATGGGGTCCGATGGGCCCATCCCAATGGGGGCCCATCCCGATGGGGGCCCATTGGGCAGGGTCAGCTGTGGGGTCTAATGCTGGATTTCCCCCAGCTGGATCTAATTATACTTTAAGGATGGCCAAAAGAAAACCCACAACAACTGTTTTGCATTTCATGTGCCATGAGATGAAGTTGTTTATGTGTTGTTTGCAAAGGTTTATCAAGATGGACGATGGCCCTTTAATGATTTTTGCGTTCTTCCAGGGGATCTGTCCTAAGTTTCCCAATATGATCTTGTTTGTTTAAAAGTTTTTCTGTTTTTGAATGTGCCTACCCTTTGCTGTTGCTCCTGGCAGCCTGTGGGTCCTCTTCGCCTTTTAAAGAGAGATTGAAAACTCACCTAATCTGCAAGGCACCACAATTTCACAAAATCCCCACCCAGCCTCTCTACATTCCTCAGCAAAGGCTGCCATCCTGTTAATGCTTAGGTTGCCTTTTTGGCTAACTTGGAAGGTCTCCTGGGGCTGCCTTCTCTGGAGGGAGAATTCCACACCTTGACTGCAGTATTAGCAGAGCCCCCTGGAGACTCTGGTAGGGGACAGAAGGGACTGTTAATTATTTTCTTGTGCTTTCACTAAATGTACTTGCACTAGGGAGCCAGGCTATGATTTAGGGGTGTTGGGGGCTGCTTGGGGGCGAGACTGGATGGGGTGAAGGGCTGCGGGCTGTTTGCCAGCTGGCCCCGCCCCCGATCAGGGGAGAGGTCGCAGTCGTTCTGGTTGTTCCACCATTCAGTCGCTGGGCTTTTATATATAGGACTAGAGGCCCGGTGCACAAAAATTTGTGCACTGGGGGGGGCGGGGGGAGGGAGTCCCTCAGCCCGGCCTGTGCCCTCTTGCAGTCTGGGACCCCTCAGGAGATAACGACCTTCTGGCTTAGGCCTGCTCCTGGGTGGCAGAGGGCAGGCCCAATCCCTAGGTGCAGCCCCTGGTCGGGCTCAGAGCAGGGCTGATTGGGGAGTTGGGGCACCCCCTGTCATCATGCACAGAGCAGGGCGGATCGGGAGGTTGCGATGCCACCCTCAGTCACGCTCAGGGTGGGGCCGATTGGGGGTTTGGGGCACCGCCCCCTGTCACACTCAAGGCAGGGTCGATGGGGAGGTTGCGGCGCCACCCCCTGTCACGCACAGAGCAGGGCCAATCAGGGGGTTGGGGCGCTGCCCCCTGTCACGCACAGAGCAGGGCCCATCAGGGGGTTGGG
>NW_005370452.1:557982-614100 GCF_000412655.1 Myotis brandtii
CAGTTGCCTGGCTGCTGGCCGCCATCTTGGCTGACAGTTAATTTGTATAAGGATATGCTGATTAGCCAATGGGAAGGGTAGCGGTCATACGCTAATTACCATGTTTCTCTTTTATTATTGTAGATAAACTCAGGTGTGCAGTTCTTCTGGCTTTGCTATTCTTTACTTGTTGGTGTTGCCCTGAAAAGTCTCATGTGGAGTGTTGTTTTAGTGGATCAGTATTTCTTAAAACTACATGACCATATATATATATATATATATACTTACTAGTGGCCTGGTGCATGAAATCTGTGCACATTAAAAGGGAATTAATTAGAGGAAATATTTTAATATTGCTATTTGCCCTTTCTCTATAATAGAAGTGTCAGAGATGAAAGAAAATTAGTAAAATGTATATGAAAATCTTCCTCCTGTCAGAGTCTGGGGTGCACCAAGGGACCCAGAGTCATGTCTCTGGGGCGGGGGGATGCACCTTGAGGTCCCCTGTCAAGCCCTGCCAGGCGGGGGTGTGGCCTCAGGTCCCCCGGCCTGGTGCTGGGGCAGGGGGTGCGGCCTCAGGTCCCCTGGCCCAGGGCAGGGGGCATGGGGGCGAGATGGGGGTTGCAGCCTCAGGTCCCTGCTGATTGCTTGTTAAGGCTTGTTACAGGAACTTGGCCTCTGCTGTGGGTGCAGCCATCTTGTGTTATGGAAACCCTGCCTCTGCTGTGGGCGCAGCCACCTTTGTGGTGGAGTGATGGTCAGTTTGCCTATCCCCTCTTTATTATATAGGACTAGAGGCCCGTTTGCAGGAAGATTCCTGCAAGAATAGGGCTTCGCTCCCGTCTCTGCCGTTCCTACCCCGCCCTTCTCTTGCGCTCCTACCTGGCCTTTCTCTGCCGTTCCTACCCCGACCTTCTCTGCCGCTTCTCTCCCGCCCGTCTCTGCTACCTCGGCTTCGTTGCTTGGCTTCCTTCTACAGTGTCTTCAGTCTTCGCTCCCAGCTGGTATATGCAAATTAGCCACCATCTTTGTTGGTGGTTAATTTGCATATTGCTCTGATTAGCCAATGGTGGGCGTAGTGAAGGTACAGTCAATTTGCATCTTTGTCTATTATTAGATAGGATAAGGCTAATATGCTAAGTGTCCGACTGTTTGGCCGCTATGAAGTGCACTGACCTCCAGGGGGCAGATGCTCAATGCAGGAACTTCCGAGCTCCATTGCCTTGGCAGTGGCGGTTCTCAGGTGGTACACCCCGAAAACAGAGGAGGGAGCCTGATTCCTCTTGGGGTTGTGCGATTCCACCTTTGGCCGTGGGTTATGTTCTTGCTGGGGCACTGTTGTCCCTGAATCTGGTTTACGGCACACTTGTGTTTGCATTCCACACCCTGTACGACAGCAACTTTGCAGAGTGCCCTCTTGCACTCTGGGACCCCTGGGGGGATATTGGAGAGTTGGTTTCAGCCCGATCCCCGCAGGTCAGGCCGAGGGACCCCACCTGCCAGAGGGACCCCGCTCACTCCGAAGACACTGGGGAGGGACCATGGGAGGTTGGCTCCAGGGCGTGTTCTGTCTGTCTTGCCCAGTCCCGCCCTGCCAGCCACCTTCTTATTAATTTCCTTTCAATGTGCACAAATCTGTGCACCGGGTCACTAGTATATTTCATGTTAACTTGTTATAGAGTACACTTTGGAAAACTATATCTCAGCATATTCTCATTTCCAGGAACTCAACACAAGTTTCTTAGTGACATATATTAGCATCTCATGTCTTTCATGATGTAATTCACTTAACCATCCAGTTAATTTGAATTTCTGTGTGTTGTCTTGTGTTGTCTTAAGGAAAGATGTAGCCAGACAGGCTTCAACATTACTGGCCTAGTGTTATAACTAGTTTCTCTAGGAGCTGGGAGGGAGATGATTTTTGTCTTTTCATTTTTCTCTGTTCTCTCTGTACTTTTACATAGATTCGAGATTTTTTCTGAATAAATAGAGTTTGAGACTTAACACTTCGCTAATAAGATGAAAATCTGTTACCAAGTGGGTCCCCTTGAACTCTGTGCTGCATCGTTTTTGCTGGACAGTGTCGGAGCTCCTTGATGTAAGCTCTGTTTAGGCTTTCATCGAGGATTGTTAGAAAGGACAAATATGCACATGTCTTTTTCGTTTTTGATGTGTTACATTTACTTTTACTCAGTATTATGAAATCTCTTTATTATAAAGGGAATTTTACCATAACAGGATTTACACCATAACAGGATTTACTTGTGTAACTGTGGCTGTTATTATTTGACTGGCTTAGCTGTTAGTGACCCAAGGTGTACCAATTTATATGAAAAGTAACTATAGATACTTTATATAACTGTTTCCCTAGTAGCAGGAATGCGAAACTGTAGTGTGTACTGTCTTGGAAATAATAGAAGTGTTTAATGGGGAAATTTGGGACTGTCCTAGATTCCTGGAATTCTCCAGCTGTTGGCAGTTTATTTCTCATATATTTCTGTCCTCATCCTCAAAAACTAGGGATAAAATCCTGTGGTTTCATCTGAAATAAGCCAAACCCTTATATAGTCATTATTTTCACCTGATGCCATTCTTTAGTAAGTGAGCTATTTGAAGGAGTCTAGTTGGGTAGCCTGCCTGCCCCTTTGCTGTGTGTTGGTACAAGCTCTTCCTGGGTGGGACTCCACACAAAGGTCATTCCAGGACTATCGCCCTGAGGGCTGTGAATGCACAGACATTTTTGCAAGAACCTCTTGCTATGATAAAACTGGTATTTAGGTTAAATCCAGTTAACTGCCCTTTGAAAGGAGTGTGAGACATTCCCATTTAAATTGTTTTCTAATAGGAGGACCCAGATTCTTGCCTTCGAGCACCAGTGCCTTCCTTGTGGAGCTTGGTAGAAGGCCCCCTCACCCCCTTTTTTTAGTTTAGTTTCGTTTTGTTTCCATTACTATAAAAAGGAACTGACAGTTGAGGCTGTCACAGGGCCATTAAGCTTCCCCCATGGGTGGCCGATGACTCTAGTCTATACCCAACTGATGGTATTTACAAGTGTGAATAAACTCTGGCATTGAAAAAAATCTGAAATTAGCTCAACATGGATAAAATATTTGAAACACCAAGTTTTTTCTTTTTTGCTTTCTTTCCGTATGCTTGCAACTTTACTTCCCCATGTGAACTTCAGCACTTCTAAAGAAAGAAAAACACCACATCTAATAAGACGTTAAAAATATTAGTTAAAAAAATTATAATGTTTGCTCTAAAGTTATGACATTTTCATATGCTTTTATTCTCAAATACCCAGAGGAGATATGTAGTACTAAATACTAAGGTCTAGATTATGTGCTTTGAATTTTGTGTTGTGCTATTAAGAGAAAATGCTTTTAAAGAGAAAATGTGTTTTGATAGCATGACATTTATAACCAGGTGGTGGTTGATTTTTCACTGTGTTGAGTTCTGTGCTTGGTCAGTGAGTCTGGTGTGTGCAGGCCTGTGGTGGGGACGGGCAGCCGTCTGTTGGCACACTGCCTTGGAGGTTTTGTATTTGTACTAAATATCTCCCCTGGGTATTTGGCATGAAACATATGAAAATGTCATAACTTTAAAGCAGTCATAATTTCTAAGTGCTTTTAAAAAATTTTAGTAGACTGCACTTGGTTTGTAAGCTCATTACTCTTGGAGATAGTTTTTAAGCCCTTGCCTGTGGCAACAGGAGGTACTGTACTTCGAGGTTTCTTATAGGGGCTGTAGGACGGCCTCAGAAGTGCCCCAGGACTGGAATTACTGCCCAAGAAAGAAAAGGACCTGCAGGATTGCAGGGGCCTCAAAACTAAACAGAACCTAAAGCCCCTCTCAGCTTTGTGTCCCCTTAACCCATATATCTGGAAGTCTGGTTTTATCTTCTTAATTAGATAGACTGGAATAATTTTATTTGAGAAAGGTTAGAGACATGTAATTCCTGGCAATAATTTGTTGGTATCTAAGGTTATCATAAAAGCAAAAACTCATATGGACAGTGCAATTCCAATGTGCGGCCCCATTTAAGGTTTTCCCAGCTTCATTAGCGTATACCTACCACCCAGTTCATAGAGAAAAGGAGTGGCAGCAATGTTGGCGGAAATGTGACTTAACTGCAGTGGTGTGGTAAAGGCTGTTTTGGGAAGTTTACTTTGCATTAACTGCTTTGTCTTATCATCATGGAGATGAGTGAGGAGACATTGGTCAGTATAGTGTGCAGCCACAGCTGCCGGAGTGTGCATTTGCACCTCCATACGTGGACATAGTGGTGACTTTCTGTAAGTGAGATCATTTTGCAAGTCTCATTGTATTTCACTGAGAGAGGCTTAAGGTTCTTCTGCGTCGGCACCTTGGAGTTGCCTTCTTCCCTCCACCTCTGCTTCTAAGAGGCCTATAGTTTGGATGCAGTAATTTACTTAATCCCCTGGTTGATACTTTTAAAGATTGTTTCCAACTCAAAGTATAGCTTATAGTTTAAGAGGAGGTTTAATACTTCTCCATTTACCCTTTTAAAATTTCTCATTTAAAAAAGGGCTGATCAGTACATAATAAAATAAGGACTTTAAGGAAATTAGTGCGATTAAATCACCCTACTTCTCGGCTTTGTTAGGACCTATTCAGGTTGCTTCTCTTTTATTGAGATGACCTAGAAAAGAATTGTCAGGTTATTAACAAACTAAAAACATGCCAACTGTATTGTTACAGACTCATGAAGACAGACATGAACTGTGTCTGGACCAGGTTCCATGTGTTGGCAGAAACCACTGAGCAGTGATGCACAGTTAGCAGAGTAGGGAAGGGAGCTGCTGCGAGAGGTGGGGCTTATCTTTGGAAAGATGGTGGTGTTTGTGGTCTGTGCGCTCAGGCCCTGCACTCGGAGTCTAGGTGGGCTTACATCATCACCCAGTCGACATCTATGCTTTCTCCCATTCAGCTGTGTGTGGGAGCTGCATGTTCTGACTCTAATACCACACTGGGCCCTTCAAAGTCATTCCTCAGACAACCAACATGTAAAATGTGTGAGTTACACATGATCTAGAAAAGAACCAGGCAGTTACCACTTGGGTGGCTCCTCTAAATGAATAAAGAAACACAAGGTGTTGAAGGGCTGTGATAATAACTAATTCTGAAGTTTTTAAAGTAAAATTTTACTTTCAGTCATCTTCCCTGCCACATGGGGAACCCGAGGATGCTTCCTGGGGCCACATGATTCTGCTCCTTTCAGTCTTTCAGAGATCAACTCAAATACTTGATTTGAAAAACATTAGTTATGGCTTATTTTATATGTATATGTATATACCTATCTGCACACATGTCATGTTCCATGTAGCTGGTGCCACTTCTGATGAACATGCCGGGTCTGGATCATGCACATCTGCACATATATCACAATTTGTGTAACCCATGTCACTTCTGGTGGGCACCCTGCACACGGTTATACCTCTCTGCACAAGTCACATTCTTTGTAGCCTGTGCCACTTCTTGTGGGCATACATGCATCTATTTGCACACAATCTCGGGCTGTGTTTGGTGGTCACCCCATTTTCTAGGCTGAGCAACACTTCAGGCCAAGCTTCCTCTATTACCAGTGAAGTAAAGAGTCTCCTGGGGTGGGGGGTGGGGTGTCACTAAACACCCAGGACTGGGAATGTGGTTCCATGTGATGTCTTAACAATTAAAGCAACAGTGACTTTCCTTCAACTTGGCAATTTTTGGCTAATCTAGTATATTTCAGAGTAAAAAACTTGCAGTTCTTGATATATTTCTGACTTTTATTTTTCTAACTATTCTGATGAACAGGGTTTGTCTGTATCATATTACTTCAAAGTTGATGTGAAGTTTTTTCCTTTTGAAGATTTAAGAAAAACCTTTGAAATTTCTTTCTTCCCAATTTTTATCATAGTGATGTCGAAATATTGGCTGTTGTTAGTTGGTGAGTATATAATAGGCAAAGTCTTGGATTCAGAAAATAAGGGAATGGAAAGTCAGGTGATTAAAACCAGAGAGAATCATTCCTCACCTAATTTAAATGGAATGCATTTCTCTCAGATTTCTGTAAAATTACTGAAGCCATTGCAGCTATTCAGAACTTATGGTTCTCTGTTATATTATTCAGTAAAAATGAAACAAGGGTCAGTTTTCCCAGAGAGGAAGTGAATCTTGACCTTGGTATCACAAGCAGGAAATCAGCATATAAACCTTATTCATTTTATCTTCTCTGTAATCATTTTAAATCAGGTTCTGTGGAACTATCATCTTTGAATAAATCTGTGGAAAAAGGTTCTTTTTAAAAAAATATGTTTTATTGATTTTTTTACAGAGAGGAAGGGAGAGGGATAGAGAGTTGGAAACATCGATGAGAGAGAAACATCGATCAGTTGCCTCCTGCACACCTCCCACTGGGGATGTGCCCGCAACCAAGGTACATGCCCTTGACCGGAATCGAACCCGGAACCCCTCAGTCTGCAGACCGACGCTCTATCCACTGAGCCAAACCAGTTAGGGCAAAAGGTTCTTGAGTCTGCAGGCTGACGCTCTATCCACTGAGCCAAACCGGTTAGGGCGCAAAAGGTTCTTAATTAATAGGATACTAAGGAAGAGAATTTAGCCAAGTTAACTGAACGTACTGTTTTGACACACACTTTTTTTAAGAAAATATATTTTTACTAGAGGCCTTGTGCACGGATGGGGTCCCTTGGCCTGGCCGGCGATCTGGGCTGATTGGGTCTGATTGGGTCTAGATGGCCAGAGAGAGGGACTGTGGGAGGTTGACCAGCCCGCCCCAATTGCTGGGTGGAGGGAGCATAGGAGGTTGACCGACTGCAGGAGGTTGGCTGTGGGAGTGCACTGACCACCATGGGGCAGCTCCTGTGTTGAACGTCTGCCCCCTGGTGGTCAGTGTGTTGTCATAGCAACCGGTTGAGTGGTCGTAACTGTCACTTAGGCACACACACACACATATATATATACACACACGTATATGTATATACATATATACACACACATACTAGTGGCCCGGTGCACAAAATTTGTGCACATTAAAAGAGAATTAATTAGAGGAAATCTTTTAATATTGCTATTTGCCCTTTCTCTATAATAGAAGTGTCAGAGATGAAAGAAAATTAGTAAAATGTGTATGAAAAATCTCCCTCCTGTCAGAGTCTGGGGCACGCCGCGGGACCTAGAGTCAAGTCGCCGCCTACCCCCCCGCACGCGCTTCGAAAATGCAGGAGACCCAGACCTGAGGCTGTGCCCCCCGCACAGTGGGGCTTGACGGGGGTGGGGCCCGCCGGGTCTGGATCTCGCCCAATGGGGTTTGGGCCGGCTGGTCTGGGTCTCGCGTGATTTCGAGGTGCATGCGGGTGGGAGGGGACTTGACTCTGGGTCCCGTGGTGTATCCCAGACTCTGACAGGAGGAAGATTTTTATATACATTTTACTAATTTTCTTTCCTCCAATTAGTTCCCTTTTAATGTGCATGAATTTCGTGCAGCAGGCCACTAGTATGTGTGTGTGTATGTGTGTGTGTGCACTTGAGGGGGGGGCGGGGTTCCCTCAGCCTGGCCTGCGCCCTTTTGCAGCCCAGGAGCCATTGGGGGATGTCTGACTGACGGCTTAGGCCCGCTCACAGGGAGCAGGCCTAAGCCGGCAGTGGACATCCTTAGTGCTGCTGACAAGGCGGGAGAGGCTCCTTCCACTGCCACTGCGCTCGCCAGCCTTGAGCCAGCTTCTGGCTGAGTGGCATCTACCCCCTGGGGGTCAGTGCGCATCATAGCAACCAGTGAATTCACCATTCGGTCAATTTGCATATTACCCTTTTATTATATAGGATTGATTTCAGAGAGGAAGGGAGAGAGAGAGAGAGAGCGAGAGAGAGAGAGAGAGAGAGAGAGAAACATCGATAAGAGAGAATCATTGATCAGCTGTCTCCTACACGCCCCCTACTGGGGGTTGAGCCCGCAACCTGGGCATGTGCCTTTGATTGGAATTGAACCTGGGACCTTTCAGTTCTCAGGTTGATGCTCTATCCACTGAGCCAAACCAGCTAGGGCTTGACACACTTTTTTTTTTTTTTTTAAGTATATTTTTATTGATTTCACACAGAGAGGAAGGGAGAGAGGGAGAGAGAGAGAGAGAGAGAGAAACATAAGTGATGAGAGAGAATCATGGATCGGCTGCCTCCTGCACGCCCCCTATTGGGGTTTGAACCCGCAACCCAGGCATGTGCCCTTGACCGGCATCGAACCCAGGACCCTTCAGTCCACAGGCCGACGCTTTATTCACTGAGCCAAACCAGCTAGGACTTGACACACTCTTAAAGCTACTTTTAGAGCCCTTCTCTCTGGTCGGTAGTAAAGCTGGTCATTGCAGGGTTTTTGTTTTTTTAATCAGCAGCACATTTCAGCCACTAGAATTAGACTACAGGCCCTAAAACTGCAGCGAGTTTCTTTAAAGCCAGGACCACTGCCATCTTCTCCACTAGAGTGTCAGCATCACCAGGAGTGGTTTCACCCCTCTCTGTTGGGGTTTCTCTCACAGAAAGCAGGCCTGGCACACCGTAGTGCTCTGAATCCTCCTCGGATGGACAGTTCTTTCAGTAATTAGAAAGGAAATCTCCCGGTTGTCCTGAAGAGGGAGGTGTAGAGAGGAGAGCAACCAAGTGAGAATATTTAGTGGCTGGTGTGGTAGGTACCTGAACATCATTTTTCAAGAGTGGAATTTTCAGTCCTGAAAAAGAATCACGTGTGATACAATTTGACTCTTCCTTTGAATGTTTTTTTATCTTCGGGTCTGTTTTTTGGGGACTTAGCCATCAAGGAATATTCAGAAGTGTGTTTATTTGAAGAAGTTTCCTGTTTCTCTTTGAGGTATCTGGGGTTGTACAGGACAGGCTGACATGAGCTCCTTAAACTCTGCCAAGCCACAGTAGGAAAGGCCCTGGTCAGGGCATACTCTCCAGGATCCTGCCATGTCTCCTGGAAGGTGCCATCTGTTAGATGCTTAATTTCTAAAACAGCTTGTGAAGTGGTGATGACCTGGAAAGGAATGTGGTGATGTGCTGGCTTTGTACACAGGCCACGACAGGGTCAGGTGGCGTGTTCAGGTTTCCAGTGTAGGCGTGTGAGCTCTACCTTGGCTGGTGGAAAAGTGCTGGGGTCCATTTGTCACATCAGCCTCTGCTGGACACACAAGTGTTGGACCTGCACGTTCACGTGAACACTGCAGCGCACCTGAACAGGTGGACGGCCATTGAGAAGGCCACACTGGTTGCTGCTTGATATGCTTTTCACAGATGGCTCTGTGGACTGGGGAGATGCAGCCTTTGTTCCAGGGAAGGGTGCCCTGCCCTTTCTGTTCCTGGATCGAGTGCCTGCTCTCTAGTCCAGTGGTCGCCAACCTTTTGGACCTCACGGACCACTAGTGGTCCACCGCTGCTCTAGTTTGTTCCTCAGATGCAGAAGGATGACTCTGTTTTGTAGGGAATACACCTTACAGTAAGAAATGGGTGCTCTGCAGTCAGGCCCTGACTCGGAGCCTGGAAAGCACCCTGCTTCAGCATTTCACGGGCCAGCATTTTCCACATCATATATTTTTTTCCTTAGCCATGAAATTCCAGCAGATTGTTATGCAAAACAGTTTTGTGTCTCTGTGTGACTGGGAAGACAGCTGTTAGTCCTAATGAGGAGTGCTAGCATTACAGTCTTTCCGTTGATTGAGACCCTCAGAGGGAGCGGAATGTTCCAGATCGGGCAGTGGTGTGCGGTGAGGAGGTACCGCACTGTCAGCTGGAAGCACATGGTCGGCTGCTCGCGGCGACAAGATAAATGAGTCTACTGGAGTCTGGCAGAGTCTGAGCTTTTCCAGTGTGCGGCTGTGGTGGCCTGCTCCCCACGGGACCTGAGTTGAGGGTGCTGTCTCTGTGCCAGCTTTTCCCTTTGATGGCCCACAATACCTGTCAGGGCTGTGATTTATTAAAAACCTAATGTCTTTCAGCGTTTCATTTACATAGGGTTCGATGGTCTTTTGTGGAGACTTTTCCCATTAATTTAGCAGAATGTTAACTGAAGTTTAACTTGGCCCAGACCTCCTAAAGACTAGAATCTTCAGAACAGCCCCTAGTCGTGAGCTGTTCCCAGAGCTCTGCCAGCAGTTTCTTTACACCTTGCTGTGACCTCTGCATGGAAGAGGAGCAGCACTTTATTCTAGTCAAGCTCTGGCATTGTTTTTTAAATAGGGAGTTCCAACGGGTCACTGGGCCGGGTCACTGGGCCGGTGCTCCAGGTTCCCCTGTCCCCCTTTCTGCCAGTGTCACACACAGTGACCTTAGGTGTAGCACAGTGGCTGATGTTGGGCGATTTAGCACCTAGGGAGGGGATGTGACTGGTGTCGGGTGGGCAGAGGTAGAGGCTGCTCAGCCCAGGTGCACAGGGCACCCCATGAGCAGTGGTCACCTGAACGTTGACAGTACCGGGTTGAAACCCACCTGACGGACTCAGTATGGATTTGACGCTGGTGGTGCAGTTTTAGGTCTAAGGTCTGGGTAGCACCTGGGTTTTCTGAATTCGAGTTTATCTCTTGTTTTAAGCTCTAAGAGAAATAAAAGTAGTTTGAAATTATTGTGAGAAATGATAAGGTTGTATATATAAGATATTATTTATTCGTAGTTAATTTTTTTGTCTCTGAAAAAATATGGCTCTTCAATATTCTGCGAGGCTGTTATTTAGGGCCAGAGTTGTCTGGAATGGTGAGATTGTTTTCTTGACCCTCCCTTGTTATCTTTAAAGTTTTTTCCTTCTTATTGAGGTATAATTGACAAGTAAAAATTGAGTATATTTAAGATATACAATGTGATGTTCTATATACGTTTCCACTGAAATGATCACAGTCAAGTTAATTAGCACATCTATCTCCCATGTGTGGTGAGGTCATTTCAGATCCATTCCCCCAGCAAATTTCAAGTACATGTTATGGTATTAACTATTGTCACCATGCCAAACACTAGATGAGTTCTGACCCTGTGCCCTTTACTTGTAGCACCGTGACCTCTGCCGTGTTCACCGTGGGAGATAACGTTGTTTCAGGCAGTGACGACCGCACTGTGAAGGTCTGGGATTTAAAGAACATGAGATCCCCCATTGCAACCATTCGTACGGATTCTGCCATCAACAGGTGAGGGAAGCTGCTCATTGCTTAGATGTTTATTTGACTTGATAGGGTTGATTGTAGTACAATGTCTTGTACATGTGACAGTTAAATGAACCTTGGGAAAGTGGTTTAGACTCCTGGGAAAATGTTTGTCATTGATCCTCTAATGCAAATTCAGTATCTGTAAACACTGAAACTTAAGTATAGAATCAGGTTGGTGTAATGGGCTTTGAGAATAAGAATGAGCCTGTTATGGCCCCTCTGTTTTAGTGACATGCTGTACGTTTGAGTTGCATATAAGCAGCTTGGTCTCTGTAACCTAAAGCTGCAGACACATAATACTCACTGTTGTGTTTGCCATGAAGTGTGCATAGTATGGAATACCCTACCCTGGTGCTGTCACTGTTTTATATGGAACCTTCTTGTCTCTTTGCAGGATCAATGTATGCGTTGGCCAAAAAATCATCGCCCTCCCCCATGACAACAGACAAGTCAGATTGTTCGATATGTCCGGTGTGCGGCTGGCGCGACTCCCCCGCAGCAGCCGGCAGGTAACTGTGCTGCTGATGCATATTCACAGAATCTCAGGTCTTCTCCGTCATCAGTGACTCCTGGACGCACACTGGGAGCCACACGTGTGATTTTAGTTTCCTAATAGCCACTTTTAAAAAAGCGAGAAGTTATTTTAACAGTATACTTAACTAGATAAACCCAAAATAATAACATTTGAACATGCCATCAATATAAAAATGTTAGCAAATTTACACTCTTACTTTCTTACTATATATTGGATATATTTGATCTGTATTTAGAGTTCCTAAAATTTATCATTGAAAATGTTAAAATGTTTCCCAGTACCTGAACTGAATATTAGTTTTTAAGTTTAATCTGAATGAAATCCAATGTTTAGTTCCTCAGTGTCAGTAGCCACGTCTCAGGAGCTCAGTTTTGCGTGGGTTAGTGGCCGCCGTACTGGAAAGCACAGTTTTAGATATTTTCAGTTGAACTTGTGCAAATTGGAAATATATTAAAGGACAATGCGTGGCCACGCAGGAGCGGTGTCGTGGATTGTGGGAGCTTCTTAAGAAAGGACCCTCCACCCCTAGCCAGGAACCCCTTTCCATGGTAGGTTGCCAAGACAAACTCCATTGTAGAAGAGACTTTCCTGGGTGCTAGGACTTGCATTTGGCCCAGATGGTGCCGTGCAGCGGTGTTGGGTCAGTGTATACTGAGGTGTTTGCCCCACCTGTCACAGCTACCTGGGCTGCGGTACCAGCTCAGACCTGCTGACTCAGTCTCTGAGGGAAGCCTGGGAACCTGTGTTTAGATTCGTTCCCTGGGTGGTTCCACATTTGAGGGTGAGTCCCAGAGTGAGTGACATACTGGCTCCTTTTGTGGGGAAATGTCCTCCCCTTCCCTTCCCACTTATGAAGGCAGCCTCTCTGCAGCCTTTGTGCCTAGCCGAGCCCCACCACAGTCACACTCTCCTTTGCTTCTTTCGGCCTTTTCTGTCTGTCACTGTGATACCTTGCTCTCCTACCATGGCTGCAACTCGGTGGCTGCTCCTGTCCCCTTCAAGGCAGAGCCTTCAAGTGCAGGCATGAGCTGCAGGCTGTCCCTGTGGGAGGTAGGGCTCAGGAACCGCAGACCCAGGCGATTCCGGAGGTAGGTGGTCAAGTGGCATTTGCTACCAACAGAGCAGCAAATGCAATGGCACCAAGTTTCCAAAAGCCCTGTGTATTCAAGACACGGTTGGTTCTTCTCTGTGTAGCTCCTTACGTGTGCTGTTTGAAGTTAGTGACTGAGCTTCTTAATTATGAGTGCAGGTCACAGAAAAACTACTCATGAAATTAGAGTAACTACACAGAGCTAGAGTTGCTTGTCTGGGATTTTTGTGTTTTGGTAACTGCTGAGCATCACTGATGTATCCTAAACGTCTCTCTCACATAGAAGGGCTCTCTCTCTTTACTCTTTTATTTTATTTTTTTATAGCTGTGCCTGTGTAGTACATAAATTGCTGTGCAACATGGAAAGCCAGCATTTTCAAACAAATGTATGAGTGTGTATGACTTCATTACTTTGAGAATGTTTCCTCTCAAAAAATAGGGAGATTTCAGCAGTTGTTGGTGGGGCTAATTCTGTGGGCACAACTTTATTTTTAATTATCTGTTAACATTCAACCCTGTTGGAATTGTAGAATTCCGCTGTGCTTGGCTTTATTTCCTCCTAAAGTAGTTTGTGAAAATACTTATCTTTAAGGTTAATGAATATCATTTCATTTCATTCTGAACCTGTAACATTTCAGATGAATCAGTATACTTTTCAGTCTCACAGAACCACAGCTAGAAATCCCCGTTTCATGTTGTCCCAGCTTCTTTCAGCTGACAGCTTTATAAGGAGACAACGAAACTCAGTTCAACTTGGTCACTAGAGGGGCAGGGGCTTAGGATATGGAATTGTTTTACTTTGGGGAAAGTGTAAGTGCCATTTCCCAAAGTGTGGACTGTGATCAGGAGCTCAGGGAGGGGGTGGTGCAGTGTGCAGTGAAAGGTGATCTACAGACGGCGCACAGGATCTGTGCTGCAGGAGCGGAGAAGTTTTAGTGTGGCTCTGTGACTAGGAGGGCACAGAGTGGTTTCAAAGTCTGCATGTGCCCTGAGCCTTTTTTGGGTCATGTCTGTGTGCACTCTGGCGGGGGATGTACATGAGATGAAAGGGTGACTCACCTAGTGCGGGCTCCCAGCTCAGGCAGGACTGAGATCCTGGATTGGACCCACATTTGCAGGTGCCGCCTGGTCCTTTCCCTCACTAGGTAGTAGGATGCGATCTCAGTGTTGGTCCAGTGAGTGTCTTGAGTTTACCATCTTGAACTAGTCTTTCTAGAGGCTTGATTTTTACTGCCAGCTAGTGGATGCTTATGCATTCTCTCTTCTCAAGTCCCTAACAAAGAGATGTAGGAGAGCGCCCTTAACCCTTCATTCTGGGGCTCCTTTCTTGCAGTGCTTTCCCTTTGTGGCCTGATTCTCTCTAAAACCAGCAGCATTCAAATGCGAATGTTTTCCAGAGGGAGCTGTTGTGCCATTCTTTTGAGGGTTTCTTTTACTAAATTTCTGTTAGCTGTTTCTAATCCTTCTTGTACTTTATTGTATGATATAGCACCAGCCAAGTATTACTGTAACAATGACTGTGTCCTAAGGCATTGCTTGCATCTCTGCCTGTATATACCAAACATCACACTGTAAACTTTGTACGTTTTGCAGTAATTTTTCCCAGCATTGTGGTATTAAACCGGAATTTCTAAAGCTATCAGGAATCTACTTGAAAGGCCATTCATTTTTCCTTTTTTTCATTTGACACCGAATGTGTTTTTTAACTGCTTGAACATCTGAACCAATTATTTGTTAAAATGATATTTGAGGTCTTTGGGTGAATTTTATTGAGTTTATTCCCAAATTTACCTAGACTCATTCATTAAAATTTTAAAAATTGATTATTTTTTCTTTTGGACTGTAATCTTACTCATTTTCTTAAAGAATCATGAGTGCTTTTGTTGTGTCTCACTAGATTCATGTTGTGTCTGACCTCATTCATTCATCACGGCCTTTCCACCAGCTCGTGCCTGAGAACCTGCTGCCAACTCAGTATTTTTGTCTCACTCTGATTAATCCTGAGTGTTAATTTTTTCTCTCTCAATTTGGTTGCTTTGAGTGGTGTAGTTGTTAATTTGGTTGAGGTTTTATAGCCCTTATGTTTGAGGAATAATATACTAATCCTGGTTTGTGTGCTTGGTAATAGGGCCACAGAAGAATGGTGTGCTGCTCGGCGTGGAGCGAGGACCACCCCACCTGCAATCTGTTCACCTGCGGGTTTGACAGGCAAGCCATAGGCTGGAACATCAACATCCCTGCGTTGTTACAGGAAAAATAAGGTGCCGGCATTCCTTAGTTTCATAGTTTGCCATGGACCTGTGACTGGAGCAGGCTTTTCTCATACTGATCAGCCATTTTTGTGAGAGCTGGACCCTGAGAAGGGTGATTTGTATATGTCCTTTTCCCATTGTACCCAGCTTGCATGATGTACAGAACTGTGGTTATGTTTTTATTCCGTCTTGTCTGTGCTGGCATCCTCTGGTCAGTGGGAACAAAGCCGCTCCCTATAGCACGTGGCATTTGACATATGACAGGAGGGCATCACACTTGTGTGAGTTCAATGTGAACCTGTGTACTTACTGTGAGTGTAAGTCTGTGGCATTTCTGGAATAATCCTACATATCTACCTTGTCCTGGGAGACTGCAGAGCTGTGTTTGCGTTGGCTGATGAATGGCGGGATTGGCAAAAAATTTTATGTTTACTTCCATGTGAAGTTGTAGCACGTGCTGTTGTTGTAATTCAGCTTCAGCTCTTCATCCTCTTACAGTTCTGTGAAATTAACCTGGATCTTAGAAGTTAAAAAATAGCATCAAATGTTGAGTTTGCAGGATTCATTTTTTTTTTTAAGAAAAAGTTTGTTCTTTTTATAGAAAATCATTTCAATACCCTGAGGTCTCATATTAGCAAATTCTAAAATATGATGATTCTAATCACCAATTTCAGATTGTAAGCAAAATTTAAAGCACTTTAGTTTATAGCTCTGGTTATAAACAATTTTTAGAAGTTTCAAATAACTTATCCATTGAATGTGACTTGACCTTTTTAAGAAGGCTGTGCTACCTGAAGACAAAACCTTATTTATTTTCTACACCTTTGGTTTTCATATTTCTACATGGGTTCACTTCTCTGGTGGTATTTGAGAGTCAACAATGCAAATAAATGAGTACTACCTCAAAAATAAATGTTTGGAAAACTTGGGAGTCTTACTGTGCCTAGCTAACTAAGCACTTTGGCTTTTAGCTGGAATACTGAGTTCAGTTCAGAAGGCAAGAAAGACAATCAGCAAATGTAATGGAAAGGCATTTGCATTAGCTAGCTACCAGGGTGGCAGCCGCAGCCATAGTTCACAGGTGACAAGATGCTCCTGTCTCAGCCGCCAGGACACCTCTCAGTGCCAACCCTCCCACTGCTGGAGTGGGCCTGTCACCCTTGCCTTCTTAGCAGTTACTGTGTTTGATGTTTGTGAGTTCGTGTTGTTGTTGAGTTACAGTTTTGATAAAGAAGACATCTCAGTGTACTGCTCCTCATATTTTTAATCCTTCGAATATGTCGGAAACTGGCCCCTTGGAGAGATACAAGAGGGTAATGTTGAAAACGACCCATTCCTGTGTCTCCTATTTTGTAGTGACACAGCTGGGCACCGTTTGCTGCAGGCTGCCCTGGGGTGGAGCGCCTGGGCTCAGTCCTACAGTAGCTAATTTTTGAAACTTCAGTCCTGAGTCATTGGTGATTCTGAAATGATTTACAGAGCCTGGGAGGGAGAGAGACCAGGAAAAGCCAGTAATACTAGTAGAGTTGAGGTTGCTAACAAAGGACAGACAAGCAATGCTTTAGAGCGACTTTATTTTTAAAGCTAAAGAATTGGTTGTATTTTTAAAGTGTGACATTTGCCCTAAGCACACTGTTTGAGCACCAGGCTCAGGCACTGCTCTCCTGAGTGGTCTCGTGCTGAGTTGGCTGATGGTCACACCTTCTCTACCGCACCTCAACTCCAAAGACATGAGCACAGTTAGTTCTTAATGATAAGTTGCGTAACCACACTCTTGGGTTCCTCTTGTGTTTTAATTTGAATGTCTGGCTGTCTTAGAATCACCATTAGGAACATTGAAAAATGTATACAAATAGGTAAATCAAACTTAAGAACCAGATCTCTTCCAGATTAAAAAATTTGAAACTTTTAGCTTGCCTGGTGTCAACCCATGAAACAAGAAGTCCCTGGTTCAATTCCTGGTCAGGGCATATGCCCTTGGTTGCTGGCTCGATCCCCAGTAAGGGGGTGGGTGCAGGAGGTAGCCGAGCAATGTTTCTCATTGATGTTTCCATCTCTCTATCTCTCTCCCTTCCTCGCTCTCTGAAAAAATCAATAAAAAGATTTAAAAATTTTTGAAGTTTTAAAATATATGTTGTGATGGCCATTTAATTCTGTGCAGACCAATGCCCTTCATGGCCAACAGCTGCTCACGTTGCTAAGTGGAGGGGCCAGCCTCCCTTGTCTCCTTGAGTGCAAAAGGCCTCAGGGAGCTGGGGCTGTTCCCAGGAGCAGGACACACTTCTGCTACCTGCTGTGTGTCCTCTGAGGGCATCCCTCCAGCTGCTCTGGTCATAGTGCTGGTGATTTCAGGAGTCATGAAGGAGATTAGTGATAGTGTGTGCATGTGTATCCTTGAATATGTGTGAGTGTATGAATGTTTGTGTGGCTGAAATTGTCATGTCATCAGCCACAAGTGATCTCATCTGAAATAGTGTTTTGAAATGGGAATTGTTTTCTCCTATATGATGTCCAGAATTTCATTTAATAATGCAAAGAGAATGTGGTTACTGAAAAATATGCATTGATAGAGAATTTTGTACAAGATGCATTGGACAAAGCAACACTCCTTTTCAACCACTGCACACTGGTTTCTGTAGAGTCAAAGATTCTGTACATATTTTGCCATCTGAAGAATCCTTTGTAAAATTATTTGTTGCTTAAATCTGTGAAAAACAAGTTTCTTTGGAGAAAGTACACATTTGTAAGTGTTGTGTAGAAGCAAGTGTTTTTATTGTATTGATGTAATTGTTTTTAAGTGTTCAGTGTCTTCATTGCAAAATGAAATTCATTAAAAATCCATGTTCCATAATTACTATTGTAAAAGTTTTGTTATTAGGAGTCTCTTTTTATTATTTTACCTTTTTTATGTTTTATTTTGGTGCAATTTTGTTAATAGCTACTGGATATCACAACGATGTAGAAATTGAACAAATTTCTAATTATAGGATTGCACATTTGAAAATATAAATTCTAGACTTAAAAGAGCAATTGTGTTATATTTTCTATCTGTTTGTTAGAGGCTAATATTAAGCGATATATAATTATGCTTTTCCATTCCTTTATTTCCATCTCAAATTTTTCTGAAGGGCATTAACAATTGGACCTAATACAGGTATTTCTCAAAGTTCCTCAGCGTCTCATAAGATGCTTGTCTGGTTCTTGTGACAGACAGGTAAGCTTGTTCGAAAGTTTTAAAAATTGCAGTTTTAGAAAGTCGACCGCATTTTCTGCAGGAGAGTGCAAGTCAGGATCTGTGGTGGCTGCCGGTCCTCCCTTCTGTTCTGACCCACGTGAGTGAAGCCTTGTGCTGGCCACAGGAACCTCAGGAGGTGTTAACACACTCCCTGGTGTGTCTTGCCTGCCAGCGGCCCCTTTTTCAGGTGTGAAGGCTCGTTGCACAGGCATTGAGTGTACATTCAGAAACTCTCCACTGCTTGCTTAACCCTCTATGTTACTCTTCAAAAACATGATTATTGGTGAAATTACATCTTCAGTTACATTTAAAACTTCACATATTAGTATAAAGAATCAAGAAGGCAAGACTTGTATTACTATGATGTCATCAAAATGCCACCAAGATGTGTGTCTCCTCTACTATTTATAAGTTTTGTTTTCTCTTAATAAATTAGAAATTAAATTATTCCAAAAATTGAGAACACCTCAGTTATTATGTACAACATATATAGTCCATATCATGGAGGGAAAAAGTTACAAATGAAATCAGAAGTCAGATAAAAGTGTTGTGTAATTTAAAATTAATTCTAATGAAATATATTTAAGTAGCTTTTGGTAAAAAACAAAAGACTAAGCATATCTTTGGATCTTAAAAGTCTGTGTGATTGACAAGTGATGTCCATTTGTGATTTGTGGGCTTGGGTAGAGAGCAACAAAGGGAGCTGCTTTAGATAGTTTGGTCCAGATATCTCCAAAGAGCTGAGGTTTAATCTTGAGCCTAAAGGTTGGTGAGGGGGTCAGGAACTGAAGGGTGACCAAGGAGCAAGGGAAGTCGCACACAGAACCAAGGGAGGACACCAGGTGAGGTGCGGGGAGGGACGGACCCTGAGTCCTGCAAGCAGCTTTGGGGAGAGTGGTTTGTTCCACGTCGTGCGCTCACTGACTTGGGACAGACTGAGGGGTCACCAGGAGCCGTGCAGGTAGAAGACATGGTCACAGTGCGGTGGAGGAAGAGCATGGCCTTGAGGTCTGACTTGGAAGGAGACCAGGCAGTTCTTGCCCGAAGGCAGGGCTGTTTATTCCACAATTTAGGTGTGGGACAGAAAATGCTGTTACCAGAGCGTACAGCTTTGACCTCGGGTGTTCCTTAGTTACCCAAAGGATGATTCGAGCACAACCTAGAATGTATGAGAAGGAGTTTTCCCTAAAGAAAATGGTAATGGGATGTGTTAGGAAATTTTAATCACTATTTAGAAACATTGGGTTTCCGTTACCTTAGCTAAATTTGTTTACTTCTGACTGCTGGGCATTTTGTCACCACTATGACACAAACACTTCCTCTCACATTCTGGGTGCCACGTCTGCCCTTCATCTTCACAGGTTCTGAATGAGTGGTTATTTTATGTTCTGTCCAATCCAAACTGGGCCTTCAAGATCTCCCCTGAAATTTTTGGAACTAGAACTGAGAAGCTCAGTCTTCAATAGCTTCACCTGAGTGAAAATAATACAAATGTGCTAAGAGAAAAATAACTAGAATTGTGTGCTCAGCAAACTGCCTCTGAAGAATGTGTGAAATGCAGACAATGTGGGGATAAACAGTTTTCACTAGATCGCCTTTTCTGATGGAGTTTTTTGAGATAATGTAGGGAAAACAAGTCACTAAGGAATAGTTTCAAAATAGACAAACATCCCCAGCAGACAGCCATATAAAATAGTGTCTGATTGGAGTTAGTGGTTTATTTTATTTTATTTTTGGGGGTAAGGAAAAGTTTCTTGCCTGAGAAGGCACCAAACAAGATGGGAGACTAATTGTGCCTCTCAAATCCATCTTGCTTGTTGAATTCGTTGAGGGTTTCTTTTCTTTATATTTTTATTGATTTCAGAGAGGAAGGGAGAAGGAGAGAGAGAGAGAAACATCAATGATGAGAGAGAGAGAAACATCAATGATGAGAACCATTGATTGACTTCCTCCTGCATGCCCCCTACTGGGGATTAAGCCTGCAACCCTAGGCATGTGCCCTGACTGGGAATTGAACCGTGACATGGTTCATAGGACTGCACTCAACCCCTGAGCCACACTGGGTTAGGATGAAGGTTTTTAAGGGTTGAGTGGGAACACATATGCACAAGTGCTGGTGGGGAAGTTTTAATTGGAGGACCCTGGAACTTGGCCATTTATGTTAAGGGGCATCAACACCAGATTTTCCTGGACAACAGGGCTTCTGAAGAAAGGGTTCTGGTGTTCAAGTTTTGGTTATGTCCTGGTCCTTTGGGTGTATGTATTGGCGTGTGTGTGTGTGTGTGTGTGTGTCTGATCCTTTCGTTCTGGATAGGTCAAAGTTCTCTTTACTTGTACGTGCTTGGAGTTATTGGCTTAAATTTCTGTTTTTGTTTGGCTGGAAGAGTGAAATAATGATTCATTTTAGTCTTTATCATATATATATATATATATATATCGCAAAATTTCAAAGGTCACTACAAAGAAGAAAAAGACATTAGAAAGAAGAAATGATAAAAGTGGTATTGTAAGGGCGGTTGTGAAATGTAAGTAAGAACTGGGGTGGAAGTGACTTTTTGGTGTATCACAGTTTTTAAATTTTAGAACCATTGAAATGTATCACTCAGTATCTGAAAAGGTCACATTTTATGCTAACGACAAAAACATGGGTACCTGTGAGGGAACAACTGACAAAGAGAAAAGAGGCTTGAAATGATCCATAGGAATATTAGTAACATAAAGTGTTGCAAAGACATTGAAAAAGACAAAATGAGAGACTATCGTGTGCATTAATAGGAAGAGTCAATACTGTAAAAATGTCAGCTCTCCCATGTTGGCAAGTAGATTCAGTGCAATTCCAATCCAGCTCACCCTAGTGGTTTGACAATCTAATTCTTAAATTTATTAGAAAGAGAAAAGGCCATGGTTAATGAGATGCCCAAGGAGAGAAAGGAGGAGGAAGAAAGGAGAACAGTAGATTTACCTTAGACCTGGCAGGGCTGTGGCCCATAAAGTGTGATATTGGCACAGGAAATGGAAGAACTGACCAGTGGAATAGAATGCCAAGTTGATTCTTGCAAATGTGTAAACTTGAAATATTTCCACTTATGTAATCACAGAACACTGGAAGAAAGTGGCCTATTTTAATAATGGTTCTAATGGTACTGGTTATCCATATTGAGGGGCTGGGGGAAAACAAGGAACTTGGATCCCTACCTCACACCAAAAGAAAATTTCACATTATATGTTAAAGGAAAAACAATATTTTAAAAAAAATAATATTCTTGTGACTTTGACTTTATTAAGTGACTATCTAAAAATGCATTAGCCATATTAGAAAAGATTGACACATTTAAGCATATTAAAAGTAAAAGATTATAGGACACCTTAGAGTAAAATGATAAATCACAAATTATAGTTGTAGCATATATAATCTACAAAAGATGAATATTCAGGATAATAAACAAAAGTCTACATGTTTCCAGGAGAATGGGACAGACATAAGTATGTCACAAAAGAGAAAGCTAAATAGCCAATAAATACATATAGAAATTTAAAAAATGAAAATTAAGACCAAAACAAAGTACCATCTCAGAACTGTTAGATTGATAAAAGCTCTGTCAAGCACATAAATTGTTGGAATATTTTATATGCACTTACTGGTTTGTATATAAACTACAGGAAATTGGAAAGTACTGTATATAAATCTGGATGTGTGCATGCTTCCCGTTCCAGCAAAAACTAGGGATACAGTTAAGAACATGGTTTATTAAAGTGTGGTATCCAGAGACCTTGCAAGTCTTAAAAATGAAGGTTCCTGGGTCCGTCTCCATAGCTGCCAACCCAGAACATTTCAGTAGGACGCAAAAATCTGCGCTGCTGACAAGTTCCTGCGCGTGATCTGCTGTCCAGCCTGAGCGCGGCTGTCCTGAGGAACCTTGGCACATGTACACTGGGAGACACAGGCAAGGCTGTGCTGCCAACCTGGACACAACCTGAGCACGTCGACGGGGACTGGCAAATAAACAGCGGTCCGTCTGCACAGTGGAACATTACGTACCAGTAAACATGGATGAGACACACAGCTTGCCAGTGTTGACCTTAGGAGCAAGGTGGTGAATGAAGACATGAGCCTGGAGTATGCAGTGTGAAACCGTTTTTACAAAGTACACACAAGCCCAGCCACATATGTCTGATTATGTTCACGTACATGGGGACATGGGGATGAAAACCCAAAACTCAGCATGGCATTCTCTGGGCCAGGAGAGGAGTGTGGGTGGGAGGCAGAGGGCAGGATCCGTATGAGCCCAGCATTGGCAATATCTGATTTGATTCTTAATTTAGATGATGAGTACACAAATCTCTGCTCCAGTGTTCATACTTTTATCTTTACAAATATTCCTTTAATGCATCTAATATCATTAAAAGAGTAATAAAACAATTGTAAAGAGAAAAATGTGTATTATTCCAAAGTTGGATGAAGTGAATGCTGATAACAAAATGGGAGATTTACAGTAATATTTTTAACCACATTAGTTTCAAGCTTAGTATATAATCATACTTTATTCACTTCAAATATTAGTGCTTTTCCCACTTAAAAACAGGTAGTAGTATTATTCTAAAATGTCTGATTTTCAGTTGGTGTGTACAGTCCATAGGAGGAAATGAAAGCCAATTTTGTTCCAGGATAATGTTCTTGAAAAACATAGTCACTGAGGAAATTGCAAACCAGCAGTGTTGCACTGTGTCTAAATTGGGTTGTTTTCAAATATGTTTGGGAAATTCCAGCTTGAAAGTGGGAAATGTAATAAGGATTCGTTTACCAGGTGCGATCATAAAACAGTAAAAGTAGTTTTCTTATGTTGCTCATAAACTGGGACTGAAGATAATTTCAAATCCAGGAGACAGTCCAAAAATTGTGCTGAGCAGCGGCCACATATCAGAATAAGAATTTTTATTCTCACAGTCTGTGTTTGGGGGGAAACAGCATTTTAAACTGTAAGTTAAATTTATACTTGAGTAAGCCTTGTTGGTTTATGTGTCTCAGGAATGTGTTCTTCTCATCTGAACTGTTGAACTTTTTGGCATAAAGTTGTTCATATTATTCCCCCTTGTTGCCATTTAATATCTGAGGAATCTGTGGTAATAATACTGATACTCCCTCCAAACCACTATCATAATATTGGTAACATTGTACTGTTGTAACATTGGCTAGATTTTTTACCGTCATACAGATGGTAAGATTTATCAGGAACCATAACATGAGGCCTAACTCATGGCAGCCCTTGGGAGATGCTGGGTGAGTGTGTGAACATGGACTTGACGAAGTGTCCCCCAGCTCCTGCATCCCCCGTGCTCATGTCAAGGATTGTTTGCATTGCACCCCCACCTCCTCCTTCCTCGCCTCCCACTCCCCACCCTAAGACCTCACGCCCATGCCCCTTAGAGCATGCACTCGCTGGCAACTTCCCCCTGAGGCTCCTTCCCCTCCATCCTAACCCGAAGGACCCAACTCATGTGGTCCTCTGCTTACTGCATCAGCAGCTATTTCATATCGCAGTAAACTCCTCTAAATCTTGGAAAACTATTGTTAATACACGAAAACAGCAACCCACACCTTTTAGCTTCTAACCAGTCAGTGCCATCTCCTAAGTCAATTTAAATGTGGAAGCACTGAATTCCTGTGCCGTGTTTGAGACCCATTTCTGCCTGGACTCAGAGAGCGGCTGTCATCGTCCCCTCCTGACCACACGAGAAGCCCTGGTGCAGACCGCCGCGAGGCAGCTGAAGCGCAGCGGGAGGGTGGCTATAGCAGTTATCAGTGTTTTTGGACATCTCGGGTGGAAGGCGCCTCACTCAGCAGTGTCCGGTTTTAATCTGCACATTAGTCCCTCTGCAAGCTGCTGCCTGGCCCCGAAGCTCGGCTATTGTTCGAGTGAGTGGCTCTGCAGTCTCTTGGTGGAAGGGAGAGAGATAAGGGAAGAGGAATATCTCTCACAATCTCTGCCACTTGGAAACCATGATCCTGACTGACAGGAGGGACATTTAGCTGGTCTACACAGTGGGCAGGCTGGGCGTCGAGCTTCCAGCACAGTCTGCCAGGGCCACCTCAGGGTTGTCATCTTTGTCCTCAAGCTCCTTCTGGTGCTTCTCCCTTTCTGATCTACCTCAGGTACCTGTGCCCTTCCTCCATCACATGCACACACATGCATGGACACACATGCAATGCATGATGGAGGCATGTACACACACATGCAGGCCTATACACAATGTGATGGAGACACACATGCATAGGCATGTGTATGCACATGTAAGGCACACACTTGCACATCTGCACACATGAAGGAGGCATGCACACTTGTGATGGAAGCACACATACGCACATGAATGGGTATGCACATGTGATATAAGCAATGCACACATATATACAAGTATGAACCTCTACACATGATGGGGCATGCACACATGTACACATGATGGAGGCACACACGAGTGGGCATGCACATGTGATATAAGCAATGCACATGCATGCAAATCATGAACCTGTACACATGATGGGGCGTACATAGTTGTACATATGATGGGGACACACATGCACACATACAGGCACACATGATGGAGGCAGGCACATATGATGGAACTAGATATGCACATGCACAAGTGATAGAGGCACACATGTGCACATGTGTAGGGACACATGCACATGCCTGGAAGCACACATGCACACAGCTCAGGCATATATCACAATGGAGACATGCACATATATACATGCATACATACATGATAGAAGCACACATGAGCACATGTATAGACACACAATGGAGGAATATGCACACACATGGAGACACAGGCATGAACACATGTGATAGAGACACATGTGCGGGCATACACACGCACAAATGAGGTTCATGCACACATGACAAGCATACACATGTACATAAGTAGACACATGATGGAAGCATGCACACACATGATGGATACACATACATACACATATAATGCATGCACATGTGAGCCTCTGTGGCTCCATCTGCTGCAACTGCAAATGACTCTACCCCATACCCTTCCTTTTGTTTTTTAAAAAAATTTATTTATTCTAGTTTATTTGGGTGCACCTGATAACTAAAAATGGTACATATTTAAGGCATACAACTTGGTGATCTGATGTTCGTACACACCGGAAGTGATTACCACCCTAAGGTTCCATCCCCTCCTGCAGTTACCCTTCTTTTTGTGGTGAGAACACTCAGATTAAGCTCCCTGCTTGAAGTCAGATGGTCAGCGCCCACAACTTCATCTTCAGCATGAATTCTGCTTTGAGTGGAATGTCACATATTCACAGGACCTGGGAATAAGATGTGGACGTTTTTGGGAGGGGTATATGGGATATATGGAAAGGTACTCCGTGTTTTTGGCAAGGAAGACTCAACACCACAAAGACATCAATCCTAAAGTTATTCCATAAATTTAAAGGTAATCCCAATAAAAACAGCCATAGGATTATAGACAGGTTAATCCAAAAATAAGCAATGCATAAAACATGCCAGATGAATTCAGAGGATTACTAGAAATTAAAAACCATTTAAATCTTTAATAATTAGGACTTTATATTACTAGGGTATGACCACTAGAATGAAGAAGTGGGGGCCGGGAAAGTCCACTAAGAGACTAAAGAACATGTAGGAATTGGATTTTTTATAAGGTTGATATTAAAAGAAAGACTATTGAATTGTAGGCATCCTCACATCTCGCAAGGTGAAGGTCTTGGGTATTCTGTGAAGTCTTAGGTCTCACATAGGTGTTTTATAGCAGGAGCAAACCCTGCACCAGTTCTCTGGGACCCCTGCCCCAGCTCATCTGATTTTTCCTCTGGGTGACAGCCCTCAGCTGCCTTTGCTTCTTTCTGTATGAAGAACTGCTCATGACAGAGCCTGTTCTGCAGGCCTGGAGTGGAGGACTCGCCACTGGTTTCCACTGGAGCGGGAGCTGGCCTGGCACAGACGACCTCGTCTCTATCCCCACAGCACCCGGTACAGGGTCTCGCAGGAAGCAGGTGCCTCAGAAACGTTCAGTGAAACTTCTCCCAAGTTCTACCAGGTGCCCATGTTTTGCTTTAGGTCCTAAAGTTTAGGACATTGCATGAGGAATTGTATTTTAATTGCTTTCAGAGAGGAAGGGAAAGGGAGAGAGAGATAGAAACATCAACGATGAGAGAATCACTGATCTGCTGCCTCCTGCACGCCCCCCACTGGAGATCGAGCCTGCAACCCGGGCATGTGCCCCTGACTGGAATCGAACCTGGGACCCTTCAGTTCACAGGCCAACACTCCATCCACTGAGCAAAACCAGCTAGGGCTGCATGAGGAATTTTAAAAGAACACATGACCTGTGAAAAATCCTGCTTGTGTTGGTTGAGTGTGAAAAATGAGCTTCCTGGGAGGGGCCTCTCGTGGTGAATTTTCACCCCCAGGAAGAGTTGGCTCTGCTTGTCCACACCTTGTACTTGTATGTGATCACTCAAAGCTGCATCACTTCTGATGTCACAAAGTGAGAACAACATGAATGTCCGTCAGCTGATGAATGGAGAGCGAAGTGTGCTCATATCTGCACAGTGGGATATGACTCAGAAACCACCTTGAAAACATCCTGCTACGGGAACATAACCAGACACAAAGGCCACCAGCTGGAGGTTTCCATATGCAATGGCCAGAACAGGCAAATCTGTAGAGATGGAAACCAGATTTGTGGTTCCAGGATCTGGGAGAGCTGGCAGTAGGGAGTGATTGCTGGAGGGACAGCGTTTCTATCCAGGGGTGGTGGTGGTGGGGGCGGGGGAGGGTAGATGTCCTGGATTAGACATGGGTGATGGCTGCACAACCTTGTGCCTCGCCCTTCCTGTGCCAGGATTTGAAGCATGGTGCTGGCCAATTTCTTGAGTTTGGGGGACTTAATTTAGGAAAAGTTGGACAAGTTGTAGACCTAGAATTGGGAAGAGGAGGGAATAGAGTGGCTATTTCGTTTCCCTAGTTTGAACTTCCTCAAAGGGAGATGTGGGGTTTTCTATAAAACATGTATTGAGTTTCTTCCCTGTGCTGTTATCTGTTTTGTCTCTTAAATCTCCAGCGATGCCCAGAAGGTGTTCATTGAGCATTCTTGGTGCTTATGTTGGATTTAACTGCCTTGAGTCACGAGAAAGTCTGTATTTTTTTTGAAGCTACAGGCCAGGCAGCCTTGATGGTCTAATGTCAGTGTCCAGGCTGACAGGAACTGCACTTGTTCTTTAGCACAGCACTCCTCCAGTGCGCAATGAAAGCTCTTTGATGACAATGGGGAGGGAAGTCCTGCGCATCTTACCAAGAGGAAGAAGAGCACTGAGCACTGAGCTGCTGGAACTGGCTCTGCTCACTCGCTCACTCAACAAATGCAGGACGACTGCTGGGGAAGGGATTTGTTCCTGCAGCACCGCCATAATTTTATGGCAACCAGAGCCTTCATTAGCTCCTGCTCCACCTTCTCATGCAGGACTCCGACTTACTAAGGTTTCTGGTGTCCTCAGTCCTCTAGCGATGCTCCTAGATTTGGGTCCCAGGATAATGTCCCTACAGCGAGGTGAGTCATATAAACCTGGACACATGCAGGGTTTTCCTCCCACTGCCTGATAATGGAGGTCGATCAGCAGGCCTCCCAGTGATGGGATTTCTGTTTCACTAGCCCCTCCCACCATCAGCAGCGACCAATGCACGTCCAGTATTTATGTTTGAGGCTTTGTGTCCAGTCATGTGCTGCACAACAGCATTTTGCTCAACGATGGGCAGCAAATGTGACGGTGACTCCATAGGTTTTAATGGAGCTATGATGTCACTTACTGATGTCAGAGCCATCAACATGTCATAGCACCATGCCTTGCACACATGTTTGTGGTGATGCTGGTGGAAACAAACCTACGATGCTGCCAGTCGTATAAAAGTATAGCACATACCATTACAGCCGCGGGCCGTGCCATCTAGTTTTGTATGAGTACACTCTGTGATGTTTGTACAACAGAATCACTCCACGGCTGCATTTCTCAGAAGGTCTCCTCATTAAGGGGCACTTGACCAGATGATGTCATTTAGTCCTCACAACCGCCCAGTGCCATGGGTAGGATTATTATCCACAGGATACCGATGAGGAAACCAAGACACAAAGAACCAGTGCTTTCCCATGGTCTCGTCCTGGAGTGCAAGAGGTGGAGGGATGCTAGGCCACCCAGCCCAGCTCGGGAGCTGGTGTACTGACCACTGTCACAGTCCCTAACTCTGGGAACTGTGAGTCTCTTTCCACCTGTGTAGCTTTCTGGTCTCCCTGGGGTGTGGGCTCCATGTGAGAGTTCTGTGCTTGTGGCAGGGACATCCATGGCTAGGGTGTCTAACAGCCCTTTGTTCATAAGCCTCTGTCAGAGGCAGAAGGTCAGCAGTCATGCCCCTCACTCTTTGATGAGTTCCTCTCTGAGTACACATCCTGTTACCCACATGTGTGTCAGCTGGGGGGTTCCCCACCTTCGATGCCTCAGTGTCACCTTCCTTCAGCCTGTTTGGCTCTTTCTCTTTCTCTTCACAGAGTCCTTCCTTGAAGTTGTCAGACACGGAGACGCGCTCTCTCTCTCTCCTTCTCAGTTCTTTCCTACTTGCCAACAATTTTCCAATGTTAAAAAAATTCTCATCTGAGGATATGTTTTACTGATTGTTTTTAGAGAGAGAGAAAAACATCAACTATATGAGAAACATCTATCAGTTGTCTCTTGTATGCATCCTGACTGGGGATTGAACCCACAACCCAGGTATGTGCCCTGATCGAGAATTGAATAGGGACCTTTTGGTGCACGGGCTGACTCTCCCACCATCTGAGCCATGGGCCAGAGCTTCGCACTACCATTAAGCACCTTTCCCTGGTCTTAGAACCACATACCCAGTTGGGTCCTGCTGATACTGCTGTGGGATGCAGCGAAGGTCGACTAGATAGCTTCCCTGCAGCTCATGTAGTTGACAGGCTGGATGTTCTTCGACTCCACAACCCAACCACAAGCTCCACCTCAGATTTGCCAACCGCAGTGAAGTCCATGGGTGATAGGGTCCGTCTGCTGGAATCTTCCCCAAAGTATAACCACATCCAGACCTTTTGCTTCATCCAGTTGTAGGTTCTCCAACCCAATCAAGGAAGTTGAGTGACTATATCAGATGTGAATTCTTTAAGGAGGTCCTAGGATTTAAAAAAATTTTTTTTCATTGATTTCAGAGAGGAAGGGAGAGGGAGAGAGATAGAAACATCAATGATGAGAGAGAATCATTGATCGGCTGCCTCCTGCACGCCCCACACTGGGGATGGAGCCTGCAACCTGGGCATGTGCCCTGACGGGGAATTGAAGCGTGACCTCCTGGTTCATAGGTCAATGCTCAACCACTGAGCCACACTAGCCAGGCTGGAGTTCCTATGATTTTTTCTCCAAATCTCTGGACAGTTCATGCAGTGGCTGCCTTTAAAGAGATCCCCTAAGATGACATTTATTAGCTAAGAGTACAAATATTTATAAATCCAGAATTTCAGATAGCTTTCTTTGAGGCGAGACAACTTACATTTCCCTTTTTCTTTCGATAAAAAGGCCTGTGGTCTTACCTTCTATCCTTCTTATTTATGGACCCTGCTCACTATGATCCTGGCCTCTGACCTTGCACCTGCCCCCACCAGGTGCCCTTACCTTCCTCCCAGCTGACTCAAATACCATCAGCCATTCATGCTGGCAGTCCCTCAGACATGGAGTTTGCCTGGTCATTATCTACTGTCCCTTGCTTTAAGTTGAAAACTCTATAATCTAGTTACTAATTATGTTCTATCTTATGACAACTCTTCCTGTTGTCTTCACTATTTAATTTCTTTATGTTCTTATGTCCTGTTTCATCAATGAATCTGTCAACTCCTTGGGACCAGAGATCATGGCACATTTTTATGATCTCTAAGGCCTGAGCATGGTGACTGCTCATAGCAAGGCTCAGTAAATACTGAGGAATTTGGGAAGAGCAGTCACTTTGAATCTCCCTCTCAGTGACCAGCTGAATGCCAGGAATGGTGGGAAAAGTGTGATCTCCTAGTTGGGTAGTAAAATGAGACAAATCTTGACGCTAATAACAACCATTATCATTATGACCTTTTATTGAGCCCCTACTTTTCTTTTTTAATTACAATTGACATTCAACATAATTTTGCATTAGTTTCAGGCATACAGCACATAGTGATTAGATATCTATACACCTTATGAAGTGATCTCCCCATAAGTCTAGTACCCATCTGCCACCATACATAGTTATTACAATATTAATGACTATATTCCCTATGCTGTACCTTACATTCCCATGACTGTTTTTATAACTGCCAATTTGTACATATTTATCCCTTCCTCTTTTTTACCCGTCCCCCCCCAACCCCATTGCCATCGGGTGACCAACAGTTTGTTTTCTGTATCTATGAGTTCGTTTCTGTTTTGTTTGTTCTTTTATTTTGTTTTTTAGATACCACAAATATGTGAAATCATACAATATTTGTCTTTCTCTGTCTGAATTATTTCACTTAGCATAATATCCCCTAGGTCCATCCAGGCTGTAGAAAATGGCAAGATTTCATTCTTTTTTATGGCTGAGTAATATTCCATTATACCACCTCTTCTTTATCTATCTACTGATGGACACTTAGGCTGCTTCTGGATCTTGGCTATCTATAATAATAAAAGTGTAATATGCTAATTAGATCAGACAGCCAAACGACAGTCTGGATGTCATTTCGGATGTCCTTCTGGATGAAGCCAGGGCAGCAGGAGCTGAGGCAGAGGCTGTCAGGGGCGATCATACAGGCAGGCATAATAGTTAGGGTGATCAGGCAGGAGATAGCAGTTAGGAGCGATCAGGCAGGCAGGTGAGTGGTTAGAAGTGATCAGGCAGGCAGGCAAGTGGTTATGGGTGATCAGGCAGGCAGGCAGGCAGGCAAACAGTTAGGGGCAATCAGGTATGCAGGTGAGTGGTTAGGGGCGATCAGGCAGGCAGGAGAGCAGTTAGGGGCACCAGGCAGGCAGGTGAGTGGTTAGGAGCCAGTAGTCCTGGATTGGGAGAGGGATGTCCCACTGCCACTTTAGGCCCAATCCCTCAGTCAGACATCCCCCAAGGGGTTCCGGATTGCGAGAGGGTGCAGGCCGGGCTGAGGGACCCCTTATCCCCATGCATGAACTTTGTGCACTGGGCCTCTAGTTGTAAATAATGCTGCAACGAACAAAGGGATGCATATATCTATTTGAGTGTCTTGGATTTCTTCGGATAAATACCCCAAAGTGGAATCACTGGGTTATATGGTCGTTCTATTTTTATTTTTTTGAGGAACTTCCATACTGTTTCCAATTTTAAATTGGCTGCACCAATTTTGAACACCCATTTTTTTACACCTGTTATCTCGTTGACTCCTCATAATAATTCTTCAATTTAGGTTACTAAAAGATGAAGAGTTGGGGTTCAGTGGCATAAGGTGACTCAGAGCTAGTGAACGTAGATCTCTGTGGGAAAATTGCCTTGACTCACTGAAAACTAGCTCTACAAACACTGGGGAGGTCACTCTGCATGAGTCTGCACAGCCTGAGAGCACACACAGGAGTGTTCACTGCGCATCGAGTGTGTGAAGCTGTCGGCAGGATTCCAGAATCAGGCATGAAGCCTGTGACACTCGGGTTCTGTTCTCCTTGGGGTCTGCACTTGGCATTCTAAGAAATGACACGTGTCTCTGTGTTTAACACGTTTGGGGAGGTGAGGAGGGGCCTATCCTGTGAGCAGGATTATCCTCCCCACCTCCAGGACGGCCCCACACCCCTCTGCCTCCAGACCCTCCTGGGCTCTCTGGCTGACCTCCTTTGATATTGGAGAGTACATTACCATTTATTCTTAAATGAGCCATTTCAGGTAACCAAAATGGAGAGTAATGAAGCCTCTTTTGTCAAAGACTATGTGCAGAGCAGGGAAGTGCTGCGTCCAGACTGCAGCCAGAGCTGCTGGGAAAGGAGCCAGTTATCCTATGCTGACGGTGGCCCAAGCCCCAGTGTGACACCCCCACCCCCAAGGTTTGACCTGTGGGTCCTTGTTCTACCCCCTCATTCCCCCACCCCAGAGTGTGAGGCCCACAGCCTGTGCCTGCGCCTGTGCCTGTGTTTGTGCGGCTCTCCCCAGGGCCCACCATTAGCCGTGTGTCCCGGAGCCTGTGTGAGCCTCCCAGCGAGGCCGTAAAGGTGTTTCACACAAATGGGAACTGATGGTCGAGATCTCAGGCCTGAGAGACCCGGTGACTCCTGCGGAGGTGTCACTCGCATCCAGGGCAGTGCCGGCAGATGGCAGGGCTCTGGGCGCAGGGACAGTTACTCACTTAGCCTAATGGAAGGGGAAGCAAAGTGGAAGTGACATTTGCTGAGCAGGATGATGGTTCCTCAAGTAGAACAGGGGCGAGCGGGCGGTTTTCTAAGGAGGAGGCTCCAGAGCAATGCCTTTGTATTTTGTGCACCTGTGAAATGTGTGCGTGTGAGAGAGAAGGGAGATGGTGTGCAGGCGTGGAGAGTCCTGCAGGCAAGGACACGCTGTGTGCTGCGGGGTCTCCGACTCTCTCCTTGCCGTGTAACTGGATGTAAAGTGCTCAGTGCTTTCTCTTGCTCAGTCCTGGTCCCTCCTCCTTCCCTCCTTACCCAGAGAAATGCTGACTCATTTGTTTCTTAGCAAATCTTTATGGAACACCTACCATACACTAGCCACTGGGGACACACTAGTTTTTTTGAAAAGCAGCCCCGAATTGCTGTCCCGGTGGGGCCCATGTACTGGTGGCCTCTCCTGAAAGCTGGGGAACACAGCGGCCTCTGACCATCCTTGTGTGCCAGGCCAGTTCCAGGAGGCCCCTTGGTGGCCCTGGTCCTTGTAGGATCTACCCTCCGACTTGCCCTGTGCTGAGCACCCTGCGGGGCTCTCCTACGAACACCTCCATTTCCCTCCCTTTCTCCTACACCCCCACCTGCATTTGCCTTCCTCCTGCCCTATCCCTGCCCCACTCACCTCACTGTGCCACATCCACCCCGGACTGGTCACGAAATTTCTCCCTCAAAGCCCACAGACTTCCGGTCGTCAGGTCTTTTCTGAGTCCTCCTTCCCCTGTTTTCTCTCTCAGTCTGTTTGGGCTGCATAATAAACATCACAGATGGAGGCGTAAGCAGCAGACATTCATTTCTCACAGTCTGCAGGCTGGAAGTTCAAGATCAAGGCACCGGCAGATTCAGTGCCTGCTGAGAGCCTCTTTCTGGTTCACAGAAGGCGTCTTCTCACCGGGTCCTTACATGGTGGAGGGCGAGGGAGCTCCCTGGGGCTCTTTATAAGGGCACTAATCCCATCAGGGGGCGCCACCCTCCTGACCGCATCAGCTCCCAAAGGCCCACCTCCTAACACCATACCTTGGGGGTTAAGTTTCACCACTTTTGGGGACAGAAGCATTCAGACTGTTTTATGTATGTGTATACATATAATACATTTACATGCTTGATCATCTTCCTGATGTTTTCATTCCTCTCGGGCTCTATAAAAGTGGCATCACCTCATTCTTGTCTCTGTGACAAGTTACCCCCCCTCCCCCATGGATACAATTCCTTCTTCCATTCTCCAGTAGTTTGCAACCCTGGAGAGCTGTGTTGCTCTTGCTACTGAAATCTCCGAGTGGACCTGGTTTGCCAGAAGCTCATTGGGGCCACCTGCCCTGTGCACTCAACGTCTATGAAGAAAAGCCACTGATGTTTGCACAGCACCCTTTGGTTTGAGAGAGTTCACTGTGTCTGCGTTGCTCTTTGCTCTGGGGTAACTATTAGCCATTTTATGCTCAGGGCTGCGGTTTGCTTGGGCCTCAGCACTCACCGACACAGAGCGGACGAGACGTCGGGTTCCCTGACTCCAGAAGCATCCCCTCCCCAGGCTCTGAACTGCTCAGGGACGTTGTTTCCCAGGGTTGGGAGAGACGCTGTTCAGAACACCCTGTAGGGAGCTCGAGCTCTGAGCGGCTGGGGGACCTACGTTAAATACTGACCTTCTTAGTGAGCTCAGTCCCAGGCTTAGCCCAGTAACGTGTAATTCTGAAAGGCGAGGGCACGGTTGTGACCACTTTGGAGCAGGTCATCATCGAGTCCATCGCTGTTACCCTGGGGCCTGTCCACTCTCCGTCTTTGTTGATAGACTTTTCCAGAAGGCTGGCTCTGTAAGGGCGCTGGTTTGTGAACCTCACTTGGCAGACAGAGTGCATTTCTGCCATCCAGGCAACCCGACTGAACAGCTGCGGAGTGGGCCCGGCGCCGTGCATCACTGCGCTGGCCTGGCCGGGTGTCCTTCATGCTTCACACTCGCCTTCCCAGCTTCAAGAGTCGGAGTAGACTCTTGTTACTCTCCTTGGGAAATGTGCACTTCACCGAAACCTTTTACTGAGCCAATATATCATAAACTTCATGTTTCACCCAAAAAATTCCCAACAAGCAAGAAAAATGCCACAAGAAATGAAGCCGCCGTGTTCCCAGCAAGGGCAGGCGGGGACTCGACAGGCATGAAGAATGATCTGGGTGAATATGCAGGAGCATTAAACTCAAGGAGGTGACCAGGAACCAGACTGCTCATTTCCAGGAATGAGGGGTCTTCTCTCGTAGGAGGGGGCGCCTCTGAGTGAGAGCGGGGCTGGGTGCCGGCCAGAGTCCCTTCTGAGGACCGTGAAGAGATGTCTGGGAGCTTTCACTCTCCTGGCTATAAGCAATGCTACCACCCAAAGACCCGATTCTTGGGCTCGGTGATCCCACCCCTGACTCCTGAGGCGCGGCACTCAGATGCCTCGGTTTTGTCTTGAGCCTTATTTATGCTTTCAGATCCCCTCTGTTCCCTACCAGTGACTGTGGCCTAAAGTGTCCTCTCCATTAGGGGCAACTTACTGTATGGCTTGAAACAGGAGATGCTGCCCAGTGCTCCCCACCAGACCTGAGGGTGACAGGACGTGTCAGAATGTCCCCGGGGCGTTGATTTTAAGATCTCCCTACACTCCAGCGTGCGCCCACCCCGAGATTCATGTTCACACCTGAGCTGAGTGTCACTGTGGTTAATGGCAAACCAGTGCAGACTGAACAAAATGTAAGAAACCTCCACCCCGGCCCGAGAGGCCTGTGAGGGGAATTGCAGGAGCCGTGACGGACCAGAGGAGTGCTCGCAACAAGAAACCTGACTGGGAGCGTCAGCCCTGTGCGCGGTGTGTCTGTGACTTCGCTCTGCTCCTGGGATCGGTGAAATTTCAAAGTCCCTTAGCCGACCCAGGAAAGAGACCAAACGTGTTGTTGGGAAGTTCCCTGCATCATGCTGTAGAGTGGAGCTGAGGACTCTGAGTGAGGCTTTAGGTGTTTCTTATGGCCGGATGCCCATCTGGCCTTGTCTCCTACAGGAAGCCATCAAGCCACACCTGTGCTTTCTGTGTGAGGGCACGTTTGGGCGGAAGACTCAGAACATCTCAATGTTCTCTTCAACATCTCAAAGCCCGGGAACATCCCAACACCGCCTATTCCCCTATGTACCCGTGATGCAGCGGGCTGGCTGTTCCCCACACTTAACAGCGAGGAAATTGGGGGCCAAGTCACCTGCTGAGAGATTTGTTGCATTTTACACAATTAATAGAAGTTGAGTCAGGGCTTGGGGGGTCTTTTATTCCCAGCCCTGTGATATTTTTGGTAATTCATTTACATAAAATCTATAAGGGTAACATCAGGCAGGATCCACTAACAGACACAATCGTTATGAAAAGAAAAGGGTTTTAGGGTGGAGTGTGCCATTTCTTTGGAATGGGTGGACCCTTCATGGATTCTAAACCTACACAGTGTATTCTACAGAGTTTCCCCGAATGCTGATGGATGAAAAAGGCTCAACAACCTACGGAAGCACACAATTTTACTTGATATTTTTATTCACTTAACAGAAACATTCACTTATCAGATATCACTGAAGTGCAATGTACAGAACTTAGAGGAAAATTAACATATCTAAATTCATATTTTAAGATTTTGGATTTTTTTTACAAATATTACAAATGTACATCCATGGTACAATATTGCCATTCAGTCATGCTTTTTATGTACAAACCTTCTCTTAAGAATACTATTCATTAAGTTCATTTTGCTTAAAAAATGCTGAAAATTAGCAGAAAGTTCACTGGGCACTGCTGGGTTAGTGTTTTTCTTCTGTTTTTACTGATGCACACACTGCAGAGTGATAGAAATCTAGTGCCTGTGTGAATAGAGGCCCTAGAACCCAGTCTTTTATCTGTATCCTAGAGGATATTAGGTCCCTCCGACTTGACTTTGAAATGCTGAGTTGGGAAGTAAGGTACTTCTTTCTCCAGGGTTCGATACTGTCTCCAGTTCCCTGCAGGAGTGGTGTCCTCTGGTCTAAAATTCTAGGGATGTGGCCATCAGTGTCCCCTTTGGTGGAAGGTCAGACTGAGTGGACATGGTCCAGGAGCCCAGAAAAGAACTCTCATAAATCCCTCTGGACAAGAAGTCACACGGGGCTCCTGCCTCGTCCTGCGCGCCCAGCTGATTCACAGATCAGCTGAGTGGAGCTCAAGGCAGACATCTGCCTGAGACTTGAATCTCAGCAGTCAGAAGTGTTTGGATAGGGGAGGACAGGCAATAAGAAAGGGAACAGGAAGGGGAGGGAGAGGAAATACGAGAAAGGAAATCAGAGAAGCAGCATTGGTGAGAGGAAAAATGCACAGGGGGGATGATGGTCACCTATCTGTCTGGATTCCCAGAATCGCGGGTGCTGCATTTGTTTTCCAAAGCCATCACTCTGCAGCCGGTATCCTTGCTCTCCTTTGGTCTACTCCCCTTCACCTGATTTGGAATTTGTGGGAGAATCTGACAGGAGCCAACAGTATCCCAGTGGCCCCAGACACGCAGTGCTCCAGGCAGCAACCAGGTCAGGACCACGGACAGCGGCAAGTGGTCCCTTGCTCTGCAGGCTGTCAGTCCCCCCCTCTGCCCTGTCCCTAGGGCACCCCACATGTCTCATCACTGTGCCTGAGCATAAACTGCCAGCAAGACCGCAGAGGGGTCTTGTCCCAGCTAAATGCTGCCTGATGGTGTTACAGCCCTTCCTGAAACACAGCTTCTAATTTCCCACTCTACCCCGAACTCCACATGAACTCAGAGCTGGGAACGTGAGCGGTGTGGACTGTCCTGATCCTGGGTAGAGTGACGGGCTCTGTGAACTCTGCTCAGGAGGGCAGTGGAGAAACCAGCACAGGTCCACCTGGTTTGCTGAGTTAGCAGTCAGTGCTGGGGCACAGAGAGACGGCCCCGAACTCCCATTGGTCTCTACTAGAAAGTGAAATTTATTGTATTTTGGGCCAATTGCACAGACGATGTCATTAGAATGGCTTTTAAAAAAATGGGTGTAGAAGTTTCCCCAAATTAAAAATGTCTACGTTTTAAATGTCTTTTTAAATTCTTTAAACAAGATATATAGACACATTTTAAAATTTATAATCTAAAAATAGGATTTCATCAAAATACTCTATCTCTTCTACTCTGGGCATTGCTATACCATGTATTTACTGTTTATGGCTCTCCAGGTGTGGTAAACAGTAAACTAAAGGAAAAAACACACATTTAACTTTATTGATAAGAACAGCTTCTTCTGAAAAGGAAATTATGTGGGAAAACCATGAGCTGTGTTTGCTTGACAAGTAACACAACTGGATGTGTCTGAGGAGCAAGACAAAACCAGTGGTGGCAAGAAAACTATATACAGACTCAAAGAGAACCACAGGGAATAAAAACAAATCATAGCTACAGACCCACAAATCCTTTCCTTGGCAAAAACCAAAACCAAAGAAATCCTAAAAGAGAACCATAGGGAATAAAAAGAAATCATAGTTACAGATCCACAAATTCTTTCCTTGGCAAAAACCAAAACCAAAGAAATCCTAAATCCCATAACGTGCTGTCACAGGTTGCTGTGACACTGCACTGGAGCGGGGCAGGCCGAGCCCATGCGACCTGTGGCCTTCTCCCCGGCGAGCCCTTTGGCTGAGAGCCAGGCAGGGGAGCTCCCAGGGTTTATCTCCCCAGCAGGAGAGCAACACACGCTCTGGAGGCAGATAAGGGTGGTGTGGCTTGCACTTGGAGTTTAGTATCAGCACTAAAGAGCGATACATACAGAACGTGGGAAGGTTGCGAGCAAGGGACGGAGCCACCGGTGATGCAGGATGGTGATGCTGAGGCAAATTCAGATGCGTGGTGGGGGCGGTCGAGGTAACCTGGGGAGACCCTGACTTTATGTCTGTCCATCTTCCCTCTGTTTTGCTCGTCACATTTTCAGGGTGACTAAACATTACACACCATCTGCTCCTGTTTCGTCCTCCTTACAGAAACCTCAGGTGGTCAGGTGGATGTGGGCTCCTCTCAGGACTCGGATTCCTCAGATTTTCTATTTAGCAAATGCAGGGGAGACCTGGCCTAACGCAGTGTTGGGATGTCCTTTTGGACTTTGAAGAGAGAGAGAGTGGAATCCTCGGCTCCCCTGCAAGACCTTCTGTCTCTGGGCTGACGACCGCCCCTCCAGCTGCACCAGGTGCCTCCCGGGCAGCACCCTGAGCCCGGGCTCTCGGCAGGTGCTTCCGGGCGGCTCAGTGCGCCTTCCTTGGCTGCCCCTTCTGTGCCCACAGCTTGCTAGTGTCTCCTCCTCCCTGGGCTCCTTCTTCACTTCCCACTCACCGACAGGCACCTCTGCGGCGGCGTGTCAGGCTATTGGAACGCTACACTGGAACCTTCTCTCTGTAAACCTCTGCAGAGCCTCATCTCTGCCTCCGAAGCGTCCCTGCGGACCCAGCAGACGACTCTGCATGTTGGTGCTAATGGGTGTAGCGGCGTTCATGGGTGGCTTTCTTCAGAAGAAGATGTTTCTAGTTTAGTCAAGTTTGGGCTGTTTCCAGAGAGCCGGAGCCTTAGGCAAAATGACTTGTGACCAACTGGTGCAGTTCAGGAGCTGTGGGCATGGTCTTTGTGGGGCAGGAGAATGCCATCCAGGGGTCTGGGATGGACCGTGCGGGTGGCCCACTATGCGGTTTGCAGGTCGGTCCCGCCGGCATTAGGACTGCCGCCGCCCATGCTCGCTCCTCACAGGAGAGGGAGTGCTATTTGGAGCAGTTGGTGTAAAGCGGATGCACACTTCTCCAGGCAGCAGGTGAGGATGCTGGCAGCTCAGGTTCAGGCCACAGACACCAGCCGGGATCGCCCACGCCTGCTGCTGTCGGAGAGGGTCTCCAGATATTGCGGCTGAGGGTCTAAGTCATCAATCAGCTCTCAAGGCTTTTGGTTCTTTAACCCCCATCCTAATGACACATCAGATTATCAGAAACTAATAATATAAACTGGCCGTTTTATCACGGCTTTTGTACTAACTTAAAATTTAAATTTTTATGAATGACTAATGTGAGCCATATTTGCAAAACATTTTCATATCTTTTGAAACTTTATCTTGAAGAAGTCGTCTACTGCAGTGCCCTTTTCCTTTCCAAAAAACACGAGGGATAAAGTTGACGTTATATGAAATCTCAGGAAAAGCTTCTATTTCCAGACTAATGTCTCTACTTATTATCTTTTAACAACTACCTACAATTCGATTTGTTTCATTTTTGACTCACTGGTATGATATCTGTAATTTGTACCAGAATATATAGAGTCTGATGTTATGCTCGTGTTTCCTGGGTTAAATGGGAGCCTGTGTTCTCAAGGTGTTCCCCCAGGGGTGCAGCTGGGATCCTGATGGGCAGCCCAGATACCAGAGCTGTGGCTACTACTAAGCTCTGCTACTTAGCACAATGAGTTCAGATATGGGGCTTGTAACTGGAGAAACTAGAGACCTGTCAACGAGCATGAAGGGTGTTAGAAATGAGCTCTCAAGTGATCACAGTAACAGGTCAAGGTGTATGGACTGACTACAGTACACTAGGGGGGCACCTCGCTTTGCACGACCAGGGGTACGGTCCTGCCTCTCACGCTCAGGACGGTGCCCTGGCCTCGTCCAGCGTGTGCAGGAGGACTCTGCCGTCTGCCGCCCGCTCTGGAGGGGACAGGATCCTGTCTCCTGCATTTGTACAGCTGCTTTCAATGAATTCTTTCTGTCATGCAAGGTGTTGAGGGGGAACCTAAAGGAATCAAGAGCTGGTGGGTGCTCAAGCTCAGAGTCAAGGTTGTTTGGAAGCTTCTGGTGCTTGCTTTCTAAGAACAATTTAGTTCCCAAGTCAGAATTTGGTCTAGGATGGGGTTTCCTCATTACCTGGCGGGAGGCTGTGAGGTGGTAGCTGCCCTTATACAGCTCAAGCCTCATTATCTGCCAGCGACGCCGAGCAGTGAAGGGCACAACGGGCCGGGACCGCCTGGGACAGCTGGGGCCTGGGACGTTCAGGGACAGTGTTGTCACATCTAGTGCCTCTGCTCTGCAGCAGGGGTCTCATTTCTCTGGCCCTGTTTTAGGAGCTAAGATCATGCATCCCAAATGCTTTTCGAAAGGAGACAGAGTAAAACACTAAACGAATGATGACAACGAGAGGACTTCTTACTGGCTTCTTTGGGGAGGAGCCCATGGCTTTTCTCTTCACTTGTGGCTTATCTCGCAGTGTCTATAACCTTGTGCTAGTGAGAACCAAGTGCAACGCTCGAGCGGCGCGTCGGGGAGGGGAACAGGGAATGAACGGTGCCTGAGGTTCATTTCTAACTGGCAATGCCCCGGCGCCACCTTTCGAGGCTGCAACTCAGACCCTGCAGCCTGAATAGTCATGTCCCCTCTGGCACACCAAGAAGAGGGAGCCACCACACTCATGCCTGTAGGTGTGGCGGGCGGGCGTGGTTCCAGCAGCCTGGGAGCAGCCATCCGAGAAGCAGCACTTCAAGTCTAGTTGCTCATCCGAACATGGCACGCTCGCGTGTTTCTGGCACACCAAAGGACAAGGGACGCACAGACCCGGTCAGCACAGTCTCATTGCTCCTCACGCCCGCCCGACCTCCTCAGGCATCTCACTCTGTCCGCGAGCCCGGGGCAGCCGCTCAGAGGGTGAGTAGGAACTGGTCCTGCTCAGGCGGCTTCCGCACCCAGGTGCCCAGGCCTGCCTTTTGAAACGCTTTGAACAGCTGCTGCTTAACTGACTGGTAGGTGCGCGCCCCCAGCTTGGCCTCACAGTACATGGACGGCGTGTCTCCGTGGCTCGGTATCCGTGTGCTCAGCTGTGGGACAGGAGTGAGAAAGGACAAGTTAGCCGCGAGCGGAGGCGGAGCCCCAAGGCGAACGGCACAGCCGCACGAGCGTGACAAGCAAACGTTAGCTCCTGGTTCCACCTTCTGTCTTTATTTTTTATTTTTTTGGGTTACAATCTGTTTCAATATACTTGAAATTTGTGAGAGGGTTGATCTGAGATGAAGTTTTCTCACTGCCTGTACACACACACATACACTCACAAATAGTAATGGTGCGGAGCTGATACAAGTGCTAGCTCCATTGTGGTGGTCATTTCACATATACTAGCATCTACATCACAATATCAAATTGTACACCTTAAATATACAGGATGGGGCAAAAGTAGGTTTACAGTTGTTTGCATGGAAAGAATACAACAATAAATAATAATGCAAGAACAAACTGTGTTTCACGTACTCACAACCATAAACCTACTTTTGCCCCACCCTGTACGCAATGTTTATGTCAGTTGTACCCTCAATAAAACTGCTAAAAACAGAATACCCATTCTCCCTAAATTGACCCACTGATAAAGTAAAATATCACATAAAATTCCAAAAAACATTCCCTGTATTAGTTACAGTTAATTATTAATTCTAAAAATAACTATTAGAATTATCAGGCAAGGTCGAGAATTCCATGGAAAACCCCACTTATTAGGGAAACTGCTTCCCTCAGAGTGTGAATGATCAAGGAATAAAATGAACAGGTAACTTGCCTGCTATCAGCCACACGCGCCGTGTGTAGTTTTTCTCCTTGGAGGAGGATCAGGGCTCAGACTGGGGTGGGGATGGTGGTGCGGGGATGACTGTGGGAACTAAAGCAGCAGGGCCAGGAGGTTTTGAGTTATAGTCTAACCGGCAGGAGGACGATGAGACCGGGATGTTCCCTCTCCTGAGCCATGACAGGCACAGCCGTGCAGGCCGCACAGGGTGGGACCAAGCAGAGCCCGACTACCCACCCAGCGGGGAGGTCAGGGTGCGCAGGGAGGGCAAGAGATCAAAGTCTCCCAATCCCCCTGCAGGGTGCTTGGTGAGTAGAGACCAGCCCACCCACTTGCTGCCACCGTCACCTGGAGCCAGGGCAGGAGAAGAGGCCCCTTTGTTCAGCAAGACAGCACCGATGGCCTGCTCCGACCTTCCAGTCCCCACCAGGGGGTAGAAGGGACACGTGCAAAGTGCCTAGAACAGGTGGGAAAGGAGGCAGGCTTCCCAGGCTGCAGGGTCAGAGCAGGCCAGGTTCCCAGGGCCCACGTGCCGCCGGGGTCACTGCCAGGCTAGGAGCTGAGATGTGCAGTTTCAGGGTCCTGAGTGGACACCGTGTTTATTTGAAGCCTCAGCAGGTCTGTCCTGTTCTTCTGCTGGCTAAGTCAGCCACAGCTCTCATTTTCCCCGGGTAAGAAAGTGGGACGACCAGCACAGCAGTTTTAATGTGTTTCTTTGCTTTTCTTTATTTTTGGTTACAATCTGCTATGCTTTGGAAGCACATGGAAATGTATATCACAATTTAGAACCCAGAAATGTCGTCATTACCCGATTCACAGAGGAGAAAGCAAGCCCAGATTTGGTGCCATAGCAATGCACAGCCTCCAGGGTTGGAGAGGAGAGGCAACCCCTCACTACCGGCATCATTTGGGCAAATCGCCCCCCTTTCCTGAACGCCAGTTTCCTTATATCGAAACTGAAAAGCCTTCTATGGACTTTTCTATGTTGCCCTGTGCTGGCCACCCCAGGTGTCCCGAACAAGCCCCTTTTCCACCTGACTTCTCAAGCCGCTAGCCTGGCCCGGCCTGGCGGAAGTTTGTGGCGAGTCGGGGAAAAGAGAGCAGACCTGGGGCCAGTTCTTGTCCCACGTGTCCCACTGGCTGCAGGCCCCATGGCATTCTTCGGGCCCCTGGCCTGTGTCCAGGTGGGAGCCCTGGGCTGGCTGTGTTACCCACCTTTCCGTACAGCCGCGCCCACCGGGCAGAGAGCACGTGCTTGCAGAGCCGGGAGGAGCCCCCGCAGCTCCGCCTCCCCGTGGTGGCGTCCAGGACCTCCACGTCCGCGCTGCCCACGACCCAGTTCACACTGAAGTGGGAAGACTTCCCGGGCTGGCGAGCCTCGGCGCTGCTCACGCCTGTCGGGAGAGAGTGGAAGGAGTGGCATGAATGCTCCAACCCTATGCTGCCAGGGCCAGACCGGCCGTGGGAGACGTCTGCCCAGGATGGCGCATCTGTGTGCACTGTTCTCACCTTTAACCCCTGGCCAGGTTATGGCTTCCCTTCAGCTTGACCCTAATGGAGGTCTCACAGAGACAGTTATTGCTGGAACTAATTTTTCACTTTTTACTTAAAAATATTTTTATTGAGCCCTAACTGGTTTGGCCTAGCAAATAGAGTGTTGGCCTGCGGACGGAAGGGTCCCAGGTTCAATTCCGGTCAAGGGCACATCCCCAGTAGGGAGTGTGCAGGAGGCAGCTGAACTGATGTTTCTCTCTCATCGATGTTTCTAACTCTCTATCCCTCTCCCTTCCTCTCGGTAAAAAAACCCCAGTAAAATATATTTAAAAATATTTTTATTGATTTCAGAGAGGAAGGGAGAGGGAGAAAAAGATAGAAACATCTATGATGAGAGAGAATCATTGATTGGCTGTCTTCCTCATGCCCCCTACTGGGGATTGAGCCGGCAACCACTGAGCCAAACCAGCTAGGGCTCACTTTTTACTTTTAAGAGATTATTATTGCAAGGCAGTCTAGTAATAAAGCAGCTCTGCCCATTTCCTCCTGCCTATGAAGACTTGTTGATGGATTAATGAACCATGGAGCCAAGCGGACGTTGCCTGAGCATGTGGGTTCATTGGGACCTGGTACAGGCCCTATATTGCTCAGTACCAGGTGGGTCCAGCAGTTCCCAGTTGGGTCAGGAGAGAGAGAAGCTAATGAAGACCAGATGCCCTAAGAGTGCAGCCTAGTCCATCAGTGTATGACCCAGAGACAGCACCAGTGCCAGCGTCTGGGAGACACAGTGCACAGGAAAACATGGGCCCATGTTCACGCTAGTGAAAATTTCAGGACGACGAGAGCGTAAAAGCAACTGCAGTCCTTCTGAGCGTGGTCCCCATGTGACTGCGTGAGTCCCACGCGCTGAGGCTGGTCCCGTCCAGAAAGCCTCCGGAATTGGCAGGAAGTCCTTCTTACAACCCCCCTGGTCAGATTGCACACTGATTTCTAATTGGGTTGACACATTCCTTTTACCACACTTGGTTGCCACACTTGGTAGCGTCTAACCTCAGCTCAGCCTCCGTCCCATCCGGTCCACAGGCTCCTCACGCCTATTCAGAGATGCTGGCAGTGAGATGCCTGGACCCACATGAGCCCTAACGGCACCTCGCCAGCCTCCCCTGCAATGCCCTGAGGATTCTGAAACATGCTCAATTCTGGTGCTGCTTGCCCCCCTCTCCCCACCCAGCGTCCTCTCCCCAATGGGCATGTGTCCTTGGAGAGTGGGTGCCTGTGGGGCAGAGCCTGCTGCTTTAGCGCATTGCACTTAAGCCACCAGGCAACAGCTCAGGGTCACGGCAGAGTTGCCACAGTGGTGAAGCCATGGTGTTGTGGAGCAAGGTCTGTTGGCCCTTAGGGGGCCTACAGTAGGCACCCCGTGGGGAAGCGACCCTTGCATCCAGAGACAGCCAGTGCATGTGCAGGGCCTTCTGTGCAGCTGCCAAAGGCAAAGCTATGGACTCCAGGGCCCTCCCACTGCCCCCACTGTCCAGGGGCTTCTTGGGTAAATCAATGCCCACCCTCTGCCCAGGCGCTATTGGAGTTTGCCATCTGCTGCCTGCACAGACCAAAATCACCCAGTGACATTCTCCTGGTCACAGGTGGGCTGTGCTGGGCATCCAGGCTAATTCCATCCATGTCAGCTTCTTTCCCTTGAAGTCGTTCTCTGTGGCAGCTACCCATGCAGGGAGCTGGGAAGGGGGACGATCTGGCATGTTGGCCGCAGAGGCCATTCTACAGGGCAGCAGAAGGCAGGGCTGAGGTCAGGGGTGACCAGCTACAAGGTGGTCAGCACTGTTCCAGAGCTGCAGGCATGCCCCCAGGCACGGCCCCTCCAGGACCCGCACTGCCTCCCCAGCCTCCTCCTCCACCTCCTCCTTCTCCTCCTCCTTCTCCTCCTCCTCCACCTCCTCAATCTCCTCCTCTTCCTTCTCTACAGAAGTCTCCATGACCAGAGGGGGGAAATGTGGGGTTGTAGGAATCCAGAAACTTAGTTCTAGTCCCGACTTTGCTCCTAATTTTCTCTGGGTCTTCACCAACCGAGACAACTTCTTGTTGAAGGGCAAATGGGCCACACAGGAGAACTTGTAACAGTGTCCAGTGCTGTGGTTATTGTTGTTTTCATTTGACGGGATGAAGGTCAGCTTTGGTTTGTTGAATGATCTCCACATTGTACATCAAAACTGTTCCCGTGAGACCACAGGGATGTCCCCAGTGTCGCTGTAGCGGGAGACCTGCTCACCTGGACGTGCTCAGGGAGTGGAGTGACTACCCACAAACCAGGGCCAGAGGGCCTTCACAGGAAGCGTTTTGTTTCATTTGTCTGTTCTTCAGCGGATTCCTCTTTGGAGATGTTATTGTCTGTCTTACACTTTGAGCTTCTGGTTTAAGGATGATCTCTCCTTTCTTGTCTTTTGCTTGCAAGGAGAAATTCCCAAAGCAGAATGGCAGTGCTTCCTCCCTCCATTCCTACTCTCTCCCCACTCAACCCTGTATAGACAGCACCTTGAACGCTTGCTAAATATTCCTGCCGGGGGCACTTTTCTGATGTCCCTGTCATGAGTGACTATCGCTGACTAGTGTGCCAGACTCAGCTGACTCTAACGTGCAAATGTGCCAATACACAGGAAACATAATGATCTCAGAAGGTCCGAGTCAATCTAAATGATGCATTCTCTCTCGTAGGGAAGCCCGAGTGGCTAGACCATGTGCAGCCAGAGGTGGTCTCGCCATCAATGTGACAGCAGGAGAGTTCTTTATCATCCAAACCCTCTCCAGCACCACTCTCTCTTTCTTGGCCTCTCTTTGACTCTCTCTCTCTCTCTCTCTCTCTCTCTCTCCCTCTCCCTTAGCCTCTCTCTTATAAGGACACTTGTGATGGCATGTAGGATCCACTGACATAACCCAGGGTAATCTCACCTCAAAATCTTTAACTTCGTCCCATTTGCAAAGACCCTCTTTCCAGATAGGTTGGGTGGCCATTATTCAGCCTATCACCAGCGCTAATTCTGACTTTGGAACTGGTCTCTGAACCGAGTGAAAACCTTTCTGGGGAAGGAGCAATCCGGCCCTTTGGTACCACTTCTGCAGGAGGGCTGGGTGTGGTGGTGAGAGGGCTCCGCTGCTCTCAGTTGGGACTGTGGTGGGGAGCTCAGTGAGGCTCCTCTCGGGGATGAATGGCTGGTGAGAATGGAGGGACGTAGAGCCCCGGCCGGGCACATGGGGTTGGCCTCAGTCAGCTAGGACTTCGGTTTGGAAACCTGGTGAGAAGCCCACAAAAGAGTGAGAGAATAGAGGTGTCCCTAAAGGTGGTGTAACCTGGTGAAGGACAGACAACCAGTCTTTCCTTTAGCCATTTCTTCGGGTCCTGGAAATGAAGACTACCCCTGACACAGTGTCTCTATCAGAGCAACCGCTCATGGAGATGATGCTGATAAGAATCTGTGAAACCTGATGCAGACTCAGAGACATGCAGACCGCTGCTCATTTGTACGTACACGCATGGGCTACCCACATGCGTGAACATTATAGAGAAGCATTTCATGCTAAAGCATATTTGTAGGAGGATGGTCAGGTCTCCATCAGCCTTCGACACAAATACCCTGTGAGGTGGACTAATTCATGAAGATGGTCTGACGCTTCACTTCAGTGCACATGACTGTGTCAATAGGGTGGACTCTGGAAATGGTTCATGTTCAGAGATCTCCTCTGTGACTTACTAGCAGTGTGGCCTCTGGTTAGTCAATTAACCACTAACTACTGTGACTACCACCACCACGACCTCACTTACCATCACTGCCACCAAGCCTGCTCCTGCTCCCACCAGTGTGTTAGAGCGATGAGCGTGAATCCACGCTCAGCCATGCAAATGAGTCCTATCACTGCTCATGTAGCTATTAGATGCCTTATCTTGAGAAAATCCTATATACCTTTTTAAAAGCAGTGTGTAAGAGAGAGACATTATGGAATTCTTTAAATAGCTAGTGGACCTACTATATTTAAAATGTAATTCACTTTCCCCAAATTAAATTTGCACAAGACACTCAGGGCTATAATTTTTACACGAAGTAAGGCAAGTCTGTATTACAGGGCAGCACTATGTTTAATTTGTGAAATGAATGAAGCCGCTTCCAGGCGTGCACAGAATCACAAAGGTGCCAGATAGAAGGGGCCACTTGAGCTTTATATATGACCAGACACCTGTGGGATCTCATGGACACACATGCACACATACACATGCATGCACACTCACACATCACACACAATGCACACACCTCTCACACCGCACGCACATACACACACGTCACACATACACACATTCACACACACCACACATACACACCACATGCAACACACCACATACACCACACATCTCACATGCACATACCACACACAAGCACACATACAAGTACATGCACACACAAACACACCATGCATACACATGCACACACCATGCACACACATACACACACAGCACACACAGCACACATATACCTGAGAAGGTTCTGGAGAGAGTGGCAGCTAAGTCGCCCACGCGGGAGGCTGGGGCGTCTGCTCTAATGAGAGTTGCCACACGGACTGTCAGGGACTTCCCAGAGTCAATAGGAACGTGACCTTATCTGTGGGCATACATGTCAGTGGTTTGTATTCCTCATAGTGTAAGGAACACGGGCTCACGGGCGCTCTGAAAAATGGGACCTTTCCTCCATGGTGGGGGAAAATTTGAATATATCATTTATAACTTCATAATGACATGGTTCTTGGTTTCTGTAATGATTATCATTATTTCAAAAGATATGGATAAAGGGACTTTGGCAGAATATGATTGATTTTGCCTCAAATTATATATTTTTCATGACTAGAGTATCCAAAATGTAGTAATAAGCCAAGTTTTATGAAATTTCATAAAAATGTGGGTGATTTTCATCTCTGTCTATGCTGCATTATCCACGTGGGATCATTTCTCTTATGTCCAAATAACGCATTTAGTGTCTCCTTTGGTGAGAGCTTTGCTAGAGCTGAATCAGTGCTGTGTCTGCCTGCCTGGAATGTTCTCACCTTTGTCTTTAAGGGAGTCTTTTACTGGGCCTAGATTTTTAGGTTGAGGTTAGTTTTCTATCAGTTTTTACAGGTATCATTTTCTTTCTTCTTTCTTTCTTTCTTTCTTTCTTTCTTCCTTCCTTCCTTCCTTCCTTCCTTCCTTCCTTCCTTCCTTCCTTCCTTCCTTCCTTCCTTTTTTTTTGTCTTCCAAGAATCAACTCTCAGTCTTATTTAGCTTCTTTGAAGTTGGTCTGTCTTTCATTTTCTGACTGCTTTTTAGATTTTCTTTTTTAAAAGTAATTTCATTGCTGAGGGAGGATTTAAAAAAAGTTCTTCTTGGGATATAATGTGCTTCTTAGATCTGTAGCTGGATGCTTTCCATCTGTCCTGCAAAGTCCTTAGTTGTTATTTTGTCTTTAAATATCACTCCCACTCCATTTTTCTCTCTCTCTCCTAGAACTCTTGTTACATGTAGATTATATGTTCTCACTCCATTTCTTACTCTTGTTTCTTTTTGTATTTTCCCTCTGGGATGGTTAATTCTACTGTCAACTTGGCTGGGATAAGTTGCCCAGATCCTTGGCCAAACACCAGCTGGCCTTGCTGTGAGAGTGTGTTAGCTGGGGCTGGCATTGAGAGCAGTGGGCTGAGTCAAACAGAACACCACCCACCCCCGCCGCCCCCCGCATTATGCAGGTGGGCCTCAGCTAAGCAGGCGATGGCCCTAGAAGCCAAGCCTGAGGTCCCCTGAAGAGGAAGGAATTCTGCCTACAGACTACCTCTGCATTGACTGAAACATCAACTCCAGCTGGAATTTCTAGACTTACAGCTTGCCCTGCAGATTTCAGACTTGCCAGCCCCCATGATCATTGGAGCCAATCCCTTAGAATACATCTCTTTTCTAGTAGGAAAATGAGCACCTCCCGTTGGTTCTGTTCTCTGGAGAGCCCTGACAGCCACATCCTCTCTCGGTCTCTGTGCTGCATTCAGTGTCTTCTTCAGAATGATGTTCCAGTTTACTAATTTCCTCCTCAGCTGTGCTTAATTTGCAATTAAACCTTCCCTCTGTTACACACATTGTTTTATTTTCTTTATTTCTGCAATTCCCATTTGGTTCTTTTTTTTCCTGGCTTCCATCTCTCCCCCTACGTTTTCCATCTTGTTTATTAAACCCCTTTTACCCTGCTGGGTATGGTTCTACGAAAGTCTGTGTCCATGAACCCCGCTCTCGGAGGTGTGAGTCTGTGTCCATCATCCTCTGCTGTCTGCTGGGTTTTGTTAAGGTGGTCTTAGCCCCTCCCAGGCCTGCTTGTTTTTGTTGTGTTTGAAAATTTTCTGTGGGGTTATTTTGCTCTAACTCTTAGTAGAACCATCTTAATCTAAATTCAAGAATAGAGATGATTTGCCCTAACTGGTTTGGCTCAGTGGATAGAGCGTCAGCCTGCGTGTGGACTGAAGGGTCCTGGGTTCAATTCCGGTCAAGGGCACATGCCTGGATTGTGGGTTCGATCCCCAGTATGGGGCGTGCAGGAGGCATCAGATCAGTGATTTTCTCTCATCGTTGATGTTTCTATCTCTCTCTCCCCTCTCCCTTCCTCTCTGAGATCAATAGAAATATATATTTTTTAAAAAAGAATATATTCTGTCCTTTTTCCAGACTAAGAAGTTAGAGATGATTTTAAGCTGCCCTGTGAGCCCCGCAGCGGCCTGCTCCTGTAGGGTGCAGACTGGCTGACGACTCCTCTAAGCGCAGCTGCAGCCCACCTGCTTCCTGAGCCCCAGGAACCCCCTTCAGTTCTTCGCTCCACCCTCTTCCATTGTGTCCCTCCCACATGCTCCTTCTCTCATCCTCCAGGACTTGGCTCAGATGTCATCTCTCAGATCTTTCCTGACCCCCTGACAGGAATGACTGTCACTTTTTTTTCCCATGATTAATACCTTTTTAAAAAAATTGTTTAAAGTATTACATATGGTTGGAAAACATATTTGCCAATGTCATATCTGATAAGGGCCTAATCTCCAACATTTATAGGGAACTCATACAACTTAACAAAAGGAAGATAAACAATCCAATCAAAAAATGGGCAAAGGACCTAAATAGACACCTTTTAAAAGAGGACATTCAGAAAGCCAAGAGACATATGAAAACATGCTCAAAGTCACTAATCATCCGAGAGATGCAAATCAAAACAACAATGAGGTACCATCTCACACCTGTCAGAATGGCTATCATCAACAAATCAACAAACGACAAGTGCTGGAGAGGATGTGGAGAAAAAGGAACACTCGTGCACTGCTGGTGGGAATGCAGACTGGTGCAGCCACTATGGAAGACAGTATGGAGTTTCCTCAAAAAACAAAACATGGAACTCCCATTTGACCCTGTGATCCCACTTCTAGGAATATATCCCAAGAAACCAGAAACACCAATCAGAAAGGATATATGCACCCATATGTTCATAGCAGCACAATTCACCATAGCTAAGATCTGGAAACAGCCTAAGTGCCCATCAGTAGATGAATGGATTAGAAAACTGTGGTACATCTACACGATGGAATACTATGCTGCTGTAAAAAAGAAGGAACTCTTACCATTTGCAACAGCATGGATGGAACTGGAGAGCATTATGCTAAGTGAAATAAGCCAGTCAATGAAGGAAAAATACCACATGATCTCACACATTCATGGATAATAGAGACCATTATAAACTTTTGAACAATAATAGATACAGAGGCAGAGCTGCCTCAAACTGATTGTCAAACTGCAGTGGGAAGGCCAGAGAGGGTTGGGGGGCAGAAGGGAGGGGAGTAAGAGATCAACCGAAGGACTTGTATGCATGGGAGGCCAGGGATTGTCAAGGGCGGGGGAAAAAAGGACACATATGTAATACCCTTTGTAATACTTTAAGCAATAAAAAAATTAAAAAAAATAAAGTATTACATATGTCTCCTTTTCCCCCTTCGACCCCTCCCTGGCCACGATGGTCACTTTTTAATCTCCTCTTTGCATTATTTTTATTATTTATTTATTTAATTTTATTTTTTGTTAATCCTCACCGGAGGATATTTTTCTATTGATTTTTTTAGAGAGAGTGGAAGAGAGAGGGAACGACAGAGAGAAACATTAATGTGAGAGAAATATAATACATTGATGTGAGAGAGACACATTGATTGGTTGCCTCCCGCATGCCCCTGACCAGGGCTGGGGATGGAGCCAGCAGCCAAGATATGCCTTGGATTTGAACCTGTGACCCCTTCAGTCCATGGGCAGCTGCTCCATCCACTGAGCCAAACTGGCTGGGGCCTCTTTGCATTACTTTTCTATAAGGCATTTAAGGCATTTATACTTCGTTTGTTTTCCCCACTGGAATGTAATCACCTAAGGCCATGGTCGGCAAACTGCGGCTTGCAAGCCACATGTGGCTCTTTGGCCCCTTGAGTGTGGCTCTTCCTAAGCATTAGGAGTACCCTAATTAAGTTAATAACAATGTACCTACCTATATAGTTTAAGTTTAAAAAATTCGGCTCTCAAAAGAAATTTCAATTGTTGTACTGTTGATATTTGGCTCTGTTGACTAATGAGTTTGCCGACCACTGACCTAAGGTATGTTGGTTTTTGACCATCTTATTCACTGCTCTATTCCCAATGCAAAATTGTTGCTGGCACATCATAAAGATCAACACATATTTGTTGAATGATTAAATGAGTGCCTGGCTTATGCTGACCAACTTCTTAGGTTTGGATAAATGAAATGTATTGATAATGGACATATTTTCCTTAAATGGTGAAATTCTCAGAAGCAATGCAATTAAGTTTAATGTTCAGTTCTTTTGTGAAACAATTCTTTGAAATCATGATGGAAATTAAATGAAACTTAACTAATATACAAATATTTTATAAAGAACTCCCCAGACAACTGAAACAAGTGTTTTCTATAGTTTTAATTTTTTATAAGCTATGAGCTAATTTGCTTCGGGAGATTAGTGCTAATGTATGTAAATATCTTATTAAATATTTCTTTGTTGAATCTAATTTTTTGATCTTCATGAAAAGATATTAGCATTGTTTTTAGATTTTTCTAACAAGATATATAATCTCCAATTCCTTCAAGGGAACAGGAGGATAAATTCCTATCTCTGGTGACTGGAGGACAAAGGAGTCTGTCGGATGCTTTTTTAAAGCTCTTAAACACTTTTGAAAAAGTTGTAGGCCATTCCATAATATTTCTGTGTTTGTTTTAATATGACAATATTGCAAATTACTTACTATCTGCATGAAAGAAAATGTTTGCTTCTACCCACTGGGTTATTTTGCAAGATACTATTAATGATCATTACTATCAGAAATTTCTCCTGAATTAAAGAGGCCGGAGATTCCCTATCAGATTCTACAGCTTAGTGTGACAATATTTTGGAAATTCAAACTCACGAAAAAATGTGGATATAAATGGCAACAGGTCTCCTCCACACCCACTGCTGTTCCCTAAAGAGAGGCATCTGGAACGCGATCTGGAGGTGGTGTTGGGCAGGAGTTACAGCCGACTGTCGGCAGGCGTTACAATAAGTAGCAAACTTCTCTCTGATAAATTCAGTTGCTTATAAAACATGAAATCTGAAGAGTCTTCTGATACACCGACTAATCGTTCCTACTACTTCAGGAAAATATGTGCTGTGAAGGAAGATGACTGAGGCTCTTTTCGATCTGTCACTGCTCCTGATATTTTTGTCATGTGAACATAAGCCACGAGTCTGAACTCATAGTTCTAACACTCAATTCCATTGGTCTATCTCTCAATTTCATTCTCATCGCCAAGACCGTGTCATGGGCTGTAGAGCAAATCATAAGTTTAATCTTCAGTGTGGACTAAGAATGCTCACTGCTAAAAATCACATCTGCTGAATGTGTCATTAGCACGAACAAAGACATGACCTGTCCTCTCCAGATTTCCGCCCTTGGTTATAACATTATTTTTCTTGATGCAGAAAAATAAAAGCTGAGCCTTGAGGTTGGAGGCTCAGACGCCCCCCCGCCCCCGCCCGCCCAGCCTGGTAGGTGAGGATCCACAGTCAGTTTCCATTGCACTTTATGTTTTTCAAAAGATGAGTGTGCAAAGCACAGATGTTTGTTGTCATTCTCCCCGTCTCTTTGAGAAGGACCAAAGGCAAACCTTCAGGGCGGCTCTTCGCAAACACGCAGCTCTGGCTGAAGGATTCAGGGCAGCCAAGAAGTGGGCTTGTGTTCCTCAGGCTTTGCCCATAGGTGTTGGCTGGTCTATGCAGAACCGGTCAAGTACAGATGGGGCAAAAGTAGGTCTATAGTTGTAAGTAGGCGAAACCCAGAGTTTATGCTTGTATTAATGATTATTTCCGTACGAACAGCCGTAAACCTCCTTTTGCCCCCACACCCTGTATATGGTGGAGTGAGCAGAGAGGCCTCTCTCCTGAATACTTGCTCAGCAAAGTTAAGTAAGTGCTCTTCATGAATTACTTCTTTTGGTTCTCACTACCACCCCCAAGGGGCACTCTTACTGCCCTGATTTTATAGTTTAGAACGATTTTATAACATTGGGAATACATCTTAGGCCCAACTCTTAGCCACACAGTGGAAACAGGTCTCCTAGCTTCCAATTTTCTGTTTCAGAGAATCTGTCAGAGCCGTAAACCAGTCAGTGGCTGTAGTCTGCATGACCCGCCAGCACTACTCCCCGCCTGGCCCACCCGCCTGGTTTTGCAGCCGGTGCCAGCGGCTCCTTCAGAGCGCCCTGCTTGGGCCTGGAGCTGCCTCAGGGGTGGTGTTTTCCTGCAGGCCCTGGACGAGGCTTCCACACGCTCCAGGCAGTGCCAGGAACCCCCATGGGCCTGTGTGTGGAAGGCCAGCGTCACAGTGGAGGCATGTCCTTTGCAAACCGATCCTCCCTGTGATCATAGAACGTGACACTTCCAAGGCCACGGGCCTCCTGATCCTCACCACGGTGCTGGGCGGCCTGGGCTGGCCATCCCCGTGTCATGGTGGGGACGCTGGGGTCCAATGACATGGGCGGTGTGCGAAGCTGGGAGTAGGATGCTCAGAGCTTGCTGGCTTTCTCAGTTGCCTCCAGAATGTGCTTCCCCAGTGTGTGCTAACCGCCCGCTGGTGCCGAGAACACAGGGACCCTGAGTCCAGGCCCCCATCAGGGCATCCAGGCCCTGTACCATCCCCCGCCCCCCAGCCTCAAACCTGCAAGCCCTCTATCGGAAAGGCTTCTGCTGACAGGTACGTTGCTGTCCTGCTGGACATGCGCACCATTAGTTTTACTTCCACTGGGCACTGTGCGCACCTCGGCTGCAGTCACACGAGGGCGCACGGATGTGCCGCGCGCATCCTGTTGTACATTCTCTGAAACGTGGCCCGGCCTACATTCAGGCCTTCCTTCTTTGTTAAGTTTTGGGTAGCTGTAATTTTGTTCGTTACGTCTTAAATATCTATTGGCCAAAATGAATAGAATCTGCCCGATTTGGCCCCTTTGGGGCCTGCCTGTGCCAGCCCGCTGGGGGTGTGTTTCTGAGGACGAGTTCTCTTACCACTGAGGAGGGGCCGGTTGTGCCGGTATGAGGGGGGCAGCTGGCCGATGTCCTCGGCCCTGCGGCTCAGCACCCGGCAGAGGTGGCCCGTGTGGTGCAGGCTGCCCACAACGATGCTGTGCAGGTACACGGGCTCGATGAAGTGGCAGAGGAGGGCGCCCTGCAGCCCCAGCACGTTCCACCTGGAGGGAGGGAGAGGGAGGAGTCAGTGCGTTTGCCCACCTGGTGAGGACGGCAGGGGCAGCCTTGCAGGTCCCCTCCCCCCTCCCCCAGGCGGGCTCCAGCTGGGCCTGTTGTGTAAGGTACCTGTGCCTCTCTTCCCTCCGCTCTGCCCCTGCGTGTCCCTGTCCCCACTGCCAAGACTGATGGGAGCCATCAGCTCTGGCCTCCTGCTGCGAATGAGCCGAGCTTCCGAACTGCTGGGGGCGGGGTCTGACGGGGCTCTGCGCTTTAATAGACATGGCCTCCGTTTCTGGAAGTGGATTGCTAGTTGGACCGGAAGCTACATTTTCTCAGGGACTTAAAATTAGATTAAAAGGGATGGAAGACACTCAGTCCCTGACATGAATCTGCGTTTTTCTTTATATTAGCTGGGAAGTTTCAGAAATGTAGTTTCTTTCAGTTTAGGGGACATACTC
>NW_005370452.1:614818-641787 GCF_000412655.1 Myotis brandtii
GTTTCTTTCAGTTTTGGGGACATCCTTCCCCCCCCCCCCCCCACCCCCGTCCTCCGCAATCAGCGTGACCCATAGTGTTGGAATTAAGTGACATTAATAAGCTGCCTTGTTTTGCGCTGGGTGGCTTTAGACGCCGGATCAGAGATGGAGGGGAGCCCATTTTCTCTGAAATACATAAGCACTGGCTGAGTGTGTCTGCTTCTTCAAGCAAAGATGACAGAGGCACTTTAAGATTGTTTTTTTCTCCCTGCATTTCGGCGGTGCAAGGCTACGTGTGTCCGATACTTAAGGCACCGAGCTGTGGTTTCCACTCTAACTAACGCGTTTAAAGCCCCACCGCCATCGGCAGCGAGCATTATGCAGCTAATTTCTTACATCATTGTTCTTTTCATTAATTAACATTTCTCCGCGTGAGAGCGGTTATTGTGGGGCCGCCGAGCCGCACGTTTCTTTTCATGATTAATAAGGAGTCATTACATTTCCCCTCTCCCGAAGCAGTCAATTACCACAGAGCCCTGCCCGTTAATTACCGCGCATTCGCACCAGCCTGCCCTACCTGGAGAGCAATCTGCCCCAGAACCTGCGACACCGATTGCTTTAAAAAGTTCTCCTTAAATTTTATTCCAAAAACACAAGCAATTTAGCCGGCGACATTAATCTGCCTCGGAAGCACCGTGGTGAATGAAGAGCATCTTTCAATCTCATGCAAGAAGAGGCAGCCATCTGGCCGGCGAGGGCGGCGCCGCCCCCGCTCCCTGCGCAGGCGCGGGTCATTAACGTAATGTGTTCATCTACATAAAGCTCCAGTGGAATATAAAGGGTAATATTTATATACAAACAATTTAGTGCTACGATTTAAACAGCCGTTGGTTTTATGAAACGTTTACTTTATCAGATTTGCACAGCTTCCCTTCCACAAAAGGAGGGTGGCCATTTCTGCAGGCCCCGGCCGTCATTTCTCTCTGGAGGGAACCACAGGGCTTGTCCTCTGCGTGTTTGTGACTTCGCCAAAGAGCGAATGTCAGAGAGTTTTGGAGGGGCACGCGTTTCTGAAAGCAGCGCAAGAGCTTATCCCGGATTTCGGGGACCCCTTCGTTTGGCGATGCCGTTTCTGCACGGACCTTTGTTTTCACGTGGAAAAAAAACCCTACAAGGAGTTTGTGGTGTCCCGGCTGTTCTGGAAGGAGCGACCCCCATGTGTCTGAGTGGTGATTATGGGGTTTGGCTCCTTCCCTTAAGTTGGAAACCGGAATTTCTAAGGACAGACCAAAAAGCGAGGAAAAACTCAACAAAGTCACCTTTTGGCATTTTGCAGTAAGATTGGCTGCAAAATGCCAAATCTCCTTTAGATTTGAAGAGGCTGGGAAGGTATGCCAACAACAACAACAACAACAACAACAACAACAACAAAACTCACTTAAGTCTGCTTCACTATAAAAGTTCTTGGTGTTCGTTTTTCATTTTTGATCCAAATATAGGCTTTCTTGCATTCGTACGTATTGATGAGAGAAGATTTTCTTGCAGTGAGGGGCCGAGATGTGTAGATTTTCAGGTACGATGGTAAGTTACCATTTAAGGCAGTGGCTCTCAACATTCCTAATGCCGCGACCCTTTCATACAGTTCCTCATGTTGTGGTGACCCCCAACCATAAAATTATTTTCGTTGCTACTTCATAACACTTCATAACTGTAATTTTGCTACTGTTATGAATCGGATGTAAATACCTGATATGCAGGATGTATTTTCATTGTCATGACCCACAGGTTGAGAACCGCTGATTTATGGCGATGGATTCTGGGGTGCAGACCTAAGTGGGTGTCTCATAATTTCTCAGATAGGTAGGGAAGTTTTAACACTTCTTATCAATTAAAATCAGGGAAGTGGATGTTTTTCGCTTGTTAAGAAAGCACTTTCTTGAAATAAGCTATGTCTTGAACAATAAAATTAGTATTCCTAGAAGAGATACGTTAGGCCAGTGGTTGGCAAACTCATTAGTCAACAGAGCCAAATATCAACAGTATAATGATTGAAATTTCTTTTGAAAGCCAAATTTTTTAAACTTAAACTATATAGGTAGGCACATTGTTATTAACTTAATTTGGGTACTCCTAAACTGGCCTTTGCTAAAAACGTCCTCAATCTGATTGAGTTATGTTCGCTGAGGTCGACCCCTTCCAACTCTCCCATCCACACTTGTTGTATACTTTCATCTATCTCCTTTCCGAAAACCGACTTCTGCGCAAGTTTCAATCACACTGCACGTGTGCACCCGCACGTGGTATTTTGTGGAAGAGCCACACTCAAGGGGCCAAAGAGCCACATGTGGCTTGCGAGCCACGGTTTGCCAACCACTGCGTTAGGCCACTCGTGTACTGGTTTTGAACAGAACTGAAACATGTTTGGTTGGTTCTGACTCTACGGGATTGTCTAAAGACAAATAACTTCTGTATCTGGTTTTCTGCTAAAAACTTTTACCACAAAGAGAAAACCAACCTTCTCCTTGCCTGGCTACAGGAGTTTAAAGCTCTTCAGCGACCATGATCAATAAAACCAAATGTCTTCCTGATGTAGACGGGAGGATTTTCAGCATTCAGGGTTGAATGGAAAAATACCTCTCCTTTTGATCAAACAGCCGATATTACTGCCATGTTGACAGAGAAAAAAAAATCCCATGTCTAGTTTTCAATATAGATAGTCCCTAAATAAACATATTTTTGTCTGTTTGTCAATCACTGAAATACCAAAGATAAGCGGGGAGAGATCTTGGGAGAAGGCTGCCTTCCTTTAACCAAGAGAAGCAATCTCCTCACAGTTCAAACCCTGGCTCCAAGGGTCCGTGGAGACAATCTCAGGGAAGGATCTTTCTTCCGACGGTCACTGCCCGTTGTGCCTGGGACGCCGACAGAGAATAGTGGGTGCCGGGGCACGTTTGAGTGGTTGCTCTTCCTGCCTATTGCTTTTGCCACTTGACAGCCCAGAAAGGACGTGTAACTCTCCACAGTGACAGTGAAGTCTGGAGTGCATAGTTCAAGTACCATCAAAAACATATACCTAACCTAGCATAAGACCGGCCACATGGATCAATAAAGCAGAATGGAAACACCAGAAATAAGCTCTAATAGATGTGCAAGGACTCAGGCATGGCCCCATAGCAGTGGTTTCCAACTTCAGGGCACACTGGACCCATCAGAACCTTTGGGACTCTCCTGGTGCTGGGTCCCCCCAGACTCTGATAAGGTTGGTGCAGGGGGTGGGGGCAGCATGGGCCAGTATTTTCAGTGCCCCCAGGTGTCACTAATGGGAACCAGGGCTCAGAACTGCAGCAAAACACCCAGCACAGATTTCAGAGTAAAAAAATTAGGGGGAACACGGGTCCCGACAGAAGTCAGCTGTGCTACCCTTGACCACTTCCTGCTCCGCTAGTCACTGCAGGTGCTCCGACGCGGGGGCGGGGCTGCAGGTGCTTCTGATGGTCCCTGTGCTGGTCATATGGTCATAGCAGTGATGTAACTTCTCCATTAAGCAATGGTCTCCATCATTGTGAAGGCTGTTGTCTAGGGGTTGACACTCTCTCCTTCACGTCCTCTCCCACCCGCAACCTCACAAGTTCTCTCCTCCTTCTTTGACCAAGACAGGCAATGATCCAAGTCAGAGGCATTTCTGCACAATGGCCCATCCCATTTCCAGTCTCCTAATAGCTCTCCTTGGGCCTTTCTAAGCAAAAGAGAAGACCAGTGATGCTTCCACTCTGTAATATCACTGCTAGGAATTCATCCCAGGCATATAAAAGGACAGGGTATATATATATGTAAGCAGAGTCACAAGAGGATTGTTTGCAATTGCAAACAGAACAAAATAAAACTGGAAATAATAGAATTGCCTCTTAGCAGGGAATGGCTAAGTAAAGTATGGTACACTCAGAAAGACTACAGATACGAGTGCCCACAGCCTGCCTGACGCTGGGGCATGAGTCACCAGGTGCCCTGTCCGCGCGCCTGACCTCCTGGCTGGACCTCCAGGCTGGACTGCTCTTCTCTCCCAACGGCCATCCTGCTGGTGCCCCTCTCCTCACGCCCTTTGTAGGCCACAAGCTGGCCAGTCACAGTGTTGCCAAAGAACCCACATGTGTGTCGCCCGCCCTCACTCATGCTGTCACCTCCACCAGCCTCCTCTTGGACCCCAGCCGCTGGGCTGTGCAGGGTCCCCATATCCCATGAAGGGAATCCCGGCTGCCGGCCAACGTCCACATGCTGCCCTGAGAGCGTGCCATGAAGGTTTGCAGCCAAACAAACGACCTCTGTCAGGCCCTTAAGCTTTGGGGTGGTTTGTTAACACAGCAGATGCCTGGTTACATTTTCTGAGTGGACCCGTGGGCTCCAGGAGCTCCCCAGGAAGTCCGTATATGTCACAGCACTAAAAGCCGCCCAAGCAGTAGTCCTTGGGTGGCTGTTCCTATTGGCGGTGGAGTAGGGGGAAATGGAGCTCTCCACAGCGACAGGGAGGGAAACAGGGTCATTCTGCCAGGGATCAGTTGGGGTCAGGACGATGTTGTGCCACTTCAGGTCATGTTGGCTGAAAGGGAATACTTCCTCTTCACACACGGTCCCATTTCTCTTTTCTAATCCCGCCTAAAAAAGTGTCCTCTCTCTTGCCATGACCTCTCTGGCTTAGTCTACACCCGCCACACTGCTAAAATGTGAACATCTCAGAGCACAGCAATGCCATTCGGGCCTAGATTGTTCTCAGTTGTGTCTCTTGATCCCAGGTGCTGTCAGTCCTCATCCCAGCCTCCTGCACCGCGCGAGGCTCTGGGATAGAGAGCCTTTCCCGTGGCTGAGTCTGGAGAGGGGCCCCTGAGGCCTGGCCACGGGCTCTGGCTGCATCGGTTTCTTGATTCCTGGGCGGCAAACTGTACTCACCCTGAGTGGCGACTTTTTATTTCTTTTGTGACAGTGGAAGCTGTGAAAGGGAGCTCTGACCTGTGTGTGCATCACGCAGGCTTACGTTTCTCTCCTGCCCTGTGACCTCGGCCTCGAGGTCCCCACTGTGTCCAGCTGACTTCATGGCCTTTGTGAACTGTCTGTGTGTTCTCTTACATTGTCATTTAGGCCACACCTGTTCCTGTTACCACGCCTTCTGTCTCTCACTGGACTAACGAAGTTTCTAGCTTCCCTTCTGCAGACACGGAGCTTTGCTGGGTCCGGCGGGTGGTGGGTGGCAGGTGGTGGGTGGCAGGCAGTGGGCTGCTGCCTCAGACCTGGGTGCTTTGCCATGGGGAGGCAGGGTGACAGGGGGCAGACACAGAGCATTGTTAGTGGTTGCTACTACTTTTATGTTGGATCAATATCATTGAATTTATCACTCCCTGCTTTCACCACTAGGAATCTATATATATAAAAGCCTAAGCGACCTTTACGACCAGTTGCCATGATGCACACTGGCCACCAGGGGGCAGACACTCAACGCAGGAGCTGCCCCCTGGTGGTTAGTGCGCTCCCACAGCCAACCTCCCGCAGCCGGCCCCGATCCGCCCCGATCACCGGCCAGGCCGAGGAACCCCACCCGTGCACGAATTTGTGCACTGGGCCTCTAGTAGAGTAAGATTTAACTTAGAAGTTATAAGATTCCCATACAGTCTTTGGGAAAGAAAGAGGAAAAGGTGATTAAACAAACTATGAAAATTTGGGGCTGGGTGTTTGGGAAGAACAGTTGTTTTTTTAAGAACCTGTGTTTTGAGATTGGAAAAATGAGCAGCACTCTCATCTGATTTCAGGAGAACTGGTGACGCTTCCAAGGCAAGGTGACTGCCAGTAAATCAAGTGCCCAGGCCCCCACGGCTGGGGGCCGAGAGGAGAGGCTCACCTTGAGGACAGTGAGCGGCAGTCGTGCCGTCAGGAGAAGCCCGCTCTCCACAGCCTGAAATCCACGTTCAGACGCCAGGCAGTGCCGGCCTCCCCAGGGAGCAGCTGGAATTTTTACAGCTCATTTTTATGGAGAAAGTTTTAATCTGCTCATTTAAAGACCCATTGCGATCAATAATCAAGCTCAGGTACTTAAAATTAGAAACCATGTCTAAAGGAGCATTAGTTCCAGAAGGTTTAGATTTTTATATGCTGCTCAACTTTTGATTCCTAGAGACAAAGGCCAGAAACACCTCCCTGTGTCCCCCTTCTCTAGGGTGCCAGCGTTGGCCTGCTGTGAGGTGCAGGTCGGCCTCTCACAGACACAAAAGCAGGTGGCGTCCACGGGACGTGGTGGCAACAGTGGCGTTTGCTGTTGTCTGTGTCCTTGTCACATGGAGGCGTGGAACTTTGTTGACTGGGCTCCTTTGAGCGGAAGGACGGGAGACTACCATGACTTTGGTGTGCCATCCAGCCCAGCTTGTGGTTTTGAAGGTTAATTCTCATTGATGTGGGGACACGACCCTTTTCTGTAGTTTCCTTCCATCTCCACCAGGTGATGTTAACGGTGGCATTTTAGGAATAGATTTTACTATAACTTTTTTGTTTGTTTTGTTAATCCTTACATGAGGACATCCTTTCCTTTGCTCTTCAGAGAGAGTAGAGGGAGGAAGGGAGAGAGAGAGAGAGAGAGAGAGAGAGAGAGTGAGAGAGAAACATCGCTGTGAGAGACACATCAACTGGCTGCCTCCTGCACCTACCCCAGCCGGGGGCGGGGTATGAACCTGCAACCTAAGTATGTGCCCTTGATCAGTAATCAAACCCGTGACCCTTCGGTGCATGGGCTGATGCTCTAACCTGTGAGCGACATGGGCCAGGGCACTATGACTTTTTCTTGTTCTGTGATTTTCCAGAGATTGAATGAGTTGGGCTGAGTAATATCTCTCACCCAGGGCTGTCACAGCAAACCACTACAAACAGGGTGACCTAATAAACAAAGGACACTTATTCTCTCACAGCTCTGGAGGTCCAGGTGTCAGCAGGGCTGTGTTTCCTCTGAGGATCTAGGGAGAGTCAGTGCCAGGCCCCTCTCTAATCTCCCAGGGGCTGTGCCATCCTTCCTGTCCCTCGGCTCGGAGATACAGTGCTCCAGTCTCTGCCTCCATCTGCACGCGGCCTTCTCCCTGTGTGCCTGTCCCCAGTGCCCTCTGCCTCTCTTACAAGATACATGTAGTTGTGCTGTAAGCCCATCCAAATAACCTAGCATAAGCACCTCCTCTCACCATTCTTAACTTAGTATCACCTTGTATATAAGGTCACAGTCACAGGGCCTGAGGACATGGACATATCTTTTGGGGCCACCATTCAGCCTAGCACACCTACTGGGGTCCATCAAGTGATCTGCCCCATCTCTTGTTTATGACGACCTATGGTTTACCCTCCACCATGGGCTCCATGCTCCATTGTGGGGAGTATGTCCCAAGTATGGATGTGGAGAGTTGGGAGCCTCAGGAAACTGTGCCAACCGGCATATGCGGTACATGTAATACACAATGTTGTAGTTACAACATGAGACTCAATATTATAGACATAACATGAGACAACGTTACACACAAGGTATAGACACAATATGAGACAGTGTATGTACAATGTTATAGACACACTAGAGGCCCAGTGCACAAAATTCATACACAGGTAAGGTCCCTAGCGGCTGCCGGCTGCTGGCTGCTGGCTGGGGCCTTCCTTCGTTCTGCGCCACCCCCTGGTGGTCAGTGCATGTTATAGCAAGTGATCGAGCTCCCAGTCAGTCAAACTCTCAAGGGGACACTTTGCATATTAGGCTTTTATATATATAGACTAGAGGCCCAGTGTATGAAAATTCATGCACTGGAGGGGGGTCCTTCAGTCTGGCCTGCCCCCTCTCACAGTACGGGAGTCCTCAGGGGCAGGAGGTACCCCATTACACCTCTGCTGCTGCCACTACCAACAGCGCAAGCCTCGGCTGGCCCTGGTTACCTGCACCTCAGGCTGGCTCTGGGCGGCTGGGCAGCTGCCATCCAAGGCTTGCCTGTGCCTCAGGCTGGCCCTGGGTGGCTGGGGGGTTGAGGGGACTGGGGGACTCCGGAGGCAGGGCTGAGGGGACTGGGCGCCACCATCTTGTGGCTGTGAGTGCCATCATCTTTGAGGGTGTGGTAGTTAATTAGCAAATTCCCTCCTTATTGGCTGTGGGCGCCACCATCTTTGTGATGACATGAGGGTCAATTAGCATATTCCCTCTTTATTTGATAGGATGATGAGACACAGTGTTATATTGATTAAGGTTATATTTTAAAAGGAGCCATGATTGTAGCATTAAGCAATGGTTTTTAAGCACACTGCTCTAAGCAGCAAAATCCTGACAACAGGAAAAAATGTGCATTTAAGAAAAATATTAACACAAATGTAAAAGCTGACTGCTATTTTCTGCTACTAGGATATTGGCTAATTGGCTACTTTCTGATTTTCATCTTCTTTAATTTTTTTCTTATTGTGTTTCACTTTGTAATGGGGGACCACCTGCATCTAGCTGGTTGTCCAGAGGTGGCGAGTGGGTCTCCTCATACTGTTTCCATTGTTCCCCTTTCACCAGGACCAGCTCTGGGGCATGCAGGGCTGTCTGTGGCCATGGGGACTTCGTGGTCTTGTTTTGCTGTTGGCACAAAGCCAGTTAACCCATAAGAATCATATGAAATGGCTTTTAAAAGGTGGTCTTTAGCTCCAGGCTTATAACTAAAATTTCTTTTTGGCCAAAAATCCAGACAGGACAAGTTATTTCACTATCAAAAGACTCATGGCCTAAGAATTTTCCTGTTAATTCCAATGACTCTGTTCATAAGAAAAAGAAATCAGATTTTGTTTTCTGCTATGCTCAAATAAACATTATTTTTAAAGGAAGAAAAACTTACCTGGTGTAGCCACTTCAAGATTCTGGGGTGTTTTCCCATCAAAGGGGGAGAAAGAGCTCTGGCTGCAACTCAGGATGTTATGTTCGCGTCTGGTTAGCCGAGTTGGGCATTTGGGCTGTGGGTGGCACCTCCCACCTCCCACTGCATAGTGATGTCCCAGGCATTGCTGCCAAAGGAGCTGAGTGTGACCTTGCTCAGGAAGCCTGGGGACTCGCCTGCTTTCTGACCGAGGCATTCAAGAAAGCAGACCTCATTGGCTGTGCCAACCAGTGGACACACCTGGCACATCACACATTTCCCCTGGGCCTCGGGGCCCAGGTCTTTGAAATGTGTTGAACAACAATATCATCAACAGCAGCAATCCTGTTCACCTTGGAGAGCCAGTCACCTTGCGTACTGGACTTAGAGAAATGGAAAACATTGTGGAACATTTGTGTCTGCAGGTGCAACCTCTGCACACACTCAGGGTGTCCTGGGTCAGGCGCCTAGGCAATGCTCAGCCTGTGTGACCTCATCTCACTCTCCAATGTGACCAGGCACCACCCCTCTACCATCCCAGACCACAAAGACTCTACCCTCCCATTCTGGGAGTACTCGCCGCCCTGGAGATACAAGCATCTCCACAAAAGGGAGCCCACAGTCCTCTCACCAGGTGCAGGCCACATGTCTCCCACTGTGGCTCAGGGTCAGCCTTTCACAGTCCTCCTCTGCAGAGCAGGGCATTCCATCCCTGTCCTCCATCCACCTGTTCTGATTGGCATAGGCAATGGACAGGTGCAGTGCCACCTCCCAGAGATGGTGCTCTGACTTTCACATTCAGTGGTGGGAGGCCTCTTGTGTTCACACAACACTCGTAAGGTTACAGGACTGGACTTGCCCATTGCTTCCAGGCTGGCCTCCTTGAACTGCGCCCGCTGTCCTGAAATGGCCGTTGTGTCTCAGGATGGCTATGTAAGTGTCACGTCGTGGGCATCTGCCCAGGCCTGCCGAGTATTCTAGAACCGCGGGGAGGGCACAGAGGTGCATAGGACTCAGGCTGCCTTTCTCGGAGTGTCATCTATGCAGCAGTTCTCAACCTGTGGGTCGCGACCCCTTTGGCGGTCGAACGACCCTTTCACAGGGGTCGCCTAAGACCATCCTGCATATCAGATATTTACATTACGATTCATAACAGTAGCAACATTACAGTTATGAAGTAGCAACAAAAATAATTTTATGGTTGGGTCACAACATGAGGAACTGTATTTAAAGGGCCAGAAGGTTGAGAACCACTGTATTAGGGGTTGAGTTGTAAACCAGGTGAACAGCTTCAGAAGACCAGGTTCTTATCAGATGAAAGCAGTATTTTGGGGCCCAGGATGAGAAATTGGTGAGGTTCTTGGTTCAGAGGCAGGTGGGACCTCGAGAAGCTGCGCAGGATGGGGTCCCCTTCTTTTGAGCGGCTGCCCCCACCTGTTGCTGAATCGGGATCCCTGAGGGGGGTGGTGGCCAAGATGGCATTTCAAGTGGATTAGGGGGAGCAGGTCTAGTGACAGTTCAGGATTTTCCTGAATGGGGAGGAACGTTGTCTATGGACAGAGGGGATGTGCAAGAGTCTCCCACTTGCTCATGCAGGCTGACCTTTTTACGTATGATGGAAAGAAGTTAGTTCATTAAGTGTTTCCCAGAGAAACTAAAGGTCGTGTGAAAAAGTGCGGGAAATCAATGCTTAGGGAATTGGCCTTCTTTTTAGTAGGGTTCTAACCTTGATAAAGAATGGGGACAGAGGTGAGCCCCATCTGTTAAGCCGTCACCCTTTTCCGTCACACCTACTTCCTGAAGACTCATGACTGTAGCAGGGGATTATAGAGAGTGTCCCAAAGCCAGTGCAGAGAGGACCAAGGGGAGGGTAATTGGAAACGTTAGCTGACATGTAAGGGAATGGGGAAAATGCTCTCATTGATGGAACGCTAGGAAGTCTCTCCACAATGTTTTATGGCTCATTTAGACCCCTGTGAAAGTTTCAGAGCTTCTGTAACATGTTTTACTGTAAACCTGCCTCACTACTGACATTGCAAAATGATATCAATTGTTATTCATGGGATTCCGTACTCAGAATGCTTGTTGTGGTCTAATTTATATTATTACTTAGGAATTATTGATCCAGACGGCGAGACCTGCGCATTACTTGTGATCTGTAGGTGGGGAATAACCGAGCTGTGCGGGCTCTTACTAGTAGATCTTCTGAGATAACCGCTCCAGTTCATTTTTCACCGACGTCAAAGGGAAGGTTTGCAAAGAGAATTACAAATCTGCATAGTGGATGCATCTCGCCTACCTTAATTAAAGACAGGGTTTTATTCACTGACTGTCATTTTAATACATCAGCATCACATGGAATAGGTGATGATGGCAGTCCGCCTAACACTCCTGGTTCCTGGCTGCGAAATGAAACGGCCTGTGTTCAGGGAGACCTTCCTAAATCACTAAGTATGTATGGCTGTGGGCTCCTGGCAGCAGGTGGGGTAAGGTCCCCGGAGATTTCCTGGGAAAGAAGATCAGTCGTTTTCATTGCTGATAGACACATCCCTAATGTTTATGGGCAGCACACTTAACTTCTTAGCTGTGGCCACTGAGAAGGGCAGGCATAGGGAGTTGGCAGAAGACGCGGTTTTCACCTACTCAAGGCCGTCTGCAGGGGGCGCTGGGAGGGCCGCGGGGTCAATTCCCGGTGGGCTCTGTGCTGCCACAACACTCACGGTTCCCATGGTAGCCATTCTGAAGAGGAGGTTTTGTTCACCCAGTATTTCCCGAGTGCTGGGCCCTCGGTACAGCGTCTGTGTCCCGTGAGGGGTGCAGAGAAGCATAGCATTTCAATCACACAGACGGTATGATTGAAAGTCAGAGCAGGCCTCTGTCTTCCCTAGTATCCATGCTCCGTGATCGATACAGGTCTCGGTTCCTCACACTCACTACTGGTTGAGTTGTGTTCTCAACGCTAGCATCATGTCAGCAACAAGCACAGCTGTGAGCGGCTCTACAGCACCTGGCTCTATCTCTGCCGCTTGACAATGTCCCTGACGCGGCTTTGGGGGATTAAACGCCATCGTGGCCGTGTGTTAGGGCACCTTTTCACCATGTCCCTGAGTCCACTGCTCACTGTTCACCGTCTCCTCGGTCCGCACTCACCGTGCCTGCGTGCAAGGTGCTGATGGGACGTGAGCCACGAGGTCACTGGGCGGGAAGTGTTCTCAGGAGGGAGGCGGGCCCAGACTGGGCGCTGAGTAGAAGCCAGAGCCTCTGCTCTCAGGGATCAGGCCCTGGGCCCGCCCCAGGTGGAAGGAGCCACCTGCCCCAGGGACTGGGAGGAGGGCAGTGACTCCCTTCCTGAGCTCAGTGACCGTGACTGCCCAGTGGTGCACAGGAGGCCAGAGGCTCATGGAGAGCCAGGTGAGCGTGGACAGCGCTCTCAGGAGGGCGGCTCAGAGAGAAAGTCTCCGGCTGCGACTCCAGGAGCGCATGGGGCTTCGGGATTGACTTCTGAGGATGAGAAAGGTGAGCTGATGTGATGATGACATGATCCGCTGCCGGCAGAGGGTGCAGGCATGACAGGGAGGTGTGGCGGACGAGGCGCGTGCAGAAGAAACTCCGGAGAAGCGAGAGGCTGGGTGGAGCAAGGATGAGGAATGGGATGACGACATTCTTGCAAAGTGAGGGAGAGCTGGAGGTGGGTTTTCACTCGTGGCTTCTGTTTCCCCACTGGCGTGGGACAAGGGCCATCCCTGAGCGGCCGCGGCTGGTTCTGCAAGTCTGAGTTAAAGGGGTCTGTCCAGTCCCGCTGTCCTCCTGTGTTCTGCCCTCACACACGCCGAGTCTGGGCTCCTGATCCGTGAATTCACACTGTCTCCCGACAGAGAGGACAGACAGCAGAGACAGCCTCAAACACGCTATTTCCAGCCTCTGTGCACACAAGTTTAAGACCTCTCATGACCTGACATTCAGTGGTAGGCTGGTAACAGTCGGCTCAAAAAAGAAAAAAAAAGGCACTGATTTGCAGGCCTTGCCAGTTTCCATGGTGTAAATACCATCCCTGTGGCCGACTTCAAGTCAATACCAGCGTGCTGGCACTGAGCGCAGGTTTGGGTCGAGATGAGCAGTGGCGCGCACCTCGCCCTGCAGACACAGTGGGTGCTAATAACACCAAGAGCAAAAATAATAAAAAAATGTAGTAAACTAATTAGGAAAGTAGTGAAATTTGGGTATTTATTGCCTTTGTTTTAATATAACACATTTAGTTGTAAGTTTACATAGTTTAATTTTTAATAATGGCCGTGTTTAACAATTAGCCTTTGAAATTGCCTTTTAAAATTGCCTTAATTTAATTTCAATTAAATTTTGAAATTGCCTTTCAAAATTGCCTTAAAATGGCCGGCTCTGTGGGCCAAGCTGGCTCCAACATGGCCCGTGCCAGGTACAGTGCATCCTGGTTCTAGGTTTTATAGCCACGCGTGTCCTGCCACCATCGTGTAGATTCTGGAGGAAGGGACCGTGACCTCCACATCTCTGTGTTCTTTGACCTCCACTTGCTGAGCTGGAATAGTTTGTCTGCATTTGTGGACGAAGGGTCTTTTGTTTGGAACGTTACTGAAACCCCAGGTTTAATTTTTGATTCTGCACAGGATAGATGAACACACAGTATCAGATGGTCTCTTTTTGAAGCCTGTGCACAAATAATGCACGCCACAGATGCTTCTGGTCTGAATCAGCATAACATATGCTCCCGCTCAAAAGTGGCGACGGTGGCCCCGCTCTCAGATAGCTGGTGCCTCAGCGCTATGTCCTCACCTCATGCCGGGTCTGACTCTGGTGGATGCACAGACACCACATGCCAAGGTGAGGAGGCTGCCAGTTGCCAGGGGCTGGCGCAGGCAGGCCCCTTCGCCACTGGTGGCATTTTCCTTCTTTACCCTCCTCCTCATCATCACCCCTCCTCCTCCTCCTCACCAGCAAGTGTCATTGAGGAGCCACACGTGCACCTCACTGTGATGCACAGAACCCCTTCAGACACAGGAGCCAGCAGTAGAAGGAATTCCTGGCATGTCAGCAGTGGGGACGGAGCCTGCAGGGCAAGGTCCTGGGTGGGGGGTGGGCTGGTGGGAGGCCAGGAGTGTAGCGTGAAGTGTGAGAAGAGGCAGAGGTGGCGGCGTGTCCAGGGCAGAGATGGATGGGAGAGAGACAGAGATAGAAAGAGAGACAGACAGAAATAGGCAGCAGAGACAGAGAGATAGAGAGAGATCAACACAGACAGACAGATGCAGAAACAGAGAGTCAGAGAGACAGATAGAGGATAGAGAGACAGAGACACACAGAGAGACAGATAGACAGAGAGAAGGAACGACAGAAAAGGGAAAGGAAAGGGTGAGGGAGAAAACAAATGACAAGGAAGCAGTAGGAAGGGGTGGGCTCTCGGGGACCGAGTGACGGGGAGAGGGAACTTGGGGCCAGCCCTTCCTCTAGGGCTCCTCCCCACCTCACGGTGGCTCTCAGTGTGTCGCCACCAGATTTGGGGGCCAAAACTAGGTGCGTGAGAGACTCCCCACTGAGCTTGAATCCACCTGGCACTGTGGGTGGATTCCCGGATCCATTCAGGGAGGGCTGGCCCCCAGCGGCCCAGAGCCCGAGGCCACCAGGCCCGCACACCTGAATGCTTCCTCAACAGCATGCTAGTCTTTTTCATCTCGGGCACTGTCTGAGCACTCCGGGAGGGGTGCACTGTGGACTTGGTGTTCCCAGCAGGTTTTATTAGAAAGAGCAGAACCTGACTCTGAGCAGCTACATCACCGTCGTCAGACCTGTGACAACAAATGCAACGTGGGTTCTGTAGCCGCGTTTCATTTGCTGCCTGTTGACGTTTAAGGTCCCAGAGACAATGAACTTTCAGTTTTACAGCATTCATTCACTTCGTTTTTCTAGGGAGTCAGAGAGTTAGTTTAGATAGGACCCCATGTGACCAAGAGGATTTCGGTTCAGGTGAAAAGGGCTCCCTTTTCCTGCTTCGTGAGCAGGTGAAACTACCACACAGTAGGAACACATCTTGCTCTGAAAGACGAGCTGGCTGAGGACAGCGGCTGTTCCCGAAGATGCAGAGTCCGTGCTTTGGTTTATTGTCATTAGGCCCCCCTGTCGCCTCTGCTGGGCTAGATGCTCTCAACCTGGGCAGCAAATGGCCCTGTCTCTCCTGCAGCCATTTGGCAAGTCCTGTGAGATTTCGGATCCCCTGTCCTCGGGGCTGAGCTTTTATCTGAGAGCAGGGAGGGAGGCCCTGAGAAGGCGGGGCCTCGGCCGGGTCTATAGCACCTGCGGCTCTTGCCCCCCGCCCCCCAGCTTCCCTGCCCCTGAGTCCACGGAGGGACTCTTATCCTTGCGGCCGCCTCTGACTGCTCTGCTCTCTGGTGTCTAGGAGAAAGGCGGCCATTGGATGAATGATTTGAGTTATGACAGGTAAAGAAGTCATTCAACCCTCAGCACACGTTTCCGGAGCAGAGGGACGTGCCAGGCCTGCGTAAAATACTCTGAGTGACAACAGGACAGACAGACAATCCCAGCTCGTGGGCATCCACTTGCTGGGAACACGCTTGGGACAGTGCCCGTGACCTGGGTGCTGTGGGCACCCGGCCCCCTCACTCTACCCCCAGTCCTCCCATGGGTGGGCGGTTTGAGACGCTGCCCTGGCATCCCTCCCCCACCTCACTCTCCCTAAACGTGAGAGCAGCCTTCTCATATGCTGAGCTTTGACCCCAGGACTTCCCACGTGGAGCATCTCGGGGGCAACGTGGCTGGAAGTGGGACTACGTTTGATGAGACTGCACTGATTTTACTTGGTTGATAGATTACTGAATAGCGAGTTCCTCCAGGTTTCCAAAAGAAGTTCTGATTCACTCTTAACACAGGTTTTTCAGCGTCACCTCGCTGTTATCACCACAGGTGGAGGGGGCAGCTGTCGGGGTGGCTGACTCCCTCCAGGGGCCCCTTCCCTCCCCGCAAGGGGCAGGGCCTGTTTTCCACACACAGTCACAGAAGTGCTCCTAGGAGGTGTCCACTCCTGGAGTCTCTTCACGGTGACCGTGGAGTGTCTCCTGAGGACCACGCCCTGCAAGTCCCTCTCCCCCTGCTGGCTGGGCTGATTCCCGAGAGCCTCCAGGGGGGCCTTTGGAGGACGCCTTCTAAAAGACCACCCCATGGGGTGGGGGCCTCCCAGCCGGCAGCACAGGTGCGCCAGTTTCTCACACATTTGTCAGGTTTCAGGGAAGTTCAGAACCTCAGAGGGCACTCCCCACACTGTGGGGGGCAGGGTGTCCCGGGAGGGCTGTGTGTGTGTGTGTGTGTGTGTGTGTGTGTGTGTGTGTGTGAGGCAAGCTGGGGCCGGGTGTGCTGAGCACAGGTGGGCTGAGTGGAGGGCCCGCCTTGCCTTCTGATCATGCCATGAGCCTGGCAGTGCCCAACCTGTCAGACAGGGACCTGCACCTGCCCTGTGTGTTTTTATGCGTGTTTGCAGGGAAGTTCAGAGGGCACTCCCCACACTGTGGGGGGCAGGGTGTCGAGGGCTGTGTGTGTGTGTGTGTGTGTGTGTGTGTGTGTGTGTGTGTGAGGCAAGCTGGGGCCGGGTGTGCTGAGCACAGGTGGGCTGAGTGGAGGGCCCGCCTTGCCTTCTGATCATGCCATGAGCCTGGCAGTGCCCAACCTGTCAGACAGGGACCTGCACCTGCCCTGTGTGTTTTTATGCGTGTTTGCAGCGGCAGTTTGGACCTGCTCAGGGCACCCTCTCCGGGAACACGGGAAACTCAGAGAGTGGTCTGTGAGGGAGCGACAGGCCCTCCCTGTGCCCGCTGTCGCTCGGGCCACCGGAGGGGGAGGGGCGTTACCTGGCGATCTTGTCTGTGCAGGACATGGTGATGAGCTGCTCACCCAGCAGGATGCCGTCCCAGGTCTGCACGGAGCTGGGGCCCCGGACCGGCACGGTCCCCTCCCCGGACTCAATCTTCGTGCGCAGGTGCCCGCGGAACTTCCTGACGATGTGTTTGCTGCTGGTCACTAGGAGATAAGAGGTGGTGTGAGAGGTGGCTGGTACCCTGTTTGCCCAGAGACACACAGGCTCCCAGCTTGGAGGGAGGGGGAGGTCTGCACTCAGAAACATCTCAAGTGCCACTGCCGATGTGTTAGGACAGGGAAGCACAAGTCAGCGCCGGGGCAGGAGGAATTTCTTGTGGTGAAGAGCTGGGCTCCAGGGCACCTGCTGGGAAAGGGCCGACTGCACGTGTCTGAGGTGCTGCTGCCATTTGGTCACAGCCGCTCAGCTCTGCCCCAGGCACAGAGCAGCAGCCAGGCCAGCACAGCCAGGGGCTGCGTTCCCGCTCGCTATTCACACTGAGGTTTGAGTTCTGTCATTTTCACATGTCATGAAGTATTATTCTTGTCACCCTTTCAAACTTCTAAACCTGTGAAGCCATGCTTAGTTGATGGGCCACACAGAAAAGACGGTGGGCGGGACTGGTCTGAGGGCTGTGGTCTGCCCTCCCTGGTCTGGATTTTAATCTTGGCCCTATCATAGCTTAAAACCATGGTGACACAGTGATTTCATACTAAAGTTGGGGTAATACTGGTGCCTGCCTCCTAGGCTGTGGGATGACATGAGAGAGGACACAGTACCAGCTGTTACTGAAGGGCAGGGCTGTGTGAGGCAGGGGTCTGCTATGCCCAGGAATGAGGTGACAGAGCCTAGGGATGGGTCCCTGTGGGTCCCTAATGCCTGTGCTCTGCATTCTTTCTCCTTTCCTTTCCAGAACTCTCTCCACACACGCAGACACACACACACAATGTACCCCCCACCCATAGTTATCTGGAGAGCTAGCATGAACAAGGGGACGATAATATTTACTTTTTTTTTCTTTAAAAAAGTTCTGTATATTAAGTCTAGATTATACTGTAATTTGGAAATGGTTAACTTCTTTGCATACACATTATTTACAAAATAGTACCGTGATTTCTACATTTACTTTACATATGATGACATGGATGGATTCTAGATGCTTTCTTTAAAAAGCTTCAATTTTTGTTTTAGAAGTTGTGGAGATGGGATTTCTCTCTCATGTATACTTACCGAATACATCAAATAATAGATAACATACATGTTTATGCAGGCACCTTCTCTTACAGATCTCAAAGTAACTTCCAGTACGTTTTCTCATTTCTAAGAGCTAACGTTCTTTTATTGCATACCCATACTACCCCAAGGCCATCTCATGGGAAGAAAGATCGCCATACTTTTCAGAGAAAGTAAACATTCAAGAGGTTTCAGATTGCTTTGTGATCCTGCTACCAAGCAAGTACTTAATGAGATCCAGTTTGGACTGGTCTGTGAGTCATCCACAGAAGGAATAACCAAGGTCAGAGGCTGAGCCTGGGTGGGCACAGACAAGGAACACCCAGCCCTTGCCCTTCGTTGCAGCTTTAAGTGGCACCATGAATCATGACAGTGACGATGATGGTGATGATGGTGACAATGCTGATGACAGTAATGATGGTGATGGTGGTAATGGTGATGACAATGGTGATGGTGAAGCTGATGATGATGACAGTAATGATGGTTATGGTGGTAATGGTGATGACAATGGTGATGGTGAAGCTGATGATGATGACAGTAATGATGGTGATGGTGGTAATGGTGACGACAATGGTGATGGTGAAGCTGATGATGATGACAGTAATGATGGTGATGGTGGTAATGGTGATGATGACAATGGTGGTGAAGCTGATGATGATGACAGTAATGATGGTGATGGTGGTAATGGTGATGACAATGGTGATGGTGAAGCTGATGATGATGATAGTAATGATGGTGATGATGGTGATGGTGATCGTGATGGTGATGTTGATCATGACAAAGATGATGAGAGTGAGGATGATAAATTGAACATAGAATAGTTCTTATCAATCAAAAACACGTGAGGGTCTCTTTGGTTTGACCTAGCTTTTTACACTGTCCAAGAGGGGTCTTTATCACATCACTTCCTACGGCCGGCAGCCTTGGGAGAATGGAGGATGAGCATACCTAACAGTTTCCACAGTTTACCACATGTTAGTACCTTGCCTCTCCCATGTGGGGGATAGTTTCTCAGAGAATATGGTACTTGTTGTCCCTCTCTTTCTGGTGATTATAGTATTCATAACATTCTCTCAATGCTTCTACTACTGTGCCATTTTCCAGAACTTAAAAGCGCTTATTATATTGTAGGGTTTTCTCAAATTTTATTCTTTTTTCTGCACAACTAACTTCCCATGAAATAGACCCTACAGTTAATAATGCCACGACAACAGGGAGGCCTGGCTTGACTTAACAGCTGGTTTCAGGAGCTATAACCCAAAGTTTTTGGCACATTAATGTTTCCTGAAGAGTCAGGTGCAGGAGAGGCTCCTGAGAAGTGTTTATTTTGGAGGTGTTAACTCTCAGGCTGCCTTCTCTACCAGCTTCCCGATGAGCATGATCAGTCCCTGGGCTCTGAGTGTTGATGATCTTACAGAGCCCTTTTCCTCTGGCTCTCTGGTGCCTCATTGTGAGAGGCAGGAGAGAGTCGAAGATGCTACTTTAAGCAGAACAAAATGCCAAGTGAACCAGAAACTGCAGGGAATGGAACTTCAATAACCTGTAGGGAGTTTACGGTGTGCCCTACAGCAGAGATGTGAAACGTGAAAATCCTGCCTGCTGTGCACACATATACACTCCCAAATCCATGAGTACATTCTAGTCTAATTCTAATTGTCCAAGTCACCAGACTCTTCATTATGGTATTTATTAATCTAAACCCTTACCTTTGGAGACTGATGTCATGATAGGGTGAGGGTGGTAATACTCTTTAGGAAACTGTTAGGTGAATATTTTATTTTTAGTAGAGAATCAATGAAAGGGGGAGATAAATCACAGTTGAAGAAGTCCACCTAGGAGCCAAGGTCTAGCTAAAAAGTAACACCTGGTTGCTGTGAGGCAATAGGGGAGAGAAAGAGTCAGACATGGGAAAACAGGTACAGTGGGGGCTTGACTTACGAGTTTAATTCGTTCCGAGACCGAGCTCGTTAAGGAGCTCGTTAACTCAAATTACTCTGTCAACTCAAAGCAAAAAATCGGCCGAGAGACATCTGGTATCTCAAAAAACTCGTTAGTCGGGACACTCGTAAGTCAAGACCCCACTGTATAGGAAAGAAAGAAAATGCTTTTAAACATCAAATAAACTTTTAAGTTTCAAGTCATCTTCAAAAGGCATATCCTAGAAAATATACCTGTGAAGCAATCTAGAATTTATTTTAATAATGTCTATAGTATTTGCCATGTGATCACGTGGGTGTCCTTTGTCTTACTTGATGAAGACAGTGTGTGAGGATAGTGAATAATGAGGCCATTTACATTCATTAATCCTACGATGCGCAGACACATAAGGCATGTTTCTGTAACTCAGCAGGCAAACCTGAAGACAGGGACTTCAGGAATTCCCTGATTTCCTATGGGATTGTGGGCTTGTCTCTTGAACTGCTCTAATGTACAATACATGGAATAGGACATACGAGGCATTTAGCACACATGTGTAAGATATGACACAACTGTGCTCTTTCTTGTGGTGTCTTGTGCGAAACAGGTTGGAGAATTGCACTAAGCTATTAAATTCTTGGGAAAATGCAGTAAGAATGGACTTTATCAGGCTATTTAAGAACATGCCAAGAGAGAGAACTTTGAATTAAGAATATTGGTGAGCTAGAGGGAGGACAGTAGTTGTCCTACAGCCACAGGGAAGTGCCCAGCATCACCCTGGTCAGCTCAGGGTCTCGTCAGCACTGCCTTGGGTCTAGCCCAGGCCTCCCAGAGCAGCACAGGAAGTGGAATTATCCGCGTGGGTCTGGCCTCCTCCCGCTAGTCACTCTCAGAGGGTCAGATCAAGACCTCTGCAGGCAGAGCCTGTGGCTGGAGCTGCTCTGGCCCCACCGGTAAAAGCCTTGCTGCCGCCCCGTCTGTCTGGCCTTTGTAGAGATCCCAGCACACGCGCTGAGCATGCAGACCTTCCCACGACACTGGCAGGAGATACACGCCCAATCGGGGCAGAGGGCAGGTTAGGGGTTTCCAATCTGGTGGCTCAAAACATGGGTGATCCTTATCCTCAGAAGCACAGGGGGAAATGGTGAAAGCACAGACCCTGGGGCCCCACCACACCAAACGTACCAGAGTCTTGGGGAAAGCACAGGTGGCAGGAACCTGCATTTTAAGAACTTTCCCAGGTGGTCCTGCCCTTTCAAGCAGGAATTTGGGTTTCCTGCCCTTACTGAATGGGAAAGGGAAAGTAATGGTGGTGATGATGATGGTGAAGCTGAGGATGGTGATGATGATGGTGATGATGATGATGGTGAAGCTGAGGATGGTGATGATGGTGATGGTAGGACTCTTGGCAGCTGGTCTGCAGGATAAGTTGGCCAGGGGCCCCTCCTCAGTGTCCCCAGTAGAATGCACTGGGAGAAACGCCATCCTCAATAACTCGGGTGCAGCACCTCATTTTTGCCTGGCATATCTGCGGACAAAATGTGAGGAAATGCTTTATTTCCCCCCCCTCAGCAGCACCTGCCACTTCTAAAAAGCACCATGAAATAAAAGACGCCTGCATCTGGAAGCAAACCCCAGGGTGCATCTGAGACATATCTGTTTTGTTTTTCTAAACCCCTGGCTTTGCAAGTTGGAGTCAAGGGCTGGGGAGGCCACAGCAGGTGCCTGAAGTGCAGAGGCGGGAGCCCAATGAGCTAGAACTGCCCCTCTGTGGGGACCAGCGGGCTCAGCGGGATGGGGGCTCCCGCTGGGAGGAGGCTGCATGATAGGGCCGGTCCCACATGCCTGCAGGGCCTCCCTCCAGACCCTGAGGGCCCTTGTCTGGGTCTTCTTGATGCCAAACTTTTCAAGTGAAAATGGAAAGATAATTCCAGCAGCTAAATGGACCACATTTCACAGTATTATGTGGGGGGCTGGGGTCATGCAGACCTGGTCTGATGAACCTCTCAAGAAAAATGAACGACTTCGTGTTATTTTTTCCTCTTTCTCTTTCTGAGCTAGTGTGGGAGTGAAGGAACCCCAGTGTGACTCCAGTGGACTGCGGCCAGCAGAACTCTTTCCTGGGAGGCAGGGCTGCATCCACCGCTGGGCCCAGGCCCACCCCAACCTCTCATCACGCCGGGGCAGCACCTGGAAAGGTCCTGGGTACTTAGTGGATTCCACTCTCTTGCTTCTCATTAGACTTGGCTCTTCCACTTACTTTCCATGGGGGTGTTGTATGGACCAAATGTTTGTGTCCCTCCAGTTCTCATGTTGAAGCCCTAACCCCGGGGAGATGGTATTAGGAGGTGGGGTCTTGGGGAGGCAACCTGGTTCAGATGAGGTCATGAAGGTCGGTTCACCTACAGGTGGAACAGAGTGTTGTCCCTCAGCCTCCACCATTCATTAGGAGCGGATCCCTCATCTCGCACAAACACTTAATGGATGGCCCGCGTCAGGAGAGTTGCCTCATGCAGTTTCTGGGAGGGTGTGCATATGCATGTGCATGTGTGTGGTGTGTATGTACAATATACACACACATACTATCAGTAATAGACTTTCTTAGCTGCACACTCTTTATTATACACAGAGACACGGACCCTCAGACCCACACGAAACCCCCGCTGTGTCCTCGCTCTGGAACGTGGCGCACCCCTGGCGGTGGAGGTGAGTGGGCCCGTGGGCACCTGCTCTGAGAAGCCCCAGAGGGCAGGTCTCGAGAGGGGGTCAGTGCGAACTCTGTGGGTGATGCCAGCTACCCTGGGGAGGTGTCTTTGCTGCCTGGCATCAAGCTTTGTTAAAAAACTGAGTTTTAGCCGTAACCGGTTTGGCTCAGTGGATAGAGCGTTGGCCTTCGTACTGAAAGGTCCCAGGTTCAATTGTGGTCAAGGGCATGTACCTTGGTTGCTGGCACATCCCTAGTAGGGGGTGTGCAGGAGGCAGCTGATTGATGTTTCTCTCTCATCGATGTTTCTAACTCTCTATCCCTCTCCCTTCCTCTCTGTAAAAAACAAAAACAAAACTAAAAACAAAACAAAACAAACAAAAAAACTGAGTTTTATTCTCCCAAAGATGCAAAGAAGGCAAAGAAAACAGCTTGAGTGTGCTGCCACTCCGTGAAATCTGGTCCCCGCCCTCTGTCATCCTGTCCTCCAGTTGGGCCGGGGAGTTTCTGACCGATTGAGATGGAGTGGGGACCCATGCAATGAAAGAGCTAACTTCAGATTTCACATCACTCTTCTCCTGTGACCTGGTCTGACTGACCTTTGAGAGGGATGACCACACAGGACGGCAGACACCTCCCGTGTCCAGTGTCTCAGGGCCCGGCCACACCACACACGCGGGGTCTGGGCACAGAGAGCCTGGGACCGAGGCCCCGACCCAGGAGAGCATGGGCTGGTGAAAAAGGTAAAAACGCTGTTGCTTACGGTCCTTGGTGATTTCGTAGGGCGAGTGGAGGCGTGCGTCTCCGCAGGGGGACGTGCTCACGTACAGGTGGAACAGGGTGTTGTCCCTCAGCCGGTAGCCGCCGTCCTTCAGCCGCACGAATATGGAGCGCTCCCAGTCCTCTCGCCGCTTGCTGGGGGCAGAAAGAGGCTGAGTCACGACTGTGGACCAGATGGACACGTCCTGATTGGGGGTACTTTTGTCCCATTTTGTTGTTATTCCCCCGTTTCTTCCTCTTCACCCTTGCATGGAAACTTCTAGAGTAGGGGAAACCACGTGAAGGCACACACAGCGGAAACCCGTCCTGTCTGCCTCCCCCAGCATTCACATCCGGGCTGATCTTCCCCAAGCCCGGTTCTTGTGGGTATGTGTGTAAGCCTGTGGATTCATGGTCTTGCGGGCACTGTGGGTTTTGCATGGGCACCCCATTTCTGTTTTCACAGGAGAAGGGAACTTTGAAGGAGGCAGAGCTCGGCTGCCAGCAAGTGAGGAACCCAGTGCATGGAGCCGCTTGTTCTGTGTCCAGCCACGGCCAGGGGGGTGCTCCAGCACTGAGGGCCTGCAGCCTTTGAGGGCACGCCCTCTGCCCTGGATGCCTCCCACAGTCATCACACCCCTGGCTCCCCGAGGTGCTGAGGCCCCACTGGGTGCTGAGCCTGTCTGGCCGCTCCCCCCTCACCCCCACACCCCACTGTCACCGGCACAGGCTCCCTGTTCCTGCCGCTCTGGCTGCTTTCACACGTCCTGCCCCATTGGTGATGGATTCTGTTCTGTGGGATCTGAGCTCACACAGGCAGCAGAATAGACATTCTCTCCCCAGGAAGCCCCAGAGGCACCCCACCAGCCTTCTGCTTCCTTGCCTCTGCTCCTTCCATGGCCAGGGCCCCCTCACTCTCTCAAAACGCCACCCCCCAACCTTGGAGCAAACGCAGAGCCTGGCCTGCTGGGTGGCTGTTCGTGACTCGCTGCCTTTTGTTGGCTTTCCTCAACCTTTGCTTAATCCCCCCCGACCCCCGGGGGTGGGGTGGGGTGGGGCTGAACCCCTGCCAGCCAGCAGCTTGGTGCCAGCACGCAGCCAGCCCAAGGTCCGTGTGGGCCCTGTGCCTTCCGTGACACAGAAAAGTTAGGGATATCTGGAAATATTCCTGCTGGAGCTCTTGGAGATTTAGGAGAAACCCTTCCCACGTCTGGAGAGATTTGCAGCTCTGTCCCCCACATTCAACTCCAGCCACTTCCACGGTAGGGCTGCAGCTCAATGCCAGGGTCAGGCATCGCTTCCCTGGGCCAGCCCGGCGTGCTTCTGGCCCTTCCTGCCCCTGCGTGGCCACTGCACATGCCAGCGACATGCAGGAGTCACTCCCTGTGCCCCTGGTGCCCCGAAACCTTGCCTTGGAGAAACCCCGTCTCAAAGGATGCAGAACAGCTGGAGAGGCAGGAAGAAGCTTTTCTGACAAAGACATAGCCGTGAAGTCACGGTGACCAAACAGCTGGGCACAAGGCTCATGTGACCTGCAGTCCTCCTCTATATTGTGGAGATGCCAGTGCAGGGCATCCTGGCGGCCCCAGCAGGCTGCCCAGAACACGGGACATCCCAATGTGGGAGCACCCTCCTCAGGGTCTGGACAGCCCCTGCTTTTAGAAGAGCCCCCTGAAGCCATGCTCAGGGGAGCGGCAGGCAGGAGACAGCATCTAAGGCCCACCACTGGCCACTTCCGTCGTGGTGCAGGGTACAAGGTCTGGGAGTGGGCACACCGGGGCTGTGGGGTGCAGGAGGGGGCTGGAGTTGAACCTGGCTGAGGTTTCAGGTGCACTCAGAGCTGCTGACTAGGACATGGGAGTTGGCCTGGGCTTGTCTGGTGGCATTTGAGCCCCGTGGCCCGGGATGGGATGAGACCTGGGGAAGGGAAACTGAAGGGCAGGTTGTCTCACAGCCCGGCGTCTGAGAGGAAGCAGCTAGTCTTGCAGAATAAATCCTCGCTCTGTAAGAAGTGTCCTTGGCTGAGAAATTGTCAGAATAGGAGACAGACACGGCAGAGGGAGGTGCAAACCCTAGCAGTTCTGCAGGTTGCAGGTGAAAGTCCTGGACGTACTGGAAGTGGGCCCCCTCTGAAGTGGGCACGACTTTGTCAAAATGGAGCTGGGGTGTTGATGTCACGGACACATTTGGAACGCAGTGGGCCAGGGAGCGGGGCGTTGCTCTGGGTAACAAGCACAGTCCCCTCCCTCAGCTCCCTCGCTACCACTCTGTTTCCAGGAGGGACAGCGCCATCATCCCAGAGATGGGCTTTTCTGTGAGGTTTTCTTCCTTTGTAAAATGCAAGGCTAGTTCAGAGATGAGCAACTGGGAGCTGGTGGTGGGAAGAGTATTGCCTTCCCTTAAGCCCACAGGAAAGGGGCACCTTACATCAGGGCTGGGGGCTGCCCCCTTGGAGACGCCTCTGCACCCTCCAGACAGCCCGCAGTTCCTGCCGTCTCCTTGTGTGTGGGGTTCGGAGGGTGAGTCACCCTGAATGACAGTCGGCAGCATGGGGAGCCATGGGGTGGCTGTAGCCCTCTTTCTGAACGGTGCCCTTGACCCTGCACATACTCTGGCCCCATGAATAGAGCATCGCAGCAGCTGCCTGTGCCTTTACAGCAGTGTGCTGTGCTGTCACCTAGAGACCCCCTGCCCTGCACTGAACGTTTGTGTCCCCCAACTCATTTGCTGACACTAGGAGCTGGGCCTCTGGGGGGTGATGAGGTCATGAAGGTGGGGTCTTAGCCATAATGGGATCAGTGCCCTTATAAAGAGACCCAGCGAGCTTCCTCACCCCTCCATGTGTGGACTCAGCGAGAAGACACTTTATAACCCAGGAAGAGGGTTAATAGACAGCAGACACGGAGGCTGCTGGCACCTTGACCCTGGACGATCAGCCTCTTTCTGAGCATCAGTGATTAAGGTCCCAAGGTGTGGTGCAGCCTGAGCTAAGACACCCTGAAGGTTTTAATAGAAAATGTCATCGATGGAATGGGTGTGTGACAAGGCATGTTCCTACGTGTGGGTATATGTGGGGGGGGGGATGTGCACCTTGCAGATGGTCTGCTGCAGTCACGGTCACTCATGGGCAAGCAGGGGTTTCCTGGAAGGAGGCCCTAGAATCCCGGGGAGGTGTCTGCAATTTCAACGTTTGACCATCCTGTACGGCAACATTGCTGGCGCTTGAAGGACGCCACCCATCTGGGTAAAACGTGTGTAGTAGGGGCAGCCGTCCACCATGCCTGGATACAGGGACTAACACCGGAGCTGGTCGCCGGCCACCAGCCTGAGCTCACACCCAGCACACACACCCCTGGGACCGGCGCTCACCTGAGGTGCAGCTCCAGCTGCGCGTACAGGAAGTGGAGCAGCGCCCTCCGGGCCACGGTCTCTGCGTGGCAGTCGTTGACCACCAGGCCCTGGTCACTGATGTACTCGCCGCTGATGCACTTGGTCCCTGAGGACAGGACGACAACCTGAGCTTGCCGGACATCCAGGCCTGGGGGCAGAGAAGGCGTCAGTCAGAACACGGAGCGCTGCCTGCTCCACGGGATGACTCCACTTT
>NW_005370452.1:642105-645796 GCF_000412655.1 Myotis brandtii
AGAGGCCCGCCACCCTCAGCTTTGAGATCTGTAAGCGGCGAGCCTCCATGTTCACTCTACTAAACGGGGGACAGCACAGGCCAGGAGCACCGCCCAGCTGCTGGGAGGCGGGGCTTTGCGGGGCTACAGCAGGTGCTGGGTGACCTGTGCCCGCCTAGTTTCAGGACAGCACCGCCAGCTGAAATGCTCATTCCCAGAACTCAATTGACTTCTCAAACCAGGATCAGCAGGGGGACCCGAGGGGTCTCTATCTGATGGACAGGGTCTTGGGAAGAGAAGGCAGAGGAGTCAGTGCAGTGACCAGCCACCAAACAAGTGATACAGGGCACTGCCACCCTCTACCTGGAGGGAGAGCAAGCTGGCAGGCTTCTGGGTTTTGGGTTGCAATTCCAAAGAGCTCAGAGTCCCCAGCCTGGCCACAATCGTTGTGATTACCCAGTGACTCCAGAAATCTTGCCACCACCTCCCCCTGGTCCTGTGGGCTGAGAATCGCATCCTAATGGAAAGATATGCTGATGGGAACATGTTGTGCACAGGATAGGGGTGGAGGCCAAGAAAGGAGCAGATTCTGAGAGAACAGGCCCTGCCTGGCCTCCCTGCATCCTGCCCACCCATCCCAGTTAGTGTTCGCCTCTGAGGCCGCCCAGGGCTCCAGGCAACTTTCCTGTGCAAACTCGAGACCCCATGGAGAGAGATTGGTGGCGGGGAGAGAAGGAGAGAGAGAGACATTGATGTGAGAGAGACACATGGATTGATTGCCTCCTGCATGTGCCCTGTCAGGGCTGGAGAGCGAATGTGCAACCAAGATACCTGCCCTTGACCAGGAATTGAACCCGAGACCCTTTGGCGTGCAGGCCGACACTCTACCCACTGAGCCAAACCAGCCTAGGCAAGTCCATGTAATTAGATGGATTGCCTGGGACAACTGGAGTGAGTAGCAGATTCTATTTTCTGGTGCTGCCACCTGATGTCAAGAGAATGTGGTCAGGCCACCCTTAGCCAGTTGCACCTTTTAACAGACGTCTGCGGCCTGCTGGGCCCCACTCCATGAGTCCTGCAGACCAAGCACATGCTGGAATGAACCTCCCGTGTCTAATGACATTTACTTCCCCAAACGCCAGACAGAGCTGGGCAGGTAATAAGTTCCTCATACACGCATGTTGCTCAGCTGAAAGTTCTACCCTGAGAGCTTAGTTTGAAAGCCTACAAGCTCCCGGCCATTCCCACTCCACACAGCATGGCTCTTTCTGTAGAGACGGAGCGGAGAGGAGAGAGGAGAGAGGAGAGAGGGCCCACTGAGCACTGCAGGTGGGAGGAGGCAGGAATGGGGAGAGGAGGGTGGATTGAGCCGAAGTCCGCTCCCTTGGTTGTGTCAGGGGCTGGCCCGCTACGTGTGCGGTGAGACCGCCGGGCAGATGGACGAGAGCTGCAGTGTCGCTTCCTGTCTGTCCAGGTCCCTCCTTCCTCGGTCTCCGTTTCTGTGGCCCTGAAAACTGCCCGGGTGTGGGCTGGGTTGGTCACTGCTGACCCCTCTCTGCTGAGTCTGGCCACATGGAGACCTCAGGAAGCAACTGGACATTTACCTCCCCACATCTCGGTCACAAAACAGCAGCCACGAGCTACGCTGCCATAAGACAAGTGGAAACAGAATACAACGACCCCCTTGTGGAATCTTCCCCAGGACCAGCCAACATACGTAGAAGGAGCTCAAAACGCAGCTGCTCCCCTTTCCACAGGGCCTGGCCCTATGGCAGTGGCTCCCTCCTAGGTGGACTAGAAAGACATTTGTCCATGGTACCTCACTCCAGAGGGAGCCACATTCTAACTGAAATGCCTACCCAGTGGCACTGTGGAGAACTAGCCAGTGAGCAGCTGTCTTGACAGAGAAATCCTTTTACAGATTCCAGCTTCATTTAAGCAGGTATTCAGAGTAATGGAAGTTAACATTTATAACTACTTCCTGAAGTTTTCCAGCATGCAGATGTCTGGTGCACCTGCGGTATAACTTCTCAACAGACAAGGGTTTGAGACCTGGCCCCGCCTCTCCTGGGGCTGGTCCGCTTCTCCTCTTTGGGTTCTGGGGAAATTAGAGCTGCTGGAAACAGAAACGGCTTCCCCTTCACCCTTCATTAGTCTGTGCTCCGCTTCACTCCAGGCGCTGCCACAGTCGTGACAATTTTGTGGCTCAAGAAATGCGCTATTTGCTCATCCGCTCTCTGTTAACCCGCCTCCTGGGTGCCAGCCCATCCTAAGGAGCAGGAGACACTGAGAGGTCTAAGACACTGTCCTGTCCTTCAGAGGATTTGTCATGAACTTAAGGAATGACAGAGACAGACATGTCTACAGGTAAGTTACTGTGTGATACATATCACTAAGTGCTGCACTCAATGTCACTAAAACCGGAGAAGGAGCAGCGGGTAGGGGATTGGTGGTGGTGGTGGTGGTGGGGGGGGGTGGAGCTGCCGACATGGGCTCCCTGGAAGCAGAGACTGAGTCAGCGATTCCTGGGCAGTGATTTATTGAGAGGGTTTCCTCAGGAGGAACCTGGAAGACAATCATGGAGACAGGCTAGGATGGGGATGAAGCCAGGCAAAGAGAAGGTGTCACTTGGGTTTCATTTCAGCTGATCTGATAGAAAACTCTGGAATGTGCAGGGCACCACGGAGGCACCCTGCTGTGGGGGAAGGTGCTGCCTGCTCCCACCTGCTGGGGAGAGGGGCGGGGTTAGTGAGGAGCTGGGAGTGGCACCTACTAGTACACAGCCTGTTGCTACAACTCAGCTACAACCAATGAAACTCAAGTTGGTGTAGAAGCAGGACTCAGCACACAGAGGTTAGTGGTTATTTCTCTTCCCATAAAATGGCTATTGAGAGTAAAACTCTTATGCTGACAACATGAGGAATGGTCACAGAAAATATAAACACATTGATTTGTATAGAATAAGTATAAAAAGTGATCAGAGGTCCCCTCTACCCCCAAAGCACTAAGCAATTAGTTTTGTGGGAGATTTCTACCAAGTAGCAGACGATTCCAAGTCCACCTGATGTGTTTCAGAGCCTATGAAGATGAGGAAAACTTTCCAATTGCTTTATTATAAAACTAGAGGCCTGGTGCACAAAATTTATGCACGGGGAGAGGGGGTGTGTGTCCCTCAGCCCAGCCTGCACCCTCTCCAATCTGGGACCCCTCCGGGATCGGGCCTAAACCGGCAGTCGGACATTCCTCTCACAATCCAGGACTGCTGGCTCCCAACTGCTCGCCTGCCTGCCTGCCTGCCTGATTGCCCCTAACTGCTTCTGCCTGCCAGCCTGATCACCCCCTAACCACTCCCCTACCAGCCTGATTGACACCTAACTGCTCCTCTGCCAGCCTGATTGCCCCTAACTGCCCTCCCCTGCCAGCTTGGTCACCCCTAACTGCCCTCCCCTGCCAGCCTGGTTGCCCCTAACTTCCCTCCCCTACAAGCCTTGTCACTCCTAACTGCCCTCCCCTGCTGGCCCAGTCACCTCTAACTTTCCTCCCTTGCCAGCCTGATTGCCCCTAATTGCCCTCCCCTGCCAGCCTGGTTACCCCTAACTGACCTCTCCTGCCAGCCTGGTCCCCCCATCTTCCCTCCCCTGCTGGCCTGGTTGCCCCTAACTGCCCTCCCCTGCAGGCCTGGTCCCCCCTAACTGCCCTCCCCTGCAGGCCT
>NW_005370452.1:645873-685063 GCF_000412655.1 Myotis brandtii
GGCCTGATTGCCCACAACTGCCCTCCCCTGCCGGCCATCTTGTGTCCACATGGGGGCGGCCATCTTGTGTGTTGGAGTGATAGTCAATTTGCATATTACCTCTTTATTATATAGGATGCCCATATTATCTTGTTTAGAGTGAGACTAAACAAGGAAGAAAACTACAGATGGCCTCAGTTATGGATATTAAAATTTTAAACAAAATATCGACCACCAAGCATCAGGGGAAAAAAAAGCAATGCTGAACCACTGTCAGGTAGGTTTATTCCAAAATGCAAAAATAGATTATCTTAAAAAATTCAAGTGTAATGCAAAAATATGATTATAACCACAGACAGTGAGAAAGCACCTTACAAAATCCAACAACTACTTTGGATAAAAACTCAATAAATAGAAGAGATGATTGTTTTCCAATGTGATTTTTTATATATACACACCCACATCTACACATACAGGGTGGGGCAAATGTAATTTTACACCTGTTCATATGGGAAATAATACAATAATCAGTAAATAACAATACAAGAATAAACTCTATGTTTCACATACTCATAACTGTAATCCTACTTTTGCTACACAAGAGGTATATAAATAAACACACATATATAGAGATACATACATAGAGGTAACACACATATGTAAATTATATATATATATATATACATATATATATATACACATACATATATAGGCACATATATTTTATGTAGGATGGTGCACGTGCACACACACACACACACACCCTGCATCATGCTTAATGGGAAACACTAGACAGCTTTCTACTGCACTCCGGAACATGACCAGAATGCCCACTCTCACTCCATTACTTAACATCTCCTGAAGCTATTAGCCAACACAACAAGAGAAATTCGAGGTACGATAATTGCAAAGGAGCTGGTAACACGATCACTGAACACACTGTGATTGTACATGTGGAAACCTCCAGAGAATGCAGTTGAAATACTGCTGGAAACAGTCAGGGAGTCGATGAGGTGGCAGGGCAAGTTAATATACAGAAATCAATAGCTTTCATATCACACCAACAACTAGTGAGAAACCATAAAGGAGAAACGACTCCATTTATAGCAGCAGCAAAGAAGGGAATAGGAAGAAGTTTAAGAATAAACAAGCAAGAACCACAATGAATAAAACATTAAAACCTGATGGAAAGATACCAACAAAACTCACACAGACAGAAGACAGGCCACATTCCTGGACTGGAAGATTTGACACCCTGGGTCCTCTCTGAAGTGACGACGAGGTTAGGGTGACTCCAATAGGAGCAGCATCATGGGCTTTGTTTCTGGCAAAGACAGCCTGCTTCAGAGTACGGTTTTGTTTTTTTTTGTTTCTGAGCCACACAAGCTTATTCTAATGGGTCACTCAGGGAATTCTGAAGAAGAGGACTGATGCTAGGAGACAAGCCCCTAGTAGACATCAAGCAGGTGATAAAAGCTCAGTGACAAGTCAAATGGAAGGAAGCAGCGAGTCCAGAAATTCATGTGAACTCATGCAGGAATCTAGTGTGGGGTAAAGTTAGCTACTTCTCAACCGGAGGGGCAGAGATGCTCTTCCATGAACGCTGTCTAATAACCGAAGAACCACCTGACAAAGCATTGTCACCTTACACCATGTCCCAGGGTAAATCCCAGTGGATCAGAGGTTTAGATGCAAAAAATGAAAAACTATGCACAGAGGGCAATAGCAGTTTGTTCCTCATTGCCAAAACTTGGAAGCAACCAAGATGTCCGTCAGTGGGTGAATGGATAAACGGTGATATATTCAGTCAATAAAATATTGTTCAACATGAAAAAGAAATGAGCTATCAAGCCACGAAAAGACATGGAGGAACCTTAAACACATGTTGCTAAGTGAAAGAAGCCAATCTGAAAAGGCTGCATACTGTATGATTCTAACTCTGTAACATTCTGGAGAAGGCAAAACTCCGGAGAGTGAAAAGATCAGTGGTTGTCAGGGGTGAGGTAGGAGATGAACAGGGGAGCACAGAGGACTTTAGTGCAGGGGAGCCACTCTGTGTGTTACTCCAATGGTAGATACTCGCCATTATTCATCTGTCTAAACCCCCAGAATGTACAACACCAAGAATGGCCTTAATGTAATGGACTTTGGGTGATTTACAAAAAAGTTGTAACTATAGTAGAAGAAAACATGGGATAATTTCTTTATAAATTTGGTGGGTGAAAGACCTTTCTAATTATAATTCAAAGTCCCAAAGCAGTAAAAATTGTTATATTCAAATGCATAAAAAGAAAAACTCTGAGTGCACAAATATCTTAAAGGAGTAAAAAGACAATTAAAAACTGGGAAACCGTGCACTTTATATCACAAAAAAAGCACTCTTTCTCAAATATCTAAAAAACATTTAGAGAAAAAATACCCCAATAGAATAATAGGAAAAAACTATGTAAAAATAGTTCACAAAAGAATATATAAAATGGTTCTTAAATATATGTAAAAATATTCAACTTCTGATAAAACAAAAAAATATATATACATAATCAAGTTAAAAATGCAATGAGATATAATTCTTCACCTCTCAGGTTGGTAAGCATCTGAAAGTTTATCAATGTGCAGTTGAAATGGCTGTGGGGAATCATCTCCCTGTAACTAGCTGGCAGGAATCTAAATGGGTAAAGGACATTTGAAGGATAATGGAACAATATCAGATTACAAATGAATACACCCTTTGACCCAGCAATTCTCTTTCTGGGAGTTTATCTTACCCATATACCTGCACACGTGAAAATGATGTGTGTACAAAGCTATTTGCCTCAGCAACATTTGTAATCCTATATAATAAAGAGCTAATATGCAAATAGTCGTCATGCCCTCATGCTGTCACACCATAATGGCTCAGACACTCAACACTGGGGAGAGAGGAATGGGGACCAGCCAGGCACAAATGAGCTCTTGAGAGAGGAATGGGGACCAGCCAGGCACAAATAAGCTTGCGAGAGAGGAATGGGGATCAGCCAGGTTGTGGCCTGGGAGAGGGACAAGATGCCCGCCCTGCGGTCCCAGGCGCCAGTGCCTGTGGCTGTGGCCCAGGTAAAGCCGCCTACCCACAGTCCCCTGAGGCTGCGGCCAACTCAGGCAAAGCTGGCCTGGGTCCTGGGTGCCTGCGGCCGGCCAGAGGGAGGGAAGCCTGGGTGCTGGATGCCTGTGACCGGCCAAAAGAGGGAATCCTGGGTCCCGGGTGTAGGGCCAGGCAGAGGCGGTTAGGCACTATCAGGCCAGCAGGGGAGCAGTTAGGGGTGATCAGGCAGACAGGCAGTGGTGGTTAGGGGCGATCAGGCAGGTAGGCAGGCGAGTGGTTAGGAGCCAGCGGTCCCAGATTGCGAGAAGCAGTCGGACATCTCCCGAGGGGTCCTGGATTGGAGGAAATGCAGGCTGGGCTGAGGGACGCCCCCTCCCATGCACGAATTTCGTGCACCAGGCCTCTAGTAGCAGTTAATACAAATGACCTGAATGCCCGTTCATAGGGACTGGTTAACGTATAGACATCTGTCCCCTGGGCTTGTGGGGCTGTAAGACAGGGCAGAGACCTTCTCTATAGATGTAAGAAGATTTCTAAGATACATTATTATTATTACGTGGAAAAAGCAAGTTTCAGAGCAACATGTGTAATAGCCTACCTTTTGTGTTGAAAAGGGGAAGAGAAGAACAACGTGTATTTCTTGCACAAGTGTCAAGACTCTGGGAGGGTATCTGTCAGGGTCTGGGACTCTATCCTACCCATCAGCTGGCAAGTCAGCCTGTTACCGTCTCATGGGTGCAGGAGGAAGACACAAGTTCTTAGGTCAGAGGTAGGGGCCATCATTACTCACAGCACGGCAGGTGGCATGGGGACCTTCATTTTGCCCTGATGCCTAAGCCCAGGTCTCCTAAAACTGAAGGCAAGACGTAGCAACTGCAAATAAGTGAGATCATGTGATATTTGTTTTTCTCAGATTGGTTTATTTCACTTGGCACATAGTCTTTAGGTCCTTCTATGCTGTCCCAAAGGGTAAGAGATCCTTCTTTTTTTTTTTTACAGCTGCACACTATTCCGTTGTGTAAATGTACCACAGCTTTTTTTTTATCCACTCATCTACTGATGGTCACTTAGGCTGTTTCTAAATCTTAGATATTGTAAATAACGCTGCTATGAGCATAGGGGTGTATGTATTCTTTCTGATTGGTGTTTTGGGGTTTTTAGGATCTATTAAAATAACACCCAAAGCATAAAAGTCATTTTGAAAGAGAAGAGAGGAGAAGTACTAAAACCATCTATTTTTTTCGTGTGGCCCAGTGCAAGCTCTCCATCCGACCTTGGCCCCTTGGAAGCTTGGAAGCAGTGGGCCACACTCTGGCCTCACCAGGCAGCTGCCAAACTGCTTTCTCTTTCAAAAAAGTACAATATGAGCCCTAGCCAGTTTGGCTCAGTGGATAGAGCATCAGCCTGCAGACTGAAGGGTCCCAGGTTTGATTCTGATCAAGGGCACGTACCTGGTTGCAGGCTCTCCCTGGCCCGAGCCCTGTTCGAGGCTCATGCAGGAGGCAACCAATTGATGTGTTTGTCTCACATCGATGTTTCTCTGTCTTTCCCTCTCTCTCCTACTCTTTCTGAAAATCAATGGAAAAAATATCCTAGGGTGAGGATTTAAAAAAAAAAGTATAATATGAGGCATGGAACAGCCTGACATATCTCAATGTGGGGTTAGGGAGAGACAAGAAGAGATAAACCAAAGAATTTATATACTTATATGCATAGCCCATGGACACGGGCAATAGGGTAGTGAAGACCTGGGAAGGGGTAAAGAGGAGGGGGGAATGGGAGGCATCTGTAATACTATCAACAATAAAAATTTATTAATAAAAAATGATATAGCAACCAGTGTCAGAGAAACAAATATCACAACAATAGAAATTAGAGACAGAAAACAATGGTCTTTATCCCCCGAGCAGATGGTCTGAGAGTGTGGTGTAGAATGAATTCCAGCTCCCTGTTATCCAGAGCTGTGCCCGTTGGGTTTAATGACTCACAACTTCCCTTCCACAACCTATTAGCTCAGCGTTAGGAAGCCTTTCTCAGTAGTCAGCCTAAGTGACCTGCAGTTCCACTCCCTTACTCAGGTCCCCAGCCCCTGGTGGTTTGCAGCCTGCGAATATTTGCAGAGTACTACCTGCAGTTTCACTTCTAGGCATTATTTGTTGAAAGTCTATGATTCTCAGTCTTCTCCTGCGAATCCATTCCTTCCTCATCTAAGTTGCTGTTTATGTTCTCTAAATTTCCCCTAATTAATTGCAAATAAAGTGGCCTAAAAAGTGCCTCACAGGCAGGTCTGGTCTGTGGGGACTGCCTGGACCAGGACTGAGGACGGTGTTTTTACTCTGGACAGGGGAGGTTTTTTCCTGCTCAGGTCCTCATTTGTGGCCGTCTCCACAGCCCGAAGACACCAGTGGCCCCCAGGCCTTCTGCTCTCTAAGTGTTGCAAACGGATAGGTTTTAGGAGGAAAGTAAGTTATGTGTGCATTGCCCTGTGAATGAAGGACGATATGTCTGTAAAGGGCATTGGACCACGAGATGGGCTGGGTCTGACCGTCCCCAGGCACAAGGTTGGGGTTGCATAACCATGTCTCTACTTGCTTGAGACTTTGGTCATGTGATCTTATCCATCGTCTCATCTGGAAAATGGGGACAAAACTGGTGCTATCAAGGTTTTGAAGATTAAAGAAAATCGTGTCACATGTTTAACATGTGGCTTTCCGAATATCACAACAATGCCATCATTTTAGCTGTTAGTACTGCATGCCCTGCAGTTCCCCTGTGATCACATTTGTCTTCCTTATCTGCAGCCAGACCTTTTTTTGTGACTCCTATTGCTGGAATGACAGTAAAGGCCACATGTGCTTTTATTACTTAGATGGACTATAAAGCTCACATTCTTCATCTGAGAACAAGAGGGATTGTTTGGAGCAGCTGGTAAACAGAGCGCGCTCAAGAGTTTCTTAAAAATAAATCTGACCGTGGCGCTGGGCTACAGGCGCAACCAAAATCGGTCACGACTCGCCCTGACAGCTCCCACCTTATCATCTCAAGGGCATATATTTATCTATGTCACTCACTCACTGTGCATTGAACACCCAACTTATTGGAGGGAGTGGGGATGCAAAACTACAATCCCAAGGCCCCTTTTGGCAGCTTGGCTGACAGCTGGGGAAGCGGGCAGGCACACTAGAGTGAGGGCCCTCAGTGCGACGCAGGCTGTGACACGTCTGCGGATGCTCCTGAGGGAATGGGTGATGGGACAAGTCAAGGCGAGTCTTATAAGCAATTGGGAACCAAAGACGGTGTTGAAAGATCCTTGAATGGCCAGTTGTCCGAGGGATGTGGTCTCAGTGAGTGAGCTGTGTTTGGCTAAGTGCAGGGTGTCCCCCTGGCTTGGGCTTCTGAATAATCTCAGATGCCTACTTAGGTAGGTGTCTGTGTGTTTGAGGAGTACGGCCAGCGCCCGGTACCTGATGCCAGGACCATGGAGGGCAGTACCTGGACCAACCACCTTCCCTCTCAGTGCCTCATCCTGGGAGGCGGGGACAGAGCCTCCAGGCCTGCCTTTGCCGGCAGTAAGATCTGCTCCAGGCATGAGAGACGAGAAGCTCGTGTTGGGTGTTTTTCTAAATTCGCCTGGTAGAAGAATCTCTTGCACGTTTAGGAACCAGTGATGTGACACTGATCCCCATGAACGTGAAACCCTAAGACTGGAATGAAAATCTCTTTGGAGGATCCTGAAAACCAGTCTCTGAGCAATGTTTCCAGGTGATTCAGGGCCAGGTGACTCGAGGGTGTGGTATGTGAAAAGACAGATGCAGAATTTTCACTCTTTCGACTGGCTGTTCGATGCCGTAGGGACAGTTTGGGGACAGGTGGTTTTGCCTGCAAGGGAAGCTTTGGCTAAGCATCGGAAGCAGTTTCTTTGACATTACGCGTTTGCACATGTAACTGCCTGGTTTGGAGTTCACCAGATTCAGGGGCGCCTGCAGAGAAACGTGGCTGTGTGGGGGCCCGTGGAGACATGCTGTTTGCTGTCTCCATGTTTTAAACGACAGTGAGTCCTAAGTGCTGACACTGGTGGGTTTTGTGAGTGAGCCATGAGCCTGGGTTTCTAAGTGGCCCTCGGTGGTTAGAGCAAGTACAGAATCGCTTGCTCATTACTTTCCTTCAGAAGGAGTGGCCCCCTCCTCTGGGGTTGCCGGCTTGGTGAGGCCTGAGAGTGGCCCGGGGTTCTGAGGCCCACACGGGGCCAAGGTGGGATGGAGCGCTTGCACTGGGCCACATGACAAAATGGATCGTTTTAGGGCTGCTCCTTCTCTTCTCTTCCAAAATGACTCGGCTTATTTTGTAAATGGAGCTCCCCACATAGCCTGAGGAGGAGTGAGGGACAGTGGGCATGGTTGAGTCTGCCGTGTCAGGTACAGACAGGACATGCTGCTCATCCCCCCGGGACTGGGACTGGGACCGGGACCGACAGCTCAGAGCCACTGAGGAGATGCAGAGACAGTGGAGGGACGTACGCTAACAATCACTCACGCATCCTGACCTGCGTGAGGGGCTGGCTGGTGGATGTGTTCCCCCCATGGAACTGAGCTCCCTAACTCAGTGGGGTGTAGGTAAGATGAGAGGTGAGCGTGGGTGGGTGAAATCTTAGCAGAGGCTGTGGGGGCTGATAGCTGTCCCAGTGGTTTCTGGGCGGTGCACCCCACGACATGGTGACTGCATGTGCCTGAGGGAGGCAGGAGAGGTGGGGGCTGAACATGGGGTCTAGTGCCAGCACAGATAAGTTAACAATCACATTTCAGCCATTGAGTTGACTTTGTCTATGTGATAATAATGCATCTGATGCACTTTCCTTAACAAATTAACTCAACCTTTCAAATTTTCACTTTTGGGGTCAGGGATGGGGCAGACCCTCTGCAGTCCTACTTCCTGCCCCACGGACCAGTCTCCCCTCTTCTCATCAGAGCTGAGGACTCAGGTGGTGCTCACTATTGAGTCAGTGACAGGGGAGTGGAGGCTGCCTTGAGATAGGCACCTCTCACTATCAGCCCCCTCCCTTCCAGGTTTGGCCAAGCTCTGACCAGGACGCGGGGCAGCAGCACTTTGGGACAGGAGGAGAGAAAGCCAGGTGAATTACAGACGTGAAGCCACGAGGGGCCCGAGGGGAGCCAGCAGCCTCCACCGGTGGCCAGCCCGCCAGCTATGTGAGACTAATAAGGTGGGACTTCGTTTAAGACGCTGCTGATCTGCCATCGTATGTCCCATTACTGATAAACTTCCGAATGCGAGAACTTCAGGCAGAACAAGGTAATCACCAGAAGACGGAGGTGGCCAGGGTCGCTTCCAAGGAGGTTCGTTATCAGTTGTATCCCCAAACGCAAACATGGTGATTTAGCATCTTGCCCCCCAAAATAGGATGACAGGAACTCTGTAATCAACTCTTTATCTTCCCAGGTGGACTGGCTGAGCAGACTCGCCCCATTAGGAACTCATTCTTTTAGATCAAAGGGACAGGGATGCAGCAGCTGATGTGAGTGATAAGCAGCATGACTGACAGGACGCCTGGCTGGAGCTGAACCCAGAAATAATGAGAGTGTGAAGCAGAACTCATGCATAATTCATGAGCTAAATATTTTAAGTGAGGAGCCCTCCTCTTGGCAAGTGGTCACTTGAGGATCTCCGTGTGTAGGAAGGAGGCTGTAGGACATGTCTGAAAGGGTGCAAAGGGGGAATCTCATCAGCCCCTGGATCCCATCTCTCCGACGGGCACTTCTCTCTGATGACCTCCTGGTTCGGTCTCCTGTTTTCTCTGTGAGACTGAGGTTGGGCACAAGTGTCTGGTGCCCATCGGGTTGGTGACTTAAAACACTCTTTGGTTAATGGCAGGTAGTACAGGCAGGTGTATGTGTGCTGACCCCCTCACCCCTCATCCCTGATGCTCTCCCTCTCCTGACTCAGCTGACAGCTGGCTCATTCTTTTACTGGACCATCTTTAGGAATGACCCCAGAGCTGACTCCTCACCTCCAGTGGGAGCTAATGCTTCCTTTCTTCCTCACCTTCACCCTGAGGGATCCTGACCTAGGCAGCACAGGTGGCAGCCCCCTGCCCCAGGCCCTTTCTGGTGTGTGTCCAGAGCCCTCCTTCCTGGAGAACTTCCAAAGCCCAACACAGAGGAAAGAAACCAGGTGTAGACACAGGGGTGTGTAGGGAAGGTGACAGGGTGTAGACACAGGGGTGTGTAGGGAAGGTGACAGGGTGTAGACAGGGGAGTGTAGGGAAGGTGACAGGGTGTAGAGAGGGGAGTGTAGGAAGGTAACAGAGTATATAGAAGGGAGTTTAGGGAAGGTGACAGGGTGTAGACAGGGGAGTGTAGGGAAGGTGACAGGGAGTAGGCACAGGGGGTGTAAGGAAGGTGACAGGGTGTAGACAGGGGAGTGTAGGGAAGGTGTCAGGGTGTAGACAGGGGAGTGTAGGGAAGGTGTCAGGGTGTAGACACAGGGGTGTGAGGAGGGCATGCCCTGAGTGGACACAGGTGAGAGAGGAAGCTAAGCTGCTGATGTAAAGGCCCTGGGTGAGACCCTGGATTTCCTTGGTGTGATTCCCTGTGGTCTGATTTGGGGGGTCAGAGAGCAGCACCACTTGCTCCTCCAGTGTTTGCTGCACAGCAGGGCCACCTACTGCAGGTAGATTCAGTGACAATTTAAATATAGGTCTAGTAGTGGGTAAGAAAGGAGTAGAAACCATGACCCCCAGTGCACGTGTCTGGAAATCCAGAGGACTTCAAAGGGCTACGGCTGTACCCAGCTTCACATTTGTTTGCTAGTTAGTCCAACTCCTACAGAATATCCTTGTTACACCTCCAGCCATACATGGGGGCAAAGATAATTGACTCCTCATAAAACAGGTAACAGGCAAGAATTGTCTTGAGCTTTTCTTTCTCTCTTTCTCTCTTTCTCTCTCTCTTTCTTTCTTTCTTTCTTTCTTTCTTTCTTTCTTTCTTTCTTTCTTTCTTTCTTTCTTTCTTTCTTTCTTTCTTTCTTTCTTTCTTTCTTTCTTTCTTTCTTTCTTTCTTTCTTTCTTTCTTTCTTTCTTTCTTTCTTTCTTTCTTTCTTTCTTTCTTTCTTTCTTTCTTTCTTTCTTTCTTTCTTTCTTTCTTTCTTTCTTTCTTTCTTTCTTTCTTTCTTTCTTTCTTTCTTTCTTTCTTTCCCCTTCCTTCCTTCCTCCTCCCTTCTCTCTCTCTCTCTCTCTCTCTCTCACTCTCCCCTCCCCTTCCTTCTTTTCTTTTCTTAAAAAATAATATACAGTGTTGAGGTTATTCCCCCTTCCCCCAGTAAAACCTTTTTAAATGCTGGGTTATGACTTAATGATCAGAAAAATGTTGAAGTATTTGAACAGCTTTGGTGGGGGTACCTGATCTTGAAAGAACCCAGGAAAATATTGTCTTCCCTTTTTTATGCATTTTCTTAGATGCACCTCCTTATTGAGGAGGAATAAATTAAGGCATTCTGTGAGGATTTAGCCCTCTCTTTTTTTGTTGTTTTTTGTTTGTTATTTTTTTGTTGCAAAAAGCTTTATTGTCTCATTTGGTCCAATGCATGGGAAAGGGCTCCAGGGTGGTTAAAGGAATGGCTAGTAGTTTCGGGAAGAGGCTCAGGTAAAAGTCAGAGACGCCAGGGGGTTGCAAGGGGGTGGCCTCGGAAAGGCCTCTGGGCTCCAAAGGCTCCTAGTCGTGCTTGAGGGTGAGCCTCTCGAAGAGATACTCGCCCAGCCCAGCCTGGGGGCCGGCCAGCCTGCGGATGTTAGTCAGGCTGGATGTTGATGAGTTTCACCTCCTCATCCAGGAAATGGTTCTCCAGGAAGTCACAGAGATGAGGGTCTACACGGGTCGAACCCAGGGCATGCAGATCCAAAAGGGCCTGGTTCCGGTTCTTCTCCAAGGCCAGGGCGGCTTCCATGGCGTCCTGAGTTTTGCCCCACTCATCCTGGGAAGGTTTCTGCACGTCCTGGAAGAGAATGCGGCCCCCACGCTTGTTCTGCAACTTTAGGAGATGCTCAGCGCCCTCGCGCTTCTTCTCTGCCAGCTCGCGGAAGAAGTGGCCCACGCCCTCCAGAGCCACATCGTCACGGTCGAGATAGTAGCCCAGAGAGAGGTAGGTGTAGGAGGCCCGCAGGTGCAGGTTGGCCAGGCGGTTGACCGCAGCCTCCACCTGGGTGGAATAATTCTGACGAATTTGGGAGCTCAAGGTTGTTTGGCAATAAGGAGTTTAAGGTAGAAAAAAAACCCGGTGTTGGCTGGTCCCGGGGGTGGTCCTGAAGGTGGTGAGTGGATGAGATGCAGGAGAGTGGCCGGAGGCTGGAACAAGGGGCGTCCCTGGGTCTGTTCCGTCCAAACACTGTTGAAGCAAGAGACAGATCCGGGACCTCTGAGTGTGCTGCGAGATGCTGTGGCCAGGCGCCTTCTTTATAGCTCTTGAGCAGGTTTATTTTCAGTGACATTGATCAGCCCCTTGTGAATTATTCTGGACTAAACTCCTGTTTATCTCTCAATGAGCAGGAGGGTGTGTGTGTGTGTGTGTGTGTGTGTGTGTGTTGGCCAAATGTCCAGTCAGGGACTGATTTTAAGGAGGGACGTTTAGTATACACCAGTCAGCATCCATGTGACACAGGGTAATATCTATTTTGCGTTTTGTGGTTTTAACAGATTTACAATCAATTGTGCATCCTACTCCTTGTTCGAGGAGCGGCCCTCATGAATCTGACACACCCACTTCATGTGTCTCCGTCCCCACTTAGTAGTTATTAAGATCAGTTACTTGAAATCCACATGGTCATTCACAGTCTCTGGGTCCAGCATGAGTTTTGGTTCAGGGCTTCCTGTTCAGTTCACTTTCCCACTCATTTGCCCCATCCATCCCCACTGGGTGTAAATAAAAGGTCACTGCTTCTGATTTTATGGCTAAAGTAATTAATTACCAGTCGTTCGAGAAGGGGGAAAGTGGAAAGATAGAGGTTCTGGAATATTGGAGGGTACAATCCCCGCACCCCCCTCCGCTAGGCTCCTGTGAAGATGGACTTTCACAGGCGTCCTCCTGGGCTGAAAAGAGACGTGCAACTGCATTGTCAGGTGCAAGTGTCCGTGGAGAAGAAACCCGACTGGAAGCAGCCTCTTAGGGTGAACAACGGAGAGTCTTAGGCTGAAGGAACTGGGGGAACTGCCTGAGACAGTCAGTGGTCTGATGGGAGGGTTACCTCACAGGCAAAACTCCCTCGTTGTGGCTCTGAGTGGTCCCTCGCCAGCGGCCAGCTCCTGTGCACCAGCCCAAGGACCTGGCTGCTACTGACAGGGAGACCAGCCAGGCAGCCTTCCTGTGTGGGTGACAGCTTGTTGGAGAAAGTGACCATTTCGCACACCTGGAAATCCATACCTGGTCCCGTGATAATCAGTCTAATATTTTATTCCCAGTAAGACTATCCAGACAAGAATCCTATGCAAGATGGAAGAGAAGGAATGAACATGAAGAGGGGGCACCTGGCTGCAGAGGAAGCACAGCTCCCAGGGCAGGGGGGTGTCAGGGATTTGCCAGCGAGTCACTTGGAGAAATTGGAGGAGGCATGGCATCTATAAGACAAGAAGAGTGTCCCTTGGAAAAGGGGAAAACTGAGGACAAGAGAGATGTCTTGAGCAATAAAAATAGATAGCAAAAACCAGGGGAAAAAGGGCAGTTGAGTTGTCAGATAAATTTAAGAAATTTCTAAGAACACAGAGTAAATATAAGGAAGAAAAGGTAAAAAAATGGAAGATTTATTCAGAATATCGAGAATTCCACAAAAATGTGTGTAAAGGAAGAAATTTATCAAAGGAACCATAGAAGGGAAAAATGCACAAATAAGCAGCTAAACAAATCAGGGCAGGTAAATGGCTCATCCCTAATTTATGAACAGGAAGTGAGGATGGGCCATCTGAACTTGATAGTGTAAGAAATAAAGTTTAAGAATTTATCTAAAAGTACAAATATCACACATAAACAATGAGAAGCACAAAATTTTAACAGTGTGAGTCAGCAGATAGCATTTAGAATTGAAAATCCAGAAATGCAGAACCAATATAGTATTTACGGTCATGAGAACAAAAGCTGAACATTATTAGAGGTGCCTGCCTCTGAGGAGCGAAGGGAAATGAGGAGCAGGGGGATAATACTGTTTTTCATTCATAGTCTCTTCTGCCAAACATGTTTTGAGTTTATTTTTGTGTATGGTGTAAGTTGGTGGTCTAGTTTAATTTTTTTGCATGTATCTGTCCAATTTTCCCAACACCATTTATTGAAGAGATTGTCTTGACTCCATTGTATGCTCTTGCCTCCTTTGTCAAATATTAATTGAGCATAATGGCTTGGGTCAATTTCTGGATTCCCTGTTCTGTTCCTTTGATCTATATGTTTGCTCTTGTGCCAGTACCAGGCAGTCTTGAGAACCGTGGCTTTGTAATATACCTTGATATCTGGTATTGTGATCCCTCCAACTTTGTTCTTCTTTCTCAAGATTGCTGTGGCTATTCGGGGTCTTTTCTTATTTCATATAAACTCAAAATTGATAAAAAATTTAAACATAAGACTTCGGAAAGCCATAAAAATCTTAGAAGAATCCATAGGCAGCAAAATATCAGACATATCTTGTAGCAATGTCTTTACTGACACATCTTCTAGGACCGTGGTCGGCAAACTGCAGCTCGCGAGCCACATTCGGCTCTTTGGCCCCTTGAGTGTGGCTCTTCCTAAACCTTAGGAGTACCCTAATTAAGTTAATAACAATGTACCTACCTATATAGTTTAAGTTTAAAAAATTTGGCTCTCAAAAGAAATTTCAATCGTTGTACTGTTGATATTTGGCTCTGTTGACTAATGAGTTTGCCAACCACTCTCCTAGGACAATGGAAACGAAGGAAAAAATAAACAAATGGGACTACCAAAATAAAAAGCATCTGCATCACAAAAGAAACCATCAGCAAAACAACAAGAGAGCCCACTGCATGGGAGAACATATTTGCCAATGTTACATCTGATAAGGGTTTAATCTCCAAAATTTACAGGGAACTCATACAACTTAACAAAAGGAAGAAATAACAATCCAATCAAAAAATGGGCAATGGACCTAAATAGATACTTTTAGAAAGTGGACATACAGAAGGCCAAGAGACATATGAAAACATGTTCAAAGTCACTAATCATCCGAGAGATGCAAATCAAAACAACAATGAGGTACCATCTCACACCTGTCAGAATGGCTATCATCAACAAATCAACAAATGACAAGTGGAGAAAAAGGAAACTTCATGCACTACTGGTGGGAATGCAGACTGGTTCAGCCACTGTGGAGAACAGTATAGCATTTCCTCAAAAAATTAAAAATGGAACTCCCATTTGCCCCAGTAATCCCACTTCTAGGAATATATCCCAAGAAATCAGAAACACCAATTAGAAAGAATATATGCATCCCTATGTTCATAGCAGCACAATTTACAATAGCTAAGATTTGGAAACAGCCTAAGTGCCCATCAGCATATGAGTGGATTAAAAAAACGGTGGTACATCTACACAATCGAATAGTACGCTACTGTAAAAAAGAAGAAACTCTTACCATTTGCAACAGCTTGGATGGACCTGGAGAGCATTATGGTAAGTGAAATAAGCCAGTTGGAGAAAGATAAATATCACATGGTCTCACTCGTTTGTGGAGTATAATAAACAACATAAACTGATGAACAAAAATAGATACAGAGACAGAGAAGCATCAAACAGACCATCAAACCTCAGAGGGAAGGCAAGGGAGGATGTGTGTGGGGGTAAGAGATCAGCCAAAGGACTTGTATGCATGCATATAAGCATAACCAATGGACACAGACAGTAGAGGTGTGAGGGCATGTGTTGTGGGGTGGGAGTGGGTGGAGAGAGGTCAATGGAGAAAAAGAAGACATATGTAATACTTTCAACAACGAAGAATTTTTTTTTTAACAACGAAGAATTTAAATAAAAAATAAAATATGCCCCAAACAGAAAGGATAAGTGACATATCCTCTGGCTGAAATGAAGACAGTGTCCTGAGTTCCATGTGCCTGCTCCTGTGTCCTTGCACGGGGATGGCACTGGGGCGAGAACGACAGAAATGTACCAATAGCCTGGTTTTAAATAGATTTTAATACAAATATATTTGAACATCAGGTAGATGGTCCTTCTTGGTCTTAGACTTCTCCTACACATGCAGTGTGTATGTGTGAAACTCAACTCAGCCAATTCTTTTTACAATAACCATTCTGTAGCATATTGTTACCAATTTATGCCAAACGTTGGGAACAAAAACATTTGAATTCAAATAACTAGCTGGTTAGTTATCATGAATAGGTCCGTAATGTTCTCACTAGTTCTGACTGCTTAAATTCAACCACCATTTTCTCCCACCTGGGCTTATAAAAGCAGCCATGACCGTGATTTGTTTCTGTCATTTGTGCCTGAGGATGGACATCCATCTGTGAGCATTGTGGGTGGAGGGTGTCCTGGCAGGAAGGGGTGCATTCAATTCTTCTGTGATAGGGTTCCCGGGTGGTCTGCACCCCAGAGGGAGGGGCTCATAATTCTCAGGTGAAGTGAATTCTCTGGACTGGGCTGAGCACAGAGAAAATGCACTGGGGGAGGGAAAGGCAGAGCGGGAATAAATGGAAGCCTCACCCACCAGCCTGCAGTGATCTATCGGGTGGCCTAGCCTGGCCTTGCATTCCAGCTTTCACTGGTTCCTCCAGCACCGCACATTCTTCCTGCTAACGAGATGTGGGGAAATGCCCAATAGCAAAGGGACCGGCCAGTTCTTAGTTTACTTCTTAAGGAAATTGAGAGAAGCCTGTGCAGAGATGGCTGTAAGGAGGTGTTGTTACACAACCACTGTCACTAAAGGTTTTCTGGTCACACACTTTGTCACTGATCCCTCTGTGTCTAGTTTTGTTTTCCTTTTCATGTCTTCAGATGGAAGGGAGAATCCTTTGTTTCCTAAGACCAGGAAAGTGCTAATTTCCTCTCCTTGAGATGAAAATCTCACAGCAAAAACATGAGGCGTTACCTTTGGTCATGACAATCCCTGCCAGTGCTCTGTGGCGGGCGTGCATGGACGTCAGGCCCACGGTCAGCTCACGAAACTTTTGCGTGACCATCTGGGACACAGAGTCGGCGAATTCCTGCAAGACAGAAGCACCAGGCTGCTTTGACACTGAATGGTTCATGCTCACGTCATCCCCTCCTTCTCAAAGCCACGTCTCCATGTGTGGAATCTGGAGGTCACCCTGTCACATGGCACTCCTCCACCACACGCACTGAACCATGACCCCCTGGCCTTGGGAAAGGTTCAAATACTCTACTGGATCAACGTGGGCCCTGGTTCTGAGGAATTAACCCCCAGCTTGGCCCCTGGGTAGGAGCCTGCCTGTGCCTGAGCAGAACCCTTGCAGGGAAACGTGTCTGTGTCTGCATCCTCCCTTGCCCTGCCTCTCAGAGGAGCAAGCTCAGCTGTGTCCTGAGGGGAGCCTGAGGGACCTGCATACATGGGACAATTGGTTCCCACTTTCTGCTTAGTTTGGCAGAGCCAGTTTCTAAATACCCACTCATCTCAGGGACTTTCCTGGCTGAACTGCTCTCTACAGCTCACTCATGACCTTCTCTCTTCATGTTTCTGCACATGTAAACACACACACACCCACATACATGTGCACACACACCCATGCACACACTGACGCACGTACACAGAGATACACACATATACATATACGCACATATGCACACACAAGCCCAATACATGCCTGCACACACGCACACACATACTATTCAGACAGTACATACACACAGCACACACATGCCTGTACACATACACACACACATAAAGACAAATACACACACACACACACAGCAACTTGATATAATCCCTAAAGTGACCTCGCATGTCTGCTAAAGCAGCACATGTGAAATAACATGGCTGGTGTTGCTCAGAGCCATCTCCCTTCCCCTGGTCCCCCTATCCATTGCTGACAAGTTGTTCTCCTGCACATGGCCCATGGCTACTTTTTGTGGGAGGCAGCTGGGTGGCAGCGACCTTCATAGGCCTTGGACTCAGAGAAACCTGGTGTGAGTCAGCTTTCGCCTGGTCTTCTAATTTGTAAGGTAATCCCCTTAATTTCCATCTGGCGGTGCTTTTGTTAGGATTAAGTGGGTGGATGGCTCTTAAACGCTTAGCACGGGGCCTCTGGCGGTGAGTGCTCAGAAACAAAGCCGGCTATTCTTCTTCTTCCGTCATTATTATTACTGTCCCATCATCACTATTATTTCCCCGTCACTGCCGCCAAATCACACGCAGCCAAATCACAATATCCACTTCTCCAGAAGGTGGGCAAACAGGTCATTTTTTGTTGGAGTGGGTTTTTACCGTCTCACCAGGTATGTTTGGCTATTTTGTTCCAGATAAGAACAGGTCTCAGGTAAGTACACTACGAAGGATAAATAGTTTAAAAAACCCCATGTTCGTGTGAAAATAAGCCTGCCTCCTGGAAACCAGAAACCTGCCGTGGAAACAGCTAGAGGCTTCTTAGCTCTTGCTTGTCAGATAGAGAGCAGGGGAGTGGGCCAGCGCCCCTCTTCCCAGTACCTGTGGGGCTTGGGGCCTTGCCCTGTGCTGCTGTGGCTGCTCCGGAAACCCATAGGTGACACATGCCATGCAAATTTGGCTTCCCTTTGGGCTGTGAGCTCCTGGCATGGCTGGATGGAGATGGGGGCCGACTGTGGGCCTGCTGTGCGTGGGATGTGTGTCCTGGGGGTTCTCCCTGGCTCAGCTCTGAGGGAACCCAGGCTGCTTGGAGAGATGCCTCACCTTGGGGTGGGAGTCACAGAGTCATAGAGTTTTAGAGATAAACCCTGGAGGCTGTCCTGTCCCTTTGTGACCTGGAAACTGGGGTCCATACAGGGCATGCACATGTCCCTGGCATCTGTGTGTGAATGTCCTGGGGCTGCTGGGACAAATGACCATAAACTGTGGAGCTGGAGCTCTAGGGGAGGGTCCTTCCTGCTTCTTCCAGCCTCTGGGGGCTCCAGCAATCCCTTGACTTGTGGCTGCATCCCTCCCATCTCTGCCTCCGTCTTCATGTGGCTTCTGTCTCTGTCTCTACTGTGCTGTCTCTTCTTAGGACACTGTCACTGGGCATGACATCAGTGGTCATAGTTGCTGCCACTGCTTGAATGTGCACCAGGTGTGGACATGGGTGGGAGGGGTCACGGTGCGCTTCGAGCCCTCAGCATGAGGGGTTGGTCTTATCCTCCCTGTTGTAACGATGGGCCCTGACCAAACAGTAAGTCGTCCTTCAGGTTGGGAGGCCAGTGTGGAGGGGAGGGGGACCTCTGACCGAGGTGGGGCTGGAGTAGCCAGGGAGCCCAGGATCTGAGAGCCAGGTGGCCTGCATTTGGAGCAGGGCCTCTGAGCTCTGTTCTCAAAGGACCAGTAGCAAGACCCAGCACCCGCACCCCTGCAGCCACACTGTGGGGAAGAGGGTCCCTGCCGGGGTGGGGGCCGAGGGCACCATCCAGCTGGGCCCAGAAAGGCCTCGTGGATGCTGACATCTGAGATGACCTTGAAAGGAAATCAGGGCTCACAGGCTTCCTTCCACAGCCGTGTTTCTCAGGCCACAGGCTGAGCGGCGTCTCCTCCCTGGCGGGCTCCGTGGCACACCGCTGACTGGGGTCATCCGCCACTGTCCTGCTGGCGTGAACACAGGGACCCAAATGACAGGGCTCCCTCCCCGGCCGGGCAGCCGCCACATCCAGAGTCAGTTCTAGCGGCTTCCTGTGGGTTCACCTCGCCTCCCTGAGATTTAGGCGCCTCAGGGGCAGAGCTGGTGTCCTTTGTGTCTTCCATCTGCCTCAAAGTGCTGGACTTCCCCCAACCCCCCACCCCATGTGCTGTGGGAGCAAGAAACTGCTCCCAAGGTGCCTTCAAGTGTCCTTTTCCTTCTGTGTAAAAGGAGACTTCTGAATGTTCCAGAAGTGATGAGACTGCCAATAGGAGACAGCTTGTCACATTGTGTCTGCCTCCAGGGCCCGTAGGCCCCTCAGAACAGGATGCTCCAAAACACTAAGTAATAATAGAAAGCACACAAAAGCCCCCTTTCATTTGGAAACCCAGAGAGCACCCTCCTCACTTAGATGCAAAATAGCCTCAGGGGCCAGCAGTCCCCGCTTCCTCTGGACAAGGAAGCCGCTGCTGCAGTTTCTCAAGGATGGCCCCAGGACACGCAGGCTGGTGAAAGGGGAAACATTCCAGGGGAAAACAGGTTATTTTTTCTGATACTAACACTGTTGATCTGCTCAGATGCCATAACAAAGCACCAGAGACTGGCTGGTTTACAGACATTTATTTCTCACAGCTTTGGGGCCTAGAGGTCCAGGCCATGGCCTTACCCTGGGGCCTCTTCGTCTGGCTGTGAGCTCCGTGGCCCCTGGTCAGGGTGAGTGGAGAGAGCCGCCCAGCTCTGGAGCCTCCTCCTATGGGCTGCACCCTCAGGACCGCATCTAACTTAGTCACTTCCTTAGAGGCTCATCTCCACATACAGCCACTCTTGGGCTTCAACATGGATTTGGGGGACACAAGCATTCAGCCATAAGGCACAGGAAACAACATCACACGGACAAACATCCTTTCCGATGATGGTGCTATACACTAAGGGCTAAGTGCACCCCTTCCTCCCTCTGTTTCCTCTCTCCCCCACCCCTCAAGCCCTCACTTCTCTCTTCCCTCGCCCAGGCTGGATGCAGGGAAATAGGCTTAACATAAATGTTCAGGACCCCTGAGAAAAGAATAGAGGCCCATGTAGAAGCCACCACCTGAGACCTCGGGAATGGACCTCCACACGGAGGGGCCGGGGCTGTGAGTTCCCCACCCGCTGATGACTGCGTGGGATTATAAGTCACTGATTTTTCAGCTTGTAGGTTACAGCAACGGCATTATTTACTCTGAGTAACAGAGAAGGAGAGGAATCTATTATAAGAAGGCAAATAAAACCTGACAATCAATTAAGGAAAAGCAAATAGTGCACAAAGCCTTGTACTTTATTATTATGAATAACAATGCTCTGCACCATACCCCACAGTTGAAGTGACAGGCATGGTAAATCCAGATGACCAGCTGATCTAGAGCTGATCCAACAGGTGTGGTGGATCCAGATGACCAGCTGATCTAGAGCTGATCCAATAAACATGATGGATCCAGATGGATCCAGATGACCAGCTGTTCTAGAACTGATCCAATAGGCATGATGGATCCAGATGACCAGCTGATCTAGAGCTGATCCAATAAACATGATGGATCCAGATGACCAGCTGTTCTGACAGGTATGGTGGATCCTGATCTAGAGCAGATCTAGGGCTGATTCAACAGGCATGTGGATCCAGGTGACCAGCTGACCTGTGTGCTCCCTAGGGACTCCTCAGCCTTGGGGAAGGTCTCTGTGTGAGGGCCAGTGGTAAGGGCCCCTGGACACCATGGGTCAGCTTCTCTGTACAGTTCTATTGCCAGTTAAGCCATAATAGGGGCTTCACGTAAGGAAGGTTTATTTTTGTTTGTTTGTGGTTGGCAGATTGAAATATGCAATAAGTGTAGATAAGGTAGCTCATGCTCACCTGCCTTTGTACCAGTTGATGTCGCACAGGTGGAGAGATGAGGGACTCACCACTCCTGGACTTGTTCTGAGGATCTGTCTAAACCCCTGCAAGGCTGTGCTCCATGAAAGCCACCTGAGCGGTGGATGGTGGTGAGGACAGGTGGCTCGGCTGGGCTGAGAGGCAGCTCTGAACGGTGCGCAGAGATGTCAACCCAGAGCCCCACGGGCTTCCCAGGCACCCGTCTCAGGCCCAGGTCTTCGGGGTGGGCTGCGTGCTGAGCCACCCTCTCTCCTCCCTGAACCAGGCCTGCTCCATAGGGACCTTTTGTTAAACATCTCCTCCCCACTATCCTTTTTTAAAAATTCCTTTTTAAGGGGTCCTTGACATTTATGTTAAGCACATTTCTCAATTAACATTTAATGAGGCAGCAAATGTAAAAAGAAAAGCAAAACAATCTCTTTAACTTCCTAGGACTGCTTTGGAAAGTCTTGCTGTGGCTTTTCGAGGGAGAATATATGGTAGGTTTATGTCTTGAACCATCACCCTTAGTTTTTCTGGTTTTAAAGGTCAAGGAAGAGAAATCATGACTAATCATCTCCTTCAGAAGATAGAGCACCAGTTACAGGGATTCAGGGAGTCTCTGAGGAAGGAGAGTTATTTTGGGTTTGGGAACATCCAGAGAAACCCAAACTTCCAGGTTTCTGCTCTGTGTCCTGTGTTTCCTCAATGGAGCCGTGGGCGCCTGCCCCTCACTCCCCGCATCTCTGGTGGCACCACCAGGCTAAGTGCTTGATCGGTTTTTAATTAAATCACATGCAGGACTGCCGCTGCAGGTAGCTTCTGTAGTTGGGCCTGTGTATGTAAACGGCATTGTCGTTGATGACTTGGGGAGTTAAAAGCTAGACTTGGAATCCACGTTGGGAGACATATACTTACTGATTTAACACTGGAAATTATTGATGTTTTAATCACTTTTAATCACGTGGGATTTAATATATACACTCCACTTGGGTTACTGCAAACCCAACTTATCAGACTCTGAAATAATCTGATTTTTATTTTCTTTGCCACTTGGCACTCTCTTCATGGGAGAAGCAGCTAGTGTTCAAAACAAGTTGTGCCTCTGGTTATTTTTATCAACTCAGATTTTAGGGTCCGTCCCGGGGCTGTGAGGAGGTCATTCTAGTCTTGAGGATGAATAAGTGCAAACTACTTAATTTGAAGAGTATTTTTTTTGAGCACGTGGGCCAAGCTATATTATATCATCACTTTTAAAATTAATGTGAGATGTTTCCCCTGACATTGAGCACACAGAAATCCCTCACTGTATCTTATGAGCAACGCGCATCTTTACTTAACAGCTGGGGGCTGGGTCCAGGCCTGGTGGCAGGGACCATGGTGCCTACAGACAGACGTTCCTGTCTCTGTCCAGAGATGTCATAGAGGGTAGACAAGTACCCTCCAGGTCCTGTAATGGCTTCCGTGGTGATGGCGTGTTTCCGCTAGGCCCCAGTAGCACTTACATGCTGTGTCCTCTTTGGTACAACCTGAACAAGTTGTTTTTCTTTCTCCTACGCATGCCATAACTATGCGATGTACTTTAGCTCCCCCCATGTGGACAGGGGTGAATGTTTTTATTGACTCTGTTGGCAATAGTAATTATAGCCAATGTTATTGCAAGGTTGATCCTTGTCAAACACATTCTAAAGGCTTTGTGTGTTATTGCAGTTAACCCTCATATACGGCAGGGACTATCATAGCTCTGTTCTGTTAACAATCATGTGAATTAATTAATTACAGAGTAGACAGCCTATGATGCATGTCCTCCATGTGGCCAGTGGTGGAGGTTTATAGATATATACAGAGAGGAGAGGTCACATATGGGCAGTGGTTCGGGTGAGGCAGTCAGGGAGGGCTCCCCGGAGGAGGAGACAGACAGGATAGACCTGGGCCCGAAGGCCTCTCACAATCTATATTGGCAGGGATTAGAAGAGTAGGGAAGTCTTGGGGAACCATGGCCTGAAGTTCAGAGGTTGAACAATCTATTTCTGGGTCGGCAGTGAGCAGTTCAGTATGTCCTGAGTAAAGGATTCATGCGGAGCAGTCATGAGAACTTAAACTGAAAAGCCACTGGGTGAGAGCCGAGGACCTCGGTTCCAGGCCAATTTCATCTGCCTCCTTGGGCTCAGTGCTGTCAAGCACCAGGGACACATCATCACAGGAAGCAAGCGGAGGGCCCTGCACGCAACTCAGGGTGGGGTGGTCTGGCGCAGCGGATGCCCCTGCTTCCTGCAGTGAACAGGAGGGGCCGGGCCCAGGGACAAGTGAGAGGCCAGCTTTGTGGTACAGAAAGCCCAGCACAGAGAGGCTCTGAAGACCCATTCCCAAATCCTGAATAATGGCCTGCTGTCATTTGCAACATAAATTCTTTGTTAAATATGAAAAAGAGAGACATTCAGCTGTCCTCGTTATTGTTGGTGATTTAGTAACTTAGAAGGGGCCTCTAAAGGGTCACTGGGTATGAGGAAAGGGCTGTGTCTTTCACACCTCACTCCTGGCCGCCTGGAGCATTTGCACCGGGGCAGGCTGGGTGGGGGTGTGATCCCACTGAGGCTCCTCCTTGCGGAAGCCTCACAGGGCTTCTCTCAGGGCAGGTATAGGGGTGGGCAGTTGGGACTGGGCCTGGGGGCTTGCAGAGTCTGTATGGATGCCCCAAATGCCTGCACGGAGCCCCATGAGCTCCATCTGACAGCTGCAGAGCTGACGCTGTTCATGCACAACTTGGCACCGATGGACATTTGGAACGGGACTGATCAGAGGAGAGAGGATTTGGCTTCTGTGAAATGATGGTGATTATCAGGTGTTCCTGGTTCCACAGGTTAAGTGGAGACAGTGGCCCCATCGTCAATGAGCTGTGTATTATTGTACTTAACGGAGAAACTAAGCCAAAATACTACTTTAACTTCTGCTTGGGGCCCACATGCTGCCTGCTGGCCCCAATTACCATGGCGAATTACCAGCATTATTCAAATAGAAAAAATGAACTTCACGCAGCCGCACCAAAAGGCTCAAGCTTTACTCATTTCCAACACTAATACTTTGAATGCCATAAATAAACAGAATGTGTTCAAATTTGCAATGGCAGTCCTCTGGGTAAAACTGACATTCAGCCAAAGTGGTAAGGATATTAAAATCGATAGATTATGAAGGAGAAATCCTTCAGTAAATATTTTCCTGTTGAAATCCTGTCTCCGGGTTTGTAGTGCTGGAATACCAGAAAGGTTAGATTTGCATGTGGGTGGGGCAGGGCGGGCTGGGGACCAGTGCTGGCAGTTTCTGTCATCCCTACTTCAAACCTTGTTCTGTAGGGCATGGTGGTGCACGGTGACACTCTGAGGAGATGAATGGTAAGGGCCTGTGGATGGCGGGCAGCACTGGGGCGAAGGTCTTGTGCCAGGCTTGTTGGAGCTCATCCTCCATAAAGCACATGCCACCTTTCTCCCCCCAATTTCCACTCTGAACTGGGAAGGCTGGAGAAATGCTGCTGGAAGCATTATCCAGCCTCCAGCAATTCGAAGCCTCAGAAATAATCCCAGTGGACGGGAGATGCTCTTCCCCAACTTACATCTCAATATTCCTCTGTGTTTCCATGGAGAAGGCCATCTCTAGGTCTTGGTCATGACTCCTGTTTGCTGGCAATGGCAATAAAGCCTCATTAATTTCAGAGTCAGGCACTGCTGCAAACCAGTGTCCGACCACATAATTTAAAGGATTCGACGCTTTAATTAGTCTATATCTCAAATTACCCAGAGGCCAGTAATAGATTTGGAGGAAGGTGTGAAAGATGAAAACTCTTAATTGCAGCCATGGCATCGTGGACAAAGCCCCGCATTTGGAATCAGAAGAATGGGGCTTGAGTTCTGTCAACATCTTCTCCCAGTTGTGCAACTGCCAACAGGCACTTGGCATCTCTGAGCTGTTGGTTTCCTTGTGTGTAGAAGAGGCATCATAATCACTACCTCTGAAGTCCACAATCCCGATTCTTGGCAGAGAGACCTACGGCGTTCCACTGCACATTTCTGGACCAACATCACCCACCTACTGCCCATCTCACTAGCAACCTCCATACATCCCCATCCAGCGATTGGCCCTGTGCCTCTCCTTGGAGACTGTCCCAACCATAGAGCAAGGAAGAAATGTTGGCAGTGGTGACCAACCTTGAGTTAAGACTGTGAGGGGCTACTCAGCCGAGGGCTTAGAACTAGACTGAACTCATGCTCTTTCAGACTCAAATTCTGGTGCTGTTACTTGACAGTGGTGTAATGTGAGCATTATTTAGGCCTCGGTTTCCTCATATCTAAAATAAGAGTGATGCCTACGTCATGGAATTATTACAAATGAAATGAGATTGTGGATTTAAGATGCTTAATATAGTACCCAGGACTGTATACTCAGTATCTGGTACTCAAGTGTTAACTGTTGTCATTATTATTTCCAAACTTGTGCAAAGAGAGTTTCATACAAACACTTCCTATTTATTGACATCATTAGTGAAATGAAAGTTTCCTCACAAGTGAGCTGCTTAAAGGGTACCTTTTGATACAATTAGGCAGGTGTGTGCTTTGTTCGGGGTGTGTGGGGAGTGCTGTCTGTGGTCCTCCCACCATCCTGTCCACCGACTCTGACTCAGCCCCACGTCCACGCTCCCAGTGCAGCGCATGTTAAAAGAACCCAAACAGCGAGGAACTCTGAATGCTGCATAAACGAGTTTTAATCCACACCCCCAGGCACAGACACTGGGTATATCTGGGATCTTAAAGAGAAATCACATACATGTCAACTGTCTCATGTAGACATTTTAGTGAAATCATCAATTTGGGGTGAGGAAATGCTCGCTGGTTACACTATTTACTTGATCTTTTACCAACTTTAAATTTGTTATCATGTTTTTAACTTGGAAGACAGTATTGTTGGCAACGATACATTCCAGCGTTAAATAAATGTTTGCGATCATGCTGACCCACATCGTGGGCTACTTGGCTGTCTATACGTGGTTTCCTGACTTAGGGTTCTGTCCCCTCTGACTTCACCCTCCAGCCACATTACTTCTGACTGCTGACATGAACACCACCCTCCTCGCGTCAGAGGACGAGCTGCCCGTCTTCTTCACCTTGGCCGCAAGGTCAGCTCGCACACACGGTGTGTCGCGAGGTGTGCATTGCCTCTGGGGTTGGAGCGGCCAGGCAGGTGCTGGCCGAGCCTTGGCCGTGGAACGTGCTGTGCCCACAATGGCCGGGGGAGAAGCCAGTGTGGAGACTGTTCCTCAAACATTTCCACTTTTATTCCACCACCATCCCCGTCCGCTGGGGGAAAGAATCAATCAAAATTGATAGAGCAAGACACGAATGAAATACAGAGATGAAAAGACAAGGTCCTCTCTATAAAAAAGCCCATAACGGAAACCGGGAAGTATGAAACTGCGTGACAGATGGTGGCCGATGTTTCTCAAGGGCCAAGTGCTCGAGGGTGCTGGACGTCCCATTCCTTAACCTGCGTTATCACCCGGGGAGGCAGGCACTCTTACGACCGATTTTACAGAGGAACCAGCAGAGGCTGAGAGAAGTAAACTTCCTTGCCCGGGACCCACAGGTCTGGTCAGACCCCAGGGAACGTGCTAAACCCCCGGAGGTCTCAAGAGAGACCCTGTAGGGAGAAGGATGGTGGGTGCCCTGGGAGCGACCCCTCCTCAGACCACAGTGAACACGGTCAGCCTAAGGCGCACGACTGCATCGCAGAGATGACAGGTGGGAATGTGAACTTCTGCCTCTTACACAGATGTGGGTTTTATGGCTGCCTTCACTGAGTAGTCTAGGGGGCAAATGACGCCTGGAGATTGGAGAAGGACTTCCTGGGGGAGGCAGGCGACCACTCCTGGCAGAAGAGCCACCAGGGAATGGTCTTTGGGTCCACAGGCCCTTCCTGGACCCCAGAGTCGGAGTTTCAGGCAGTGCAGCTGGCGTTGGCATGTCCTGAAAGCTGCTCAGGTGATCACAGTCACACTGGAATTTGAAACCTATTGTGACAAAGATTCTCTAATTGGCCAAACTCTACTCAGGCTCCCATGTCTTTTGGGCTTTTCGTGTTTCTCTCTGCATCCTCCAATTTTAGTGCAAGTCCAGGGCCCGCCCTCCATCCCTGACCAAACTCCTCACCTCTCACCGCCCCCAGCTGATGTCTGATCACAGGGCCCGTCTTCTGCAGGAGTCCGGGAGGTCTGTTTAGCCAGAGACTGCCCCCTGTCCCATCCCCTGATGTTTCCTCTTAGTGAGCTTGTGTCTTGGGCTTTTCGTGTTTCTCTCTTCATCCTCCAATTTTAGCGCAAGTCCAGGGCCCGCCCTCCATCCCTGATCAAACTCCTCACCTCCCACCGCCCCCAGCTGATGTCTGATCACAGGAGTCCGGGAGGTCTGTTTAGCCAGAGACTGTCCCCTGTCCCATCCCCTGATGTTTCCTCTTAGTGAGCTTTTACCCACCGAGCCCACCTGCTCCTCGCTGGAGATCACCACTTACCATGCTGCACTCAGAGCTGAGCCCAGTCTCTCCCCTGCAGATTCCATGGCAGGGGGTCCCTTCACCTACCACCCCCCCCCCAATAAAGTCTCCCTTATGTGCTAAACAAGTGTCAGTGAATATTTTTTCTTTAACATTGCCTGAAACCTGGAGAGGATCTGAAGGTCAGAGCACTGGGGGTGGGGCTCTCTTTGCAAAAACACCGAGGGAGGAAGCCAGTCGTGCTCAGGGCTGGCTGAGCTGGGATGACCAGGGCGATTGTGACAGGCAGGCCAGGTGCCCCACCTACGCCTCCTGGGGTCAGAAAACTGGAAGGACTGACTTCTCCATGCAAGAGCCATGAGCTGCGCATGAAGTGAAATATTAGTCCATCTTGTCATCTTCTCCCAGTCAGCCCGTCCTCCACGTGGCTGGTGTCCTGCTTCCTCTTGCCAGCTCTCTCTCTCTTTGGTCTATGCCTCCCCCATGCAGAGCTACAGTGTGGCCCCCACCAAAGGCAGCCTCTCTGAGAAGAGCAGTGTCCTCGCTCCTACCTCTGAATATGCTGAAACCAGCTGAGCAGACCCAGGAGTGGGTCAGCGAGGGCCCACCTTTGCTCCTCTAAGGCTGGGCTCTAAACTGTGGGTTGTTTGCTGAACAAGAGAATTATCTGCCTGTGGACCAAAAGGCCCCTCAATATGTATGATGGGATGGATTTCAATAGACAGGGCTGGGGGCTGGCCACATTCGTACATTCCAAATTCAGAGACATGAAAGCATTTCAAATCTTGCATTGTTGACATTTTAAAATTCTACATGATTAGTTATATTAAAAAAAACAGGAAAATAAAGAAATTATTTTTAAATAAAATAAAAAGGTGGGGCACATTTATATGAAAAGGTTGTGTGCTCTGTTGGTGACAAAGGTTTAGCAATATCAGGAGCTGAACTTCTCTTTCTTTTTCCCCCAGGTCTGAGAAATGGATCACATCCTCTGCTTTTTGCTGTTTTGTGATTTAGCCCAGCCATTGTCTAGCCCACGGGCACCTCCAGCGGAGAGTGACTAGAGGGCAAAGGGGCGCCAATGGTTGGGTTATTATGAGCAGTGCAGGTGGGGGCCCCTTTCTGCTGGCAGGAGGGAAGGGAATGAATGATAGCCTACAGCTGCTCCCAGGCTGCTCCCTCGGGACGGAGCACCAGGGGGGTGGGCGCTTTGTGATGAGGCAACCAAGGCTGAGAAAGCTAAGCTGACTTGTCACAGCCGACTCAGTCAGTTGGTAGTAGGGTTAGAATTCAAATCCAGGTGTGTGAATTCTAGTTTAATATCTGGGCTCTTGTCCACAATGTCAGAAGTGCCTTCCAAAGTCTTTTTACCCATTGAGGATTTCAGCAAAGCCTAAGTAAGAGATCCATGTTCATTACCTTGATTAGCCGAGAGTTGAGGATTATGTTCAGAGATATCTGTATATCTACCCTCTGATTAAGTAAATTTATAGTTATTCACAATTACCTAAATTGTTAGACACCCACAAATCTGTTAAAGCAGTAGTTACTGCTTTAACAATCAACTTCAAATTGGAGTACAATAAAAATGTAGAAAATAAACTAAAACCACATTAGAAGAATGTAATATTTCTGTTTTTGTTAAACTGGTGCTTTCGGATGTACTCAGGAAGATATTTTGCATCTGGGTTTAATTAGAATCTTTAAATTCTCATTAGTGTGCTAATATGGGGATGCTAACAGATGAGGCCCTTTGTTTGGCTTTGATTCATGGTTGTTTGAGTTCATCTGGATTTAAAAAGACATAAACAAGAAGAACCATTTCAGTGTATAAAAAAAGAAAAGGATTCCCAGTGGAAAAAGCAGTTGTTCCATTGAAACGATGTAATATTTACTTTCCCAGTTTTTGTTAACTTTACGAGAAGTTTTAAAGTTATTGCCTAAATAAAGAATGCTAATGCCTGTTTTGCAACATTACCAATTGAAGTCCATGTCACACTGACTTCTGAATGCCATAAAAGACAAACTCGCAGACCCTTTTATCTTATGACTTTGACCCTCAATCTGCTTTCACCCTGAAAATAGGCTCTGGAGAGGAGAAATTAGGTAGATAAAAATGGCTAAATAATTCCAAACAATGCATGTGAGGCACTGACTAAGGCCAGGGTGAGACCATCATGGAGTATTTCCTCAAGCTCACAAAGAGAACTGAGGCCAGAGGGACCCATTCCAGCTCTGTTTACATGCACTCAGCGAACAGGAGAGAGATGGCCCGGAAAATGCTGTGCTTTCAGCTGAACTTTCACAAACAAGATAGTCATTGCCTCCCATGTCCTGAACTCACACTGCTGCACTCACATGACACCCCAAATGTGGCACCTCCCACATACCCCCAGCTGGCACCCTTGTACCACCTTTCCCCACCACAGACAGTCCTTAAAGTCTGGGAGAGGTGACTATTCCTTCAAGGCTACAGGGAACAGAAATAGTCAGGGAAGCATGACACCACCAAAGGAACACAATGAATTTCCAGTAACAAACCCCAAAGAAATGGAGATCCATGAATTTCCTGACAATTCAAAATTGTTGTTTTAAGGAAGCTCAGTGAGCTACAAGAGAACACAGATAGACAATGAAATCAGGAAAACAAGACAGGAACAAAATGAGGAGTTTAACAAAGAGATTGAAATTATAAAGTAGAATCAAACAGACATTCTGGAGCTGAAGAAAACAATGAATGTAATGAAAAAAAAAATAAAAAAAGAAATAGCTTCAACAACAGATCCTGTCAAGCAGAAAAAAGAATCTGTGAACTCAAAGAAAAGTCATTAGAAATTATCCAGTCAGAGGAAGAAAAAATGAATGAGAAAGAGTGAAGAAAGCCTATGAGATTTATGGAACACTGTCAATGGAACAATATATGCATTATGGGAGTCCAGAAGAAGGAGAGAGAGAGAGAGAGAGAGGGAGAGAGAGAGAGAGAGAAAAGGGGCAATCTCTGTATTTAAAAATATAATGGCAAAAACTCCCTAAATCTGAGGAACAAAATATACATATAGATTCAAGAAGCCAAAGGGATCCCAAATAAGTTAGACATAAAGTGGTGTACATAGAGACACAATATAAGATGCTCCTCAACTTACTATGGGTTATGCACAGATAAACCCATGGTAAGTGGAAAATAATGTTAACTAAAACATGCACTTAATACACCTAACCTACCAAACATCATAGCTTAGCCTTACCTACCTTAAATGTGCTCAGAAAACAATACCTAGAAAATGCTGGTGGCATGATATACACTAGGGCATATTCACCAATAATTGGGAAGTTTATGGCAATAAATGCCTATAGTGACAAAGAAGACGTCAAATATTTAACCTAACTGTACACCTCAAGCAACTAGAAAAAGAAGAGCAAACTAAGCCCAAAGTTAGCAGAAGGAAGGAAAAAATAAAGATTAGAGCAGAAATAAATCAAATAGAGAACAGAAAAATAACAAATTAACGAGTTGTTTTTTTTGAAAGATAAAATCAACAAATTGTTAGCTAGACTAACTAAGAAAAAAAGAGAGAAGACTAAAATAGAATTATAAATGAAAGAGGAGACATTACAATGGAGACTTCAAAAGTGAAAAGGATCATAAGGGACTACTATGAACAATTATATACCAACAAATTGGATAATCTGGTGAAAATGAATAAAATCCTAGAAACTTACAACTTACCAAAATATAATTAAGAAGTTGAATGCCTGAATAGGACAATAACAAATAAAGAGATTGAGTTAGTAATAAAAAAATCTCTCAACAATATCTCAATTTTAAAAAATGTCAAACAATTTCTCAACCAAGAAGCTCAGTAAATATGGCTTCATTGGTGAATTGCACCAAATATTCAAAGATTTCATCCTAATTCTTTTAAAACTATTTCAAAAGATAAGATGAGAGAACACTTCCAAACTCATTTTATGAGGCCAGGATCACCCTAATACCAAAACCAGAGATACCGTAAGAAAAAAAATCACAGGTCAATATTCCTGAACATAGATGCAAAATCCTCAATAAAATACTAGCAAACCAAATTTAATAGCACACTGAAAGTGACAATGACCAAATGGGATTTATTCCCTGGGATGCAAAGATGACTCAACATACATAAATCTATCAATGTGATACAACACACCCTGTATAATAAAAGCCTAATATGCAAATTGTCCCCTCAGCTGGCTGTTCCACCCGGAGATCGGGCGTTCAACTGCTCATTATGATGTGTGTTGACCACCAGGGGGCAGTGCGGAACATGGCAGATGTCAGCGACAATGTGCTGGCAGCCGAGGCAGTGGAGGTGCTGCCAGCCCTGATGGACCCTGATGAGAGCGGGACCACGGCGGGATGGTGTAGCAGGTGAGCGGGCGGCGTCAGGCCAGGCCAAGGTGGGGTGCCAGGCGGGGCTGTGGGCTGCGAGGCTGGGGCCAGATCTCCGCAGGCCACCCCGAGGGACCCCACCCATGCACATATTCATGCACCAGGCCTCTAATAACAGAATAAAGATAAAAGCCACATGATCGTCTGAAAAGATGCAGTAAAAACATTTCATAAAGCTCAAAATCTATTCATGATAAAACTCTCAACAAAATAAGTATAGAGGGGAGTTGTGTCAACATAATTAAGGCCATACAGGAAAAGCCCACAGCTGACATCAGAATCAGAAAAACCAAAAGCTTTTCCTCTTCAACTTACTAGTAGTACAAGGCGAGGAGGGCCACCCCTCCTTCTTTCTTTTCTTTCACTGACTGAGACATAATTGACACACGAGGATGTCCACTGCAGCCACTCTTATTCTACACAGTACTGGAAGTCCCAGCCGAGCAATCATACTGAAGAGAAATAAAGCCATTCAAAGTGAAGAAGAAAAAGGAAAAATACCTGTTTGTAGTTGACACGACTACATCTGTAGAAGACCCTGAAGGCTTTCCTACAATATATTTTGATAGTTTGTTTATATATCCGATGGCTCCATTGGTGTGGAAGCTCCTGGAAGGCTCCAAATTCATCTCTGGATCCCTGCGCTTGGCCAGGGGTTGGCCAGATCATGGAACTCAACCAACATGTGAAGAAATAAGCATCCCAATGAAGCAGCAGGCATAGTCTCTTTCAGCTGGGTAGTATGTCACATTGGTTTAGAACAAATACAAAATCCAAGTGACTCTGTTGGTTGCATTCTTGTGGAAGCATGAGATAATATGGTATTTTAGGTTTTTATTAAATAGGTTTTTATTAGATTTCAGTCTAAAGGTGAAAGGGGTCTAGGGGTGGCAGGGGCAGCCTCAGCAGTCAAGGAGTGGGAGTGTTTGCTTTGCGGAAGAGAAGGCTGAGGGGTGATTGGGGTGGGTCCTTGTGTGCCCTGAGAAGGGAGACGGGACAGTGTCACACAGTTTGTGTCAGAGTCTGCCAGGCTCCATGAAAAGCACTTCCTAGCCCCTCTAGAATTTGACATTTCTGTCCAGCACTCTTCTGCTGTAAATGCAGAATAGGAAATGCAGAGGGCATTTTCTTCGTGTCTCCACGAACCTCTCTAAGACTTGGATCTGGTCAGCACCACGCAGGAGCATTTTGCAGCCACAGGTGCCGGCGTTTGGTGGACTTGAGGAAGTCTGCATAAGGCATGTGCCCAGCTGGTCTGGAAGTGGGAGAAGAGGAGGTGACCTCTCCTGTGACAACTATTTTGCCTCCAGTCAGCCTCTGGAGCAAGTCCCTGCTCTGCTGGGTGTGTGGCCCCAGAGAACTGATGAGCTTCCTCTCCTCTAGCAACGCTTGGTGAAACAGTAGCTGTTAGGCCTGGCAACTCTGGCCAGAGACACCTGGATTCAGAAACAGGATTGTATTTAAAATTCCCACAGAGGCCTTTTATCTGGGATAAAGGGGAGTTGTTTTCCTGTCTAGTTCACTCTCTCTGGCTTCCTCACAGGCATTGATGAGTGTCTCTCCGAGTTGGCGAGAGAATAAAGCACCCTTGTGGCAGATGATGTCACCAGGTCTCCCAGGCTGTCTGAGCAGCACAGATGGACTTGTTAGCAGCTCTGGGAGTGTGGAGCGGCGGGCACCTTGCAAGGCCCCTGCATCATCTTCTGCCGCTGGGTGACACTGGACAATGGTCAGTGTCTGTCCTCCTCCCTAGCCCTCTGCCACTCGGCCCCCAGGGTGCAGGGTGTGGGTCCTGCAGGGTGTCCTGTTGGCACATGGCCACTGGGCCTGCCTCACATTTCACACAGTCACTTAGCACACCAACCCACTCACCTCCTGTGCTCCTCGCCCACAGCCTGTGCCTCATCCCACAGATCTCGCTGGGCACCGGGGGGTCGGGGCTGCTCATGAGTTGGGAGCTTTCCCCCTCTTCCAGGCCTGCCCTCCTCCCAGGACCTTCTCTCCCCCTTTCCCTCTTTACCCCGCCTCCTGCCTCAAACCTGGACTCTCACTTAGGGACAGTTATGAGGTGAGGTCATTCCATTTCTAAGGCACAGAGCCAGTGGCCGGGAGGAAGGGTCCAGGTAGAGAAAGTTCACAAGTGGGTGGGAGCCAATACAGGTTTCCATGGCAACTGGGTGAGTGACGGAGCACAGATGTGTAACAGGAAGCAAACCCACGTTGTCCCTGGTTGGGTGTGACATGTCCTCCTCAACCCAACAAGGCTTTCATGAAAGATCTTTTCTGTCCCCTGCCCTTCATGTCATTGGCTGTGACATCAGCAAGACAGCCCCTGTGCCGATGGCCCAGGTCCCCAGGTCGGGTCTGTCCTCACTCAGGGCAACTGCCCTGGGCACCAGGTCGCGGTCAGGGCTCCGCTCTGGCTGTCTTACTCCTGTGGTGTCTTTGTCCTCTCCCAGGCCTGCCTCCTCCCGGGACAGCATCCTCCTGGGAACTTCCCCAGGACTGTGCCCTTCCTTCCAGAACCCAGAGCACTGCTCATCTGTGCTTCACCGCATGAAATGAGGCCACGTTCGGCTTTCTGTGGATGTGTGGGATCTGTCCTGAGGTTTCTAATCTGTCCAAAAGAATTTCAACTAAGTAAGGAGAAGCTGGAGGACCCCTTTGGTTTCAGCCACAGAGCGTAGGAGCCTAGTAGACACAACATAAATGGTTGTCCAAGTAAAATATTTAGCAAGAAATGGAAAACATTACATAAATGACTTTTTCAGGATCAATAACCATCACTCTACTGTAAAGCCTATTTAAGCCCTTAATTAGACAGAGTGTTCTTGGTCTGAGGCCAAGCTCGGGTCCTTCTCTATGAAGACATTTTCTTCCCAAATCATTACACACTTAGAAACTCAGTAGTTTTCCCCCCACAATCAGTAGGTGTTTTGTTCACCTATTCATATTGCACTGGGAATCGAAGGTGGCTTATGGGTCTCCAGGCCTGGGCTGAGGAAGCCTTGTGGCTGCTTCTCAGGATAAGATGCACCGTTTCGTCATGGGTTTCGTGCTTTCTAGGATGAGGCCGGCACTCAGCCCGCGGTCTGGGGTTCAGGGCAGTCACGTGCCATCAGCCACCTACAGAGCACCTGCCACCCAAGGGCCCCGATGCAGAGCTGAGCGCAGCGGCCCCGGCCACCCATGTAGCCTGTTCTCCCAATAAAGGTCCTTGTTAAGGGGATGCTTCTGACATGAGAACTCATTCTGACTTTTCTTCAATAACTGGTGGAGAAAAATCACCCAAAGCCTTGTGGTAGCAAGTATGTTGCTAAGATACCAACATTCTTGGACTGAACACTTGAACCTTTTTAGAAAAGTCTATATCGCATTCAGACAGGGAGAGAGAGAGAGAGAGAGAGAGAGAGAGAGAGAGAGAGATTTCAAAGCAGTTTTACTTTTCACGAGGCCTGTTGTGTTCCCGTCCCCTCTGCCTTTTTTCTTGTGTGCATTTTAAACACCGTTAATAGGCTTTGTCCTGACACTGGGGATTTCCTTCGGAGTTTTCAGGGCACTCCCTCAAAGGCTTGGAAACGCCGGGCGAATTGTTATACCAACGGAAGTCTGTCCAGTTTCTGATAAAAACCGAAACTCATTTATTTCTTGTTTATTTCTTTGTCATTTCCGTTGACAAAGCTCCCTCTGGAGATGTATATCTTTATCCCAGCTCCTTTGGCTTTGGGTTGTCATCTTTTTTTGCTTTGTTTTGCAACTGACAAGGGGAGAAAATATCTGACATCAACCTTGGAAGACGGTAATGCATTCAAGACTTTTCTCCCCCTCTTCGATCTGATAAAAATCTTGCCTGAAACCATGTCCAACCTTTTCAGCAGGAAGTCCAGATGGCTCTGCAGCCTGGATAACAGACTCGACTCACTGATGCTGCGCCGAAGTGTCAGCAGGGTAATGCCTTTCCCCGCAACTTAAATGCAAAACAAAAGATGGCATCTGTGGTTGGGGCGGGGCTGAGGGCGTCAGGGGCTGGTGGTTGCTGGGAAGGGAAGTGCAAACAAAGAAAAAAATCTTGGAGTGCATTTGAAAGACCATCTTGCAGGAATGAGAATTCCATCAGGTGGGAGGGTGAGGTGAGGGAAGATGTTGAAAATCAGCCCCAGATGGTGCAAAAATGGATTATTCGAGATGAGGGAAAATGTACCTTTTCTACCCTTGAAGATGCACTGTTGCTGGTGTGATCAGTAACGTGTGTTGCCGTGTCTCTCAATCCAAGTGTTCTCTCGGCATCTCTTTTGGGAGGTTCCACTTCTGATGTCCCGGGAGGCGGGCATGCTGGAATTTGTCATCAGCAGGGTGTGCAAGAACAGGGACCCAGGAAAAACTGAGACAGTAACAGGAGCTGGCTGGCAGGAGTGATGTCTTTAGCCACTTCTTCTTACACGTTACCAGAGTGAGTAATAATGGCTTGCTGTTCCTTTGCGGAGTGATGTCTTTAGCCACTTCTTACGAGTTACCAGAGTGAGTAATAATGGCTTGCTGTTCCTTTGCCACAGCAGAATCTGGGAGGATCAAATCATTTGCAAACATGGCTGACGAGGCCCTTGGCTTTCTGGAGATATGACACTCTGTGTTACAGCTGGAGAAACTGAGGCTTCTACCTACAAGTTCTTCCTCTACATCAGTGCCTCGTGTTGATAACCGTTAGATGAAGCTTTCTTGCTTTTCTTTTGCTCACTTCTAATTTCAAAGCTGCTGAACTCATTATCATACCTTTAATGGGATTCCAGTTAAATCATATCCTTCAGTTGGTCAAGTTTCACCTTGACCGTGCAAGCCATCCCTCATTAGCCGGACCCAATTCTGACCAATGTCTGCATCGCAGCATAAGCCGGTGGGTCTCAGCCCTGTCTGCATATTATATTCTCCTGGAGAGATTTAAAAACACCCCTGTGCGGGGGCCCTAACCTAGACCAATTATAACGGAATGCCTGGCAGAGAGGCCGGGACACCTTCATTATAAAATTAAGGCAGATTTCAGTGTGCAGTCAGAGTGAAGAGCCACTGATGGAGCTCAGAAGCTGCTCTTGCTGGAAAGCTTACATTCTCTCCTGGTGAAAACAATGTGAATGTCTTCATTGTGGTGCTTGTTTTAGCCTTTTAAACTCCAGTGTCCCTGGACGGCCAGCACACTGCCTTTCTGTTTGGGATCATGCCGTCACGTTTAGCACAGAGCTTGAAATGATGACATTTGTCAATGTTGGCCGGCTGCTTGATGGGGGCTGGGAGCACGAAGGTGACATGGGAGTGAGGGAAGTCAGAAGAGTGAACCAAGGAGTGAACTTCACGTGTGCTACAAAACCTGTGGGGATTACATGTCACTTGGACACCAGTCAGAAATGTGTTGAAATGCATCGATGTGTACTTTTTGGTCTTTTAAAGCCACTTAGGTAACACGAAGGCAGAGCACCACAATTTCATTAGAAAAAATTGGGGGCAATATCAGATATCTCTGATGTGACTTGGACACACTTTCAGAAAAAATTGGGGGCAATATCAGATATCTCTGATGTGACTTGGACAGCAGAGCGCAGTCATTGGGCTGGACAAGAGGCGTCACAGGCAGCAGGGCTGGGAGGTAGACCAGCTCCACGCGCCTCTGTTTCTCTAGCTGCTAAATGGACTGATGGGATTGGTTCTGTCTTTAAAACCCTGGTTTATTTAGAGATAGGAAATAACACAGTAAGTGAAGGGACTCATTAAGAATTTTTGTTTTTTATAGCTATCTAAATCTAAAATATGAAACAACAATAATAAGTGGTTTTCTTTTATTTGTTATTTCAAAGATATTTTTTAGAGAAATATTCTCTAATATCATTTAGTATGGGAGAACTACAGCTTCATTAAAAATCCTAATTCATAGACTTTAGTAGCAAAAATGGTTTTAAATACGATGTATCAGTCAGTGCTTTTTGGGTAGCAAGCCATCCTAAACACAGTGGCTAAATCCAGTGGTTCTCAATTTTTAAAAAGATTCCCAGGTGATTCTAATGTGCAGTTAATTCACAGACTTTAGTAGCAAAAATGGTTTTAAATATGATGTATCAGTCAGTGCTTTTTGGGTAGCAAGTCATCCTAAATACAATGGCTTAATCCAGTGGTTCTCAACCTTGGCTGCACATTAGAATCACCTGGGAATCTTTTTAAAATCCTGATTTCTGGGCCTCATCCCAGGTGATTTTATGTGCAGCCAAGGTTGAGAACCACTGGCTTACTCAGTAAGCATGCATTAGTTACTCCGGTGTCTGTAGTTTGGCTGGTGCAGACTGATCTGGGCTGGGCTCTGTGGGCGAGGCTTCCATGTGGTTTGGGATCAGCTCTGCTCACAAGTGTCTTATTCTCCTGTGTGAGCAGATACCCACCACCGTTCTCATCGTGGTGATGACAGGTGTGTGAGAGTCCAGTCCAACTGGTCAGATGAATTTTAGATCTCTGCTCGACAGTTCCCCTAAATCCCACTGGTCTTAGCAAGATACATGCATAAGACTAACATCAGTGGGATGGGGCAGGATGTTTCTTCCATGAAGGAGGCAGGAGGAAGCAACTATTTGCTGCCTATAATCTGATCTATCACAACAGGTTTAGTTAGTACAGGGTGTGGAATAATGTAAAGGCTCCACACCCTATACCAGGGGTGGGCAACCCCTGGCATGCGTGCCAAACATGGCACGCCAGTAACTTTTGCTGGCACGCGAAACCCTCTCTTATAATCTTCCATTTACAATTTTTTTCTTAATATCGACTTTTTTAATTTTTTTAATAAATTCAGTGTAGGTGCATCTTAGATAAATAAATAATTTTACATAACAAGTTATCTTAAAGACCATAGACATGGATTGACGAGAGAGGGGAAGAGCAATTTCTATGCCTCTGCCTTAACTCTCCCTGCCTTCCTAGATCCGACCAGTGTTTTGGTTTCATCCACATACGCTTGTGAATCTTTGTTCTCAGTGATGAATTTTGTTAAGTCTCATAATAGGAGTAGCCTGACGGATGAAAGTAGTAGCTCGTGCATATCTCTGAAGGTCACGAAATATAAACCTGATGTAAAATCTCTGTCATCAGTGATGCAGCGGGTTGAGACCCCAATGGCCAGGAGGATGGACACAGTGATAGATCTGGGGGTGGAGGGCTTCTTATGATGTCCTGGGAAACAGAGGGTCAGAGCTGGGGTCGTGAGTATTGGGTAGGCAGAGGGGAAGTAGGCAGAGGGAAAAGAGCAAGTAGGAAGGTGGCAAGACAGCTGTCACACATGTGCCTGGGTTTCTTACTGAGCATTTCCTGCCCCTGTGGCTGGCTCTGTTCTGTAGTAGATGTTCAACAATTTTAGCCTTTCTTTCTTTCTTTCTTTCTTTCTTTCTTTCTTTCTTTCTTTCTTTCTTTCTTTCTTTCTTTCTTTCTTCCTTCCTTCCTTCCTT
>NW_005370452.1:685116-728336 GCF_000412655.1 Myotis brandtii
TCTCTCCACTGATTTCAGAGAGGAAGGGAGAGGGAGAGAGAGATAGAAACATCCATGATGAGAGAGAATCATTGATTGGCTGCCTCCTGCATGCCCTACACTGGGGATTGAGCCCACAACCCGGGCATGTGCCCCTGACTGGGAATGGAACCGTGACCTCCTGGTTCATAGGTTGACGCTCAACCACTGAGCCACGCCCCCCAGGCAGTTTTAACCTTCTTGCCACACCATCACCAGAGGAAATGATTGAAAAGTGCATTGGCTATGGACATTTCCATAAGGCTTGGGATATCTGATGCCTCTCCAACAGCCTGGGTTGAGACCCCAATGGCCAGGAGGATGGACACAGTGATAGATCTGGGGGTGGAGGGCTTCTTATGATGTCCTGGGAAACAGAGGGTCATGAGTGTCGGGTAGGCAGAGGGGAAATAGGCAGAGGGAAAAGAGCAAGTAAGAGGGTGGCAAGACAGCTGTCACACATGTGCCTGGGTTTCTGTCTTTAGTGACTTCCTGTCTCAACAATTGTGAAATTGCTTGCACACAATCCTGTGCTAGAGAGGGGGCAGCCCAGCTACCTCTACTTCAGCTGAAAAGCAGAATCGGAGAAGTCATGGCACCAGGATGGGCGTCCCCCTTCCTATCCAGGACCTTTCCCCTCCAGGGGGCCTCTTGGAGAGACTCAGTTTACCATTCTTTGGGTCTGACTTTGCAAGTCAATCAGGGTCTTTGGGCCTCAGTTTTGTTATCTCTAAAGTGAAATGATTGCATTAGACAAGCTTTTCTGATTCTGACTCAATTCTGACCTGATAACTCTGTTCGATTTTCCAGGACACCTGTCCCAAACTGTTTCCTTTCCTCCCAATTTCCCTGACCCCATGGCCCTTCTCATTCTCGGCAGATGACATTTTTTCCTCCTTCACTGAGAAGCACTTTTCTGATGCATGTTCCAATTCCCCTCATCTTTATCTGCCCCCATCTTTACATCACAGCTGCCTCTTCCCTTATCCCTTTTCCTTTCTTCTCATCAGAAAAGTGCACGCCTTCTGTCCAGTAACTGCCTGTCTTCTCTAAGTTCAGTCTCTCCACTACTTTTGTTTGTTTGTGTATCTCTTATGATTGTCTCTCCCCAACCCCCCCAAACTACCCATCTAACGAAACAAACTGTGCTGGGATGAATTGTGTCCCCCCAAATTTATGTCCACCTGGCACCTCAGAATGTAGCTTGACTTGAGAACTGTGGCCACACCTTCTTCCTGTATCTGCCCCGGCACCTCTTACTGACACCGACACGCAAGGGAGATGTCACTGAGAGATGTTAAGTGTGAGGACCGAGGCAGAGGTCAGAGCCAGGTGTCTACAATCCGAGACCAGCATGGCCGCAGCAGCAGAGGCTGGAGGGAGCCTGGAACAGCCCCTCCTCAGGCCCAGAGGGACCAATCCACAGCACCTACACCCCAGTTCTGCCTCCAGAGCAGAGAGAACAAATTTCTGCTGTTTTAAGGCCACTCTGTTTGTGGTAATTCATTACAGCAGCCCTGTGAAGCGAATACCCAAACAAACATGACCTTTCTCTCCAGTGTTCGGGGTCTCTGCTGTGTCCAGAGTTGTAGGGGGCATGTTTTCACTACAGTTAGAAAGATTGCTGGTGATGGGTGGCCGGGACACCCTTCCTGGGCCAGCTTCCTCAGGGGTACTGGCTTCTCCCCCTCACATCTGAGATTGCGGAAAACGAGTGGTTCCTTCCTTTATGTACTCAACTAATATGTATTGAATGCCTACTGTGTGCCCTGCACCGTGCTAGGCGCAGACAGAGAAGGCAGCGACCTTTCTTCTAAGAGATTAAGATGCAGGGGCAGATGGCCATTACATAAGAAATAACACAGATTTATTTGTAAAGATAAAATGAAGTTCCTTGTGATAACTTTGTGAATACAGCATGTGGGAAACCACCAGCTGTTTGTTTGTTTGTTTGCTTGTTTGTTTATTTATTTATTTTTGCCAGGAGAAGCACTTGCAATGGTTTGACTTTAGGGCCATGGGGATCCTGAATAACAGGGGTGGGAGGTCCTGGGAAACATGTCTGGAGTTTGGCATTTCTTTTCAGCTGACAGTAGGGTTTACCGTCCACCATGTTGTCAGCGCCTCTGTGAGATGGTGTGGTGACGTCAGAGAAGGTATTGCGGACTGTGCAAAGTTCACATGTGGAAGCCTGGAGAGACGGCACCAACCTGCCCCAGAGCAGCCAGCTGCTCGGAAGAAGCAGGACCATGGACAGAGAACACAACGCAGGTCTCAGACCCGTCCCAGGTGCACACACCCCTCCCTGCTGACCTCTTGGGCCTCTCCTGTCAATACTGTTGCATACTGAAGGATGGGCACTGACCCTCCTCGGGGCACAGCCAAGCCAGCTGGATGGAGGTGCTTGCAAATGAGCTCAGTGTTAAGAAGGAAAGGCACATGCGACTGGGAGGCCATCTAGAAGGGGACCTGACTGTGTGGGGAAAAAGAAGGCTCCCCTAGACCAGGTGACTTGAAGAAAACACCTGACAGATGGGTGAGAGTTGGTCTGTAAAAGGGGGAGGGAACCACCCCCACATGCCAAAAGCATGGAGGGTGTGATCACTGAGAGATGCTAAGTGTGGCTACCTCGATGTGAGCACTTTATTATTGCTTCCTGCCACCCCTTCCATCTCCACCGGGTGGTCCTTCCCCTGCCTGTCCCTGCAGGGTAGGCTCCTCTAGCTCCTCACAGACAGGTCCTTCAGGCAAATTTCGCCCCTGCCTCTCCCTGACCTGCCTTTGCCACTCAGGCCCGCCTCTCCCCAGGCCCCTCCCTCCTCTCCTCCCAGGACTCAGTGGTTTTCTTGAAGACCTGGCTCAGACAGATGCCACCTTTTCCATGATTTAATTCCCCTCAGCCGTGCTCCTATGATATTTAAAAATTAGCTTTTGACATGCCCCAGTGTAGTTTGTTCATTCATTCATTAAACATTTACCAAATACTTATTCAAAATACTATTTTAGGTGCCTCCCTGAGGGCAGTAATTTTGTCATCTTCATTTTCACATACCTCGTGCCTTCATAAATATATGCTGGGAAGGCAATTGGGTTTGAAACGAAAACAACCAAATTGAGTCAGCTCGGCCACGCACGATCTTGGTGGCTCTGGACAACTTTCTACCCATTATTTCTCATTCACAAAAGCTGTGGAATAGCCCTGCTTCTCCGCCTTGATGTAGGCAGTGTGTCACAGGAGATACCGTGTAAGGCAAAGCAACATGCACATGAGCGGGAGGTCAGGTGTCAGGTGTCTCTGCTCATGAAGTCAGGGTTCATGCAGACGACTTCCACCTGAGACCCTGTCCATTCCGTTCCCAGTCCAGCGTGTCATCCCCCTTGATAATCAAGCCCCAGTCCCAGGACACGGCAGGACTTGGTGGAAGGCCCCAGGGTAAGCGTGTGGGATCACAGACACTTCCTCCTGCCTTCCTTTCTGTCCAATTACAGCGTCACCAGGGCGATGGACCTACAAACTGTGCACTGAGCTTCAAGGTACAAGATACAGCATGGAGCTAGTTATTTAATGCATTAAGAATTGATGTTCATAGGAATGAACAAAATTTAGTGACCAAGCACAAATTGTTGGCCGGGCTCCCACCAACAGAGGGCGATGAAGCTTTCTAAATGGGCTTAGAGTTGAACAGATGGGCTTCGGAACCTACTGATGGTAAAGAGAAGTACTCACATATGCTATTAAAGCAAAGACCAACCACTAGAATATAGAATACCAGTGCCTAATATAAAATCATCAAGAATATCGGCCTCACACAGACACAGGCAATCTTTTCTTTTCTTGATGTCTCTCTCCCTCTTTCCCTCCCTCCCTAGGGTTCTTTACTTTGGCTGATTAAATACCAGGGTGACTAATTAGAATCGAGAATGACTCTGATAATTCATTATAGAATTCCCTGTGGTTTATTTCCTGTCACTGAATTCTGTGTGGACGGCTCTAGTATAACCCTCTCAGGTAACTAATCTTTTAAAATGGACTTAAATTTTCAGAGAAGTTTTAGGTTTTGAGCAAAACTGAGGGGAAGTTACAGAGATTTCTCATGTCTTTCCAGGTCCCCTGCATGCACAGCTTCCCTCACTATCAGCATCCCATCAGGTGGTATTTTTGTTGCAGTCAATGAACCTGCACAGATACATCATTACCCCAAGTCCATAGTTGACATTAGGTTTGGAAAAATGTATAGTGACATGTACCCACCATTATAGTATCAACCAGAGTATTTTTACCGCCCTAAAAATCCTGTGTTCCACCCATTTATGCCTCTCTCTCAACCCCTGGCAACAACTGATCTCTTACTGTCTCCATAGTTTTGCCTTTTCCAGAATGTCATATAGTTGGAATCATACAGTAGGTAGCCTTTTCCGATTGGCTTCTTTCACTTAGTAACATGCATTTATGGTCCCTGTATATCTTTTCATGACTTGATAGTTCATTTCTTTTTAGTTGAATAATGTCCCATTGCCTAGATGGACCACCGTTTATTTATCCATTTACCTACTGAAGGATATCTTGGTTGCTTCCAAGTTCTAAAAATTTGAATAAAGCTGCTATAAACATCCATGTGCAGTTTTTTTGTGTAAACATAGTTTTCAACTCCCTTTGGGTAAATACCAAGGGATGAAATTGCTGGATTGCATGATAAGAGGATGTTTAGTTTTGTAAGAAGCTGCCAACTGCCTTCCAAAGTGGCTGCACCATTTTGCATCCCCACCAGCAATGAGTGAGAGTTCCTGTGGCTCCACATTCTCCTCAGCATTTGGTGCTGTCAGTGCTCTGGATTATGCCCATTCCAACAGGTATGTAGTGGTATTCATTGTTTTAATGTGCATTTCAAGATCACTCGGTTTTGACCACACAATTTACTTTTGTGGCGATTAGCAGTTTGAGGAACTCTCTTACCATAGATCACCTCTTTTTACTTTGCTCTTTTGAAAGAGCAGTTAGATGAAGAACATGGAATGAACATACTCCTCTAGCATTTTATTTTCTCAGCTGCAAAGGGGTTATAAAAGTGGTTTTCTAGGACAAATAGATGTAGTTTCTTATAAATTGATTTTAGCAAGGATCGAATTCTATCAGACCCATGACTGAGCTTTCCTATGGGAAAAGCAAAATAGGCAATAATTCTTCTATACCATTGGGTTTTCTCACTAACGGATCTTTAGACTAAACCACACCCCCCTGGTAAACTCTGTAACACTGTAGTGGGTTGTAGGAATTTGCACTTGGGATGATGTTTTGGGATGTTTCTGAAGTCGCCTCTAGGGAGTCCAGAACTCTGTACCCAGAGGTGATTGGTTGATGTTGACTGTCACTTTGAGGGCACTGAGCAATGGACGTGATTAAGAAAAAATGGTGCTGTTGCCAATACGCTGGGAGGTGAATTCCAAATGGATCCTTCATGATTCAGTCCTATTTTTTCTACAGACCACCTACCTCTGTGCAGGTTATGGCTTGGTCATCACAAAAACACTTTTCCGCTTGGACCAAGCACAGGCCATGTTTAGTGGCCCAGGGGCTGCTCCCAGGACGGAGACTCTGCAGGGCTCGTCTGTCAGGCCCTCGTGGGTGTCATAGTGGGTTCAGTGGACAAGTAACTGCAATTAGTAGTGATGCTTTTTTCCCCTTTTGCTTATTTCCGGCTTAGATTGAATATTTGAGAAGTGAAATGTACTAGTACTGCCATTCCAACAACAGGGATTCCAGTAAAATTACACTTTCTCACTTTCCCTGTAAGCACGTGCACTCACATTGTAGGATTTGGCACAGCCTCCGGGCAGGCCACATCCTGGACGTATCCTGATTGTCACTGGGCGATGAAGGGGGTTCTGTGGGAGGTGGAATCTGCTCCCTTCAGAGCACTGTCCTCTAGGGTTCTTGCTCCCCGTCTAGGGATGCAGGCTACTCATCAGTCTTCCTTCGGTTGCTACCTTCTGCAGACATATGGTGTCTTCCTGCTGGCCTGATTTTAGAGGCACTTTCCACCTGGGATTTCCAGTTTCAGCATCTTCGGTCCGTTGGGTCCCTGTGTCATTTCCATCCTGTTTTTGCTCTCTTCTGAATTCAGTGTTTTCCCTTGATTACCTCCTACCCTCAATCTGCCATTTTAACCTGGTTCTTAGTCCCTGATTCAGCAAATTCTCTATAATTCCCTGCTGTGTTCCTTTGTTCATTCATTCAGAAATGTTTCCTGTTTTTTTTTTTGGGGGGGGGCTATTTTGGACCAAGTGCTATGCCATGTACTGGGAAAAAAAATAAAGATAAGACATGGTTTGTTTGTCATACTGGGTGAGAGATGTGAAGATGTTCACATTCCCACTGTGCCATGAGTTCTAATACCCATGACCTCATGGCGCAAAACTGGCGCTGGTGTTACTACTTACTAATTCTAGGTGAGCAGCCCCTATGGGGTGTTGTCTGAATTACAGGTGAGACACATCTGATGAACCAGGGAGTATAAGGACCAGTGGGAGGAAAACTTTCTTATTCTCTGTGTGTGCATATGGGTGACTCCTAATGAAAGATAAAAAGAGGGATAAGAGAGAAGAATCAACCCAACTTCCTTTCCAAACCCTCAGGGCTGTAGAAGCAAAAGGATCCATTGCTGAACTGGTTTATTAACTGAATCAATAGGTGTTTATTGGGGGTTAGGCACTGTTCCAGGCAGGAGATGGATAGGATTTCTCCACTTCCTTGAGGACTAGGATTCTGGGAAGCCCTGGGTATGTGACCCTGTGGTTGGGATGGACATAAGCTGGTACGAAGGGGTCCCCATCGCTGCGGACTCTCACCCAGCCCCTGTTCCATGTCCCCTTCACCCCGACTTTCACTTTCTCTGGAGGAGACAGTATTTTAAAGACAACAAATAGTTTCAGTCACTTGGATTTTTAAAAATTGAAGTTAAAGTTGAGTTTATTTAGCATTAAGTTGAGCCATATATAATTGGCCATATTTTGACTTATAAAATTGGCAACTGCATATATTTCAACCTAAAAGCTAAAATGAATGCTTTGGAATAAATGTGGATTTCAGTTCCTCAGTGATGTCTGCAGTGGCCCATCAACATCCAGATTTTCAAACGAAAAGTAAGACAGCCATACAGTCTGCCCCGTGGAGTCGTGGAGCTGTACAGAGACTGTAACTGTGGGTTCATCAGGAGAGCAGAGCACGAGCCTGAGCTCGGCCTTTGTAGTTGTGTGATCTGGGCAGATGCTGCCACCATCTACATCTGACTCTGTGAAGAGAGGACACATTGGCCCATGTGAATGTGGAGAGCATGTGGATTGGTGGACATGGCCCCAGAGCTGGCGTCAGCCCAGTTCACCCAGTTGCAAATGCCCGAGTGGCCCTGCCGGCATCTGTGCTGTTGCAGGTGGCATCGCTTTTGCTTCTGGTGCCCACTTTTACTTGGCTTTCTGGATAGATACACGGCAAGATCCGAGACTGGAACAGGGAGGGTCCTAAGGCGTCTTATCTAGGTCACTGCCGGGCTGTGGGGGTGGTTGTGTCAAGGACCGCACCCTTGCTGCTCCCTGAAAACAGGTCAGCAAACCTGGAGGGAGATCTTTTAGAAAAGGGAGAAAAATCACACCTGCGTTTCCATCTTGTAAAGAGGATGTCGCATCTGTGAGCACCTGCCCCTGCCGTGGTGACCCTGAGCTGAGGGCAGATGGGAAGTGCAGGGATCCGCTTGTAGCACCACAGGAGGTGGATTTGCTGCCCGGGTCTGTCATGCAGTCTGGTCCTGCCGACAAGACTCTGATGAAACAGGCAGAGGTGCCATGGAGCTTTGCTCTGGCTGCTGGCCTGTGACCCAATGGGCCACTGGGGCTCAGGCCTGAGCAAGAAGCGGAGTGGCCTCGAAGGCCCCCAGGCACCTGGAGTCAGACTGACCATTGCATCTCCTGAACGGCTGTGGGACTGGCTGACTCATTCCAGACGGATTGCTGGTGGCGGTGGGTCAGTAGGCAGATGTCCTATGAAAACGAGTGACTCAAAGCTACCAATGTCTTTTCAGCTCTTCTGCAGGGACCATCTGGAGCCTCTCCCTGAACGTGAGGAAGTCGAAGGGAACCCCTCAGGAAGGCCTGTCTTCCCCACCTATCGACGGCCCACCACAGCCAGATCATTAGCTCCAGTGAGAAAGGGAGGCAGGACCGGTTCCCTCCTCCCACCAGCCCGGGCTCTCATCCCGAGTCCTGGGCCTCGTGGGGACTGGCTTTCTCGGGCGCCGGAGCCCCCACCCCCTCGCTGAAATGATGGAGGCGTAGTTAAATGAACTTCTTTCTGGAACCAATGGGCCGAGTCCTAAGCCTTCCTGAGAACTGAAGTGTAATTTAAGAAATGGGAAGAAGTGATTGAGTCCGCGTCCTAATCCCCCGAGAGTCTCTGTGCTCACTCCAGTGAGCAGCTTAATCCCCGCGGCCCCGGACCCCGGGTGGAATCCTTAATTACCAGAATCTCATTCCTCCTTCCGAGGCACGACCTGAGGAGCATCTGTCGCTCAAACACACACATGAGAAAATAAAGTATTAAAATCAATAATTCAACTTGGAGGTGAAATGGAACAGAAAAATAACTTGCCCGTTTGCCTGCGCCTGGGTCCCGGGCGGCCACTTTTCACTGACACCGCTGCCCCCAGAGAGCTGTGCAGGTGGCCCAGGCCGAACCCCAGAATGCGGGCAAAGTGCTTCCACCACGCTTTGGTGTGGGGTCTGCGTTTCTGACCCTGCACTTGCTGGAAACCCAGGCAGCAACTTCCTCAGGAGCCATGGGCCCCGCCCCTGGGTGGGCTTTGGCTACTCTCATCTGGTCCGCGCCACCCCATGGAGGCCACCACAGGTCTGGGTCACACTGTGCAGTTTCTCTTAAGGTCTTCACATTTCTGTTTCACTCCTGATCAGATTTCAAAGCTCAGCTGAAACCCCACCCTCTCTGAGGTGTCTCCTTGATTACTCATTTCTGTTCTATCAGGAAAAGCACTAAGGTTAATTTTATGCGGCCAGTTTACACAATCCTCTCATTTAATTGTGGCAACAACCCATCCAGGCTGGCACTGCTACTCTCCCACCAGCAGAGGGGAAGGCAGAGAGGGAGGGTGGGCAGCTGACCAGAGCCTCGTGGCAATAGCATTTGGACCCAGGACCCAAAGCCAGGCCTACCCCCTTCAGGCTCCACCCCAACACTCCTGTTTCCGTATTGAGGTAGAACTGATGGACAATACACGGCTCCCAGGTAAAGCGTGCCATCTGACATGTGCACAGCTTTTTCCGAGTTTTTCACTGGAGTGGCGTCTACTTCTGCTGGCTTGGATTTGTGTGTGAGGAGCAGGACATTTGCTGGGCCCGTCTGGGCTCCGGTCGCCAAGCACTGAAGCAGAATATAAGTGCTCGTCATACAAAGTGTTGCTGGACTCTAAGACATGACCTTTCAGGTGTGTGTCAATGCTGGTGACAAGGGTCTCTGCTAAATGGAGTCACAAACATTTCCAGCAGTAGGACCGCCTCAGTTTTAGTCAACAGGAAAGCAGGAGAAAGAAGGACTGGAGACAAGCAGAGCTGCACAGACAGCAGGGCTCCCCCGGCCCAGGGAAGGTGGTGGGTGCAGGAGCCTCATGGCGCAGAGGCCGCAGGCAGCTCCCTCCAGGGCCGTGAGCTGTGCCCCACTTCTGTTCTGCAAAGCTTTCAGAAAAATGTGCTGGTCCTCAGACTTTCTTATGGAGTTTGTAGATACTCTAAATGCTTGTGGCCGTTCATGCTGCTTCTCACATGGTCCCTGCCACTGGCAACACTCGAGCCTGGCTAAGGGGTGATATTCCTGAAAGCCGCTGTGTCTGGGCCACAATCATTTAGCATGCCCGTGGGGCCATTTCTAGCATCAGCTTGTGATGAAGGAAGAAGGCCCATCCGGGAAGCCCCATGAGGGTGGTGAGGGGCCCTTGTTCTGGTGACTCAGGCCCTTGCTAGTCCTTATAAACCGGATGCCTTGCCCTTCCTCCACCATCACAATCCCCCTCCCAGGCACCTCCCCACATGGAAACACCAGAGTCCCTCTCCCTTCCCCTCTGCTCCTCACCCCTGGCCTGGGAGCTCAGGGAGCATGGAGCAGTGGGGTCTGTGCACCAGCTGAGCTGGCCAGCAGCAGATGGTAGGGAAGCGGGAACTGTGCGGGGCCCACAGTGCCATCAGGTCCGGCCCACGAGCAGGTTTCCCTGGTTTCCAAGTTCATTGACTGTTGCTCAGGGCGCAAGGCACGGCTGAGTGAGCGCAAAGCACCCCGAGAACCACTGTCGGCGGGGCTGGCGTGTCCAGGCTCCCAGCCAGCCATACATCATGAAATATTGACATGGTTCCACTAGACTTCCGCCCCTGACATTTGATTTATAGCTTTAGGTGTTCTTTTTTAATTCTAAACAGTCGATGAAGGATCAAAGGAAATGTCATATTTGCAGCCTGCAAGCCCAGAGTGACACCTGGGAAGCAAGAGAGGGGGTTGGCTTCCCGGCGACCGCTCCTCCCCACCCACCATTGGTGGGGCTCAGAGCAGCCTGAGCTCAGGCCTCCCCTGCACCCCCACATCTCAAATATTTATCACATTAAATATCAACCTCAGAATATTGCCTTCCTTTAAGCTTTTCACGTCCCAATGATTTTTTTATTATTTCCATCGACCAAAATAAATGAAGAAAATGTTTTAGACTGCACTTGGAAGCATGTAAAAATCAATAACTTGATTTTAAAAGATTTAAAATGTCTTGAATACATTCATTTTCAAACATATTCCTCTGATCTTTAAATAGCTTTTCTTGGAGCATAACATTTTTTTAAAAAAGTCAAATATGGAGCATTAAGGGTATAATTACCATTTTAATTATAACTCAATCATCCTATCTGCTTTGCATAGAAATTAAAGCTTTTATGTCAGAATTTCTGGGCACTCACAAATGTTCAGGAGCAATTAATGTTAAAAGTTTAATTTTTAAAACACTGGCCTGAACTTTACAGTTCTTAATTTCATTCTCGCTCAGATTGAAAAATGGAGATGCTCCCACTCGTCACTGTATTTCCAAAGTAAATCCACTTCCACTTGTGAGCTAGTTCCTGCGTTCCCTCTAGGTGGGGTGCCCGGTGGGGCCGGAGTCCGCCCCTGCCCGGGGGCCGTGGGACCCGTTACAGCCTGTGACAATCAGTTTCCTCCTCCCTAAAATCTGTGGGACTGCGGTGCAGTGAGTGAGGGAGCCAGTCGTGCAGTTGGAACAGCATCTGGCCCTGGCACACACATCCTGGGCTGTGCTCTTGTTTTCTTCGGGTCGGACACGATCCCACCACTGAGTTATCGACTGTCCTCCTGCCCTGAACAGGACGGTTTAAAAAATGGCAGTACCTCTAAACCCTTTGTATCCAGGAAGCAGAGGGTTGTTTTTCATTCCATAACAATCTGTAAAAGTCGGGTGAACCTTGGATGAACGGTGCAGCGGGGTTTCCTGGTTCCCCTTCCCGTGGCTCAACGGCTGGGACCTAAAGAACATGGTGGGCCCGGAAGTCTGCATTTTGCATGAGTGAAAACCCCATCTGGCTAAAACTTAACTAGGTTGCCATTGCACTGAGCCCTGAAAACAAATACGAAAATGATCGATTTCCCATCTTTCTGCTGCAAGTGCCGCTCCCTGTCCTGAAGCACAGGCTGCAGGTGTTGGCAGGTCTGTGCATGCCTGTGCACGCGTGTGCGTGCGTGTGTGCAAAATTCAGCCTCGCCATTTTTCTCCCAGTTAAACCTCCAGCCTAAGATCTGGTCCATTTCCTCCTGCGCTGCAGTGCTCGGGCTGCAAGGAAAATCATTTTTGTGTGCATCGCCGTGGCAAAATAAAGTAATTCCATTTTTAGAAAGTCTGTGGAACGGGCCCTTCCTCCCAGCATGTCTGCTGACTGCCTGTCTCTGCTGTACTTTTTATCTCAGCCTATTTTGTGGTTTGTATTTTTCTCAGTTGCACTTACATCTTACTTTGCTGCTTTATTAGAAAAAAATGACAATGGAGGCGGGCAGATATAATTTAAAAACAGTGATCATACACATCTTCTACACCGGGAACGAGACAACGCGCCCTGAGACTCAGTCACTGCGTGGCATCTGGTGCTCACACAACATGAGTGTGATTTTGGGGTGTCACGCCATCCCCAGCAGCAGAGTCTGCGGCTCTGTGAGTGATCACATGGCCTAGAGTTTCCCAGGACAGTGGGGATTTCACATAATTTTATTCCCAGGGTAGGCTAATTGTTAAAGACCTGAGTAAATATGACTTGGGTTTAATGGATCTGGAGGACTTCTTGCACAACTAAGTTCACCCTTCAGAAGACACCCCTTTCTTGGGCACCATCTTCAGGCTTGGGTTTGGTGCAGGAACTTGAGGTACCCTCGAGGTGCCTGTGAGCCCAAAGCACTGCTAGCTGCTTCTATCTGCCCCTCCATGCCTGCTGGGGGCCTGAGAGCACGCCAAGCCTCCCAGGCCTGTATCCTGGGAGCCCGAAGTGGGTGCATAGGTGGAGCTGGGGGCCTGGGCAGGTGTCAGTTTGCCTCTGGGGTGAGGAGCATCCTCAGCACCTGCCCTCCCTCATCCCCAGCCTCCCTACCACATGCCCTTTCTGTCATTTCCCAGCCCAGGTCACACCTTGGTAAGGGGTCCCCTCACTCCACCCAGTGTGAGTGTGTGTGGGGGGGTGGTTCCTGCTGACCCCAGTTAATTAACAGTGGGAGAGGGCCCCACTATGGCCAAATGGGGGTTGAAATGTTTATTACCCATATATCTATATTCTGCCTGGCTGGGACATTGAAGACGGTGAAGAATATGCTATAATTTTGCCCAAGTAAATGCACATTACCTCTCAGGGCTTAGCATGATACGAGTTCCACAGGAACACAAAGAACAGAAACAAAACCCACCCGCAGGGAAGGTGCATGGTCGCAGGTCGCAGAGCCTGCTGGAGAAGGACATGCAGCTGAGGTGGACAAGCGCCACCCCAGGCTCATCTGTGCACCTCGATGCGGCCGATACAGCCGGAAGTTCCCGTTAAATTCCAGCCCTGAGTGCTCCCTGCAGGACTTGACAGCTACCCACAAGTGGAAGAGAGTGGCCATGTTCAGGCAGCAGGTGATGTCAGAAAGCAAATCCTTTGCTGGAGACAAGAAACACCAGATGGCCTCCTGGTTTGGAGCAGAAGAGTGGCTTTGACGCCTTCGACTGTTATTCAGCTATTTGTTTATTCATCCTCAGCTCAGCACGGCATTACTGTGCTGGTGTCTGCACCTTTCGGGGAGGTAGGGAGCGAAGGAGAAGGCGCCACCTGCCCTGGTGGAGGTGACAGTCCAGGGGATCCCTTTGCGCCTCAGTTACTCATCTGTCAGACAGGATAACAGTGCTTGCTCCACTCAGGGTTGACACAAAGTCCAGGTGAGACCACATTTGGGGGGAAGTTTGTGAATTCCAAAGTCTCGTCACATGTAATCCATTCTTGTCAGAAAATAACAGCGAGTGTGGGCTCCCTTGTTACTGTGTCAGTATCCACAAAAGAGAGCAACCTATCCTCGCCCTGACCACTGGAAAGGACTCTCCTTAGGCATGCCCTGTGAGTCCCAGTCTCCAACACACACTTATATTAGTAGAAGATTATTTAGAATGGACAGGGCCAGCTCCAACAACTTATAAATGCAGCTACTGGCCTTGTTTACTGATGTCCGTCCTATGGTTCCTTCCAAAATACTGGCTGAAGAATATTTTTTAAAATCCCAGAATCTAAGAATGAAAAGGGACATCTATCCTTCCCCGTTACACACCCGATAAAGTAACAGCCACTAAAACAATGTGGAACTAGGACAAGCATAAGCCCAGGCCTGTGAGACGGGACCGTTATGCTAAACAGACTCTATTACATATAGACATGCAGTATATGTCACAGGAGGGGAGGGCCATGATGGAACAGGAAGGAAATTACTATTCAGTGAAGGTTTCCAGGCTGACTGGGGAGCAAGCGTAATCTGGCCTTTGGATCATGCCTCAAAATATATATAGGTGGGTGGAATAAAACATAAAAATAGCAGAAGAAAACAAAAGAGAATGTTTACTAAACTTCCTGGGGGTGGAGAAGATCTTCCAAAGTGTCAGGACAGTGGAATGAATCATAGCTTCAACAGATTGATTACTTAGAAATTAAAAATTTCTCTGCACCAAAACCCTCCATCGTAATCAAGATAAAAAGCAAAACAAAAGATATATGCACTCAATGACAATGGATTAGCAAGATCTCAAAAGAAAACAATTATGGTCATGATGTTTTTGGTACGAACTCACTGCATAAATTCCTTTCATATCAGAATTTGAAAAAAAGAGTCAAATTTCAATGGGTACAGGTTATTATTATTATTATCATTATTATTATTATTATCATACAGCACTGGGAATCTTGAAACTCACATTTCCTGCGTTGCCTTGATTGTCAGATGCCCTGTGCTCCCTTGTAGCTCCTATTTCTAGTTCCTGGGATGTCACCATCCCTCTGGGAATCGGAGTAAAATACACTCCAATGATGTGGTTGAATTTCTGGTTGGTTAGACAGCAACTGTCTTTTCTTTTTCTTTACCAGCATAAATTACTTCATTTGGATGGACTCCCAGAGTGGAATCACTGTGTGTGTGTGTGTGTGTGTGGGCATTTCTAAACCGTGTGGCACCCCCACCGTTGGTGGGCCTGGGGCTCATGCTGGCTCTGCCTCTGATCCCCCATCCCAGCCCTTTCAGCATCTGCACCGTTCCTGTACCACTGGTCTCATCGGCTCAGACTCAGTGGTCCCCAGCTGCCCCTCCCTCCTGGCAGAATGTGGACGGCATCTGGAAGTTGAGTCACCCATCCCTGGCATGAGGTGCTACCAATGTTTCCCGTGGTTCCAACCTCGGCTTCGAGCAACATGCTATGGAGAACATAGCAGGTCTCAATAAATGCGGACACAAAGTGGGCTCCCAGGAGTATTTAAATTTTAAAAGAGAGAGGCAGTGACTTGTCTAAATAAATAAATCAGGCAGACTGAGGGTCTGGTGACCAGCATCTCTGCAGTGACATATTACAGGTGCCGTATTGATTTTGGGTGAATTGTCCTACAACGAGCTCAGGCAAGGGCTGACCTTCCCGTCTTAGAGGTCTCCTTAGTGAAGACAGAGGTCATTGCACACACAGTGTAACCACTTCCTGTGGAGAGGGCATTTGCACAACGAGTTATTTAGTCACTTTGGTATTGACTTGACAATTGTCATTTTTCCAGATAAGATAGGATTTGTGGACAAGCTGCTGGGCCCTATAAATTCATTCATTTTCCTTAATGGGAGAAGATGATATGGTGAACTACAAAATAAGTGACAGCTGATACAACAGTTCCCTAAGGAACTGCCAGGCAAGCTATAAAATGTCTGTGTCCTGGTTTTTAGGCACCTGGAAGGTAGGTGGTGTGGACATGCAGTGTGATATTGTAACTATAAACAGAACGGAACTGGCCCAAGACTGAAACCCCTTGAGGGCATAGGATTATTGGGATAGTCCTTCAGTAGGAATGTATTTTATTGTCAATTATTCTGGTTACAACCCAAAATGTAAAATTCCCATTCCTTAGACAACAGGTTTCATTTTGACTTCCACCTGTCAGACTGATGTATCATATGGTTCTGTAGTTAAACACAAATATAAGTGGTTTGGAGCTGAGGTCCATGGGTTGGCTCACTACAGGTGCCCCATGTGACTGTGATCACCTGGGTCTCTCCTTCCCGCCCCCCTTTACACACTGCAGGGGGAGGCCCACATCCTTCCCCTTGTAGTTGGGGTCCACCCAGAACCAGCCCAGAGGGATTGTCCTTATTTCAAAGACTATACCCCACACTGCTTGCAAAAGCCCTATTGTGATCAAAGACTATGTCATGACCTGCCATTCTCAGATACAGGATGGTGCTGCAGTGAACACCCTCCTTGCAAATAAAAACACCATGCTCTGTTCTCGGGAGACTTTCCTAACTGCTAGGACCCTCCTCCAGGGCTGAAAACAGCACAGGTCCAGGGACCCCTGTGATCCAACATGAGAGGAAGCTGCTCAGGGATGATTCAGGGACCCAACATCTACCTGTGGAGTGGACATGGGGCGGGGGAGAGAGTGGGAATGAGAGGGGTTCCTCGTCTTCTTGGTGAGACAACAGCTGGGAGCAGAGCTGGGCCCTCCTCCTGCTTTGTTTCCCTGCCGTCCTCTCTCCTCCTTGGAGCAACCCAAGCATCAGGCTCGGGAGACAGAAATGGGTCCCTGGTGATGCTTCTAAACAACTCAGTACCAGAGAAAAGTGCAGGTCTCATCATCTCTCGCTATCTGTTTAATGCAAGTCTCTGAAGCTTGGTGAGAGGCCTTGGGAGATGGAGATCATTAAGGATGGCCCATAAACTTGATTTCCCAAGTTTGGTGCTAAATCTCACTATCTTCGGGTAGGAAGAACTTCAACCCATTTGATAAAAACTTTGGTGGACATTCTCTGTCTTGGAAACTATTTTGTCCCTTCCAACAAGCTCAGTATAAGATAGAAGAAAAAACCTGGGCTTCAGAGCCAGGTGTACTTTAGTGTAAATTCAAATTCTGCTCTTATTTGCTCTCCATGTCTTTCTCTTGGTCTCTATATCCTTATATTTTTTCTAATTCTTCAAACTATTAAGTATTTGAGCTGATTTCCCCCCCATTGCTTACTACATGAGTTTTTGGTTCAGGCCACCCAATGATTATTCTAGTTAGCTTAGAGAGCTTCACCAAAATGAGGAATGATGAGAAAACGACAAAGTGATGTCTACTAGGCTAATACTGAGGAAGGAGAAAGAAGCATTAAAAAATATCAGGCAAGAAAATTTAAAACATCTTGTCATCTGGGACTCTTCAATGAAGGAAAAATAGGAAAGAGTCAAATAGATCTTAATAGCTATGGAGAGCTCATTCCATTGTAATAGAATACGATCTTCTAAGTCCAAAATGATGGATGATCTGCAGAAAATAGTCTTGATAAACTCTTTTTAAGAAAATAAGGTATTGCTGCAGTAATCAAGCTTGTATTGGTGAGGAGACAGATGTGTACATCAGTAGAACAGAGAGAGAACCCAGCAATAGGCCCACAGGAGTATGCCCAACTGAATTTTGACAAAGGTACAGGAGGAATTCAATGGAGGAAGAATCACCTTTTCAACAAATGGGCTGGAGCAACTGGACTTTTATAGGCACCCCCTCCTCCCAAAACCCCAAGCTCCATCACACCTTATGTTAAAATTACCTAAAAATAGATCTTAGAATTATTTTTTTTAGAAAAAAAAATAGGAGAAAATTTCAGGATCTATAGCAAGGCAAAGAATCCCTAGACTCAACACCAAAAGCACAATCCATAAAAGGAAAAGTTGAAGAATTAGATTTCATCACCATTGAAAGCCTTTGCCCTGTGGACAACAACCCCCTGAAGAGGATGAAAGAGAAGGTATAAACTGAGAGAAAATATCGGCAAATCACAGGTCTGGCAAAGAACTGGTATGTAGAGGATGCAAAGGACTCACAAAACTCTTCAGTGAAAACAGTCGAACGAGAAAATGGGCAGAAGATAGGGGAGACCTTCTAATGAAGAGGATATATGTGCCCTTTGGTAGTTAGAATGTGACAGAGAAAACAGTGGCCTGTGCTACTAATACCAGTTGGAAATAAACCAAGCAAGGCTCAATTCTTCAACTTAATGCTTCTTTTTGTGGAGTAATTCAAATATTATTCCATTGGTTGGTGATTACTGTTACCATTATATTTTGCAGGTGTCCCAGAGTAGGGAGTGGCTCCCCCAGATTTTTTATAAAGTGGAGGAGAAGGCCCTGTTACCTTCCCCACAGAGTTATGTCTGTGTCTCAATCACCATGTAGAACAGTGGCCCATACAACCCTTATTTCACTTTGCTTATCAAGAACCGGCGTGAGAGAAAGGGGGTTCCAGAAGTTTGTCGCTGGGCTAACCTATGACATGTCGAGTTCAGACACATTGCTCTGAGCCAATACAAAGTGTACACTCTGAGGCAGGCAGCCTCTGGCAGCGATGCCGATAAAGGGTTTAACAGCCCGCGGCAATACTACATTCCAGCATGACAGAGAGCTTTTTGGCAGCTGCCTCGCATTCTGTGTCTGCTGCCAGTTGAGATGTAAAAATTGTCAGGCTATTTATTTCTAAATGGAAATCCAGGCACTGACAATAATGAAAATGTGGATAAAATAATGAGAAAAACCTCTGCTGTTCAATTTGTTCCAGGGATTCTTAAGAATCTGAGTAATTAAATCTATTAAAATGTATCACTTATTCACAATTTTTTAGACTGGAAACAGAACATCCTGGCATTTTTAACTGTGAAAGCAATTGTTTACCTGGGGAGGGCGGGCCAGGCCTGGTTGGCATCCTCACCAGCTCCTTTGGCCCTAGGATTTCCGAGAAAGGTCCTGATGCTGACCAGCTGACCATTTCCAGCCTCCCCATTGCTTGCTCTCCGGTTCACACTTTTACTCTCCCTCTGGCCACGGTTTCTGCCCCATTAGCTCCCACCTGAACTTTCCTGCTTGCCCTTGTTACTTTGGAAGCTGAGGGGTCTTGAGAACACCTGTCTAGATATCTTGTTTTTTTAAAAAAATGTATTTTTATTGATTTCAGAGAGGAAGGGAGAGGAAGAGAGAAATAGAAACATCAATGATGAGAGAGAATCATTGATTAGCTGCCTCCTGGATGCCCCCTACTGGAGATCGAGCCCGAAACCCAGGCATGTGCCCTTGACTGGAATCAAACCTGGGACCCTCCAGTCCACAGGACAGCACTCTATCCACTGAGCCAAACCAGCTAGGGCATAGGTATCTTGTTAATTGCTCTCCAAAACACTGACTCTTTGCCCCTTTTAAGGTCCATATGTGGCAGTTTGGGGCAAATAGCATCTCAGCCAAGCATAGGCCCCAGATTCTGGGTGTCACAAACCAGCCTGTGTACGTGATTAGTCTCCTGGAAACCAGACTGGACAGAGTGCTCTCGGGGTGGCGGAGCAGGGCGCCATGCAGGGCTGCCTATTTTGATTTCTTGCTGCTTGTTGAGAAGGCTCGAGTAAGGGCTGTGATTCAGGGTTAGAAGTAGTCAAGCTCTGTGGAGGAGAGAAAACATTTTTTTCTTCTGTTTTTCCTAATTATATATAGAGAAGTGACTGGAGTGTTTTCCTGGACTGAAGTGACATGTTCAGTGTTCAATGGTCTCTTCCCTTGAATGACACTTTATTATTTGGGTGTTTCCTTAAAAGTGGGAAATAGATAATTGCTGAATTTTATCCATGTTCTTTTTTGTCCAAAGATGGGAAAAAAGACTCCGTTAGCAAGGAGGGATGAGCTAGGGCTGATTCAGCCACACGCTCGCTTGGTTTCCTCCCAGGCACTTGCACAGAAGTCGGTGGTGTTTGGAGCGTGACGTGGAACGGTGAGACGGCTGTCCTGCTGTGGGCCAGTCACGGCCATGGCCTTGAAGATGCCACGCTTGACCCCAGTGATCTTCAAACTTTTTGATTGTATGTGATTATGCCTAACGTAGCTTTGAACATTTACTCCACATATGCATACGAATTTATTTATAGATAATAATGACCCCTCTATTCATATAATTTGTTAAACTTAGACAAACATAGACATTAAAAAATTGTGAGACACACTTCACAAATGAATGACAGAAGGGAACCTCCTCAACCAGATAAAGAGCCTCTGCAAACACCCACAACTCACATCATGCTCAGACCGATCACTTTCACCCTAAGATTAGGAATAAGACAAGGGCGTCTGCTCTCCCCCTTCTACTCAACAGTATACAGTCATCCTCCCTATCCAAGGGGAGATACCTTCCAAGATCCCCAACGGATGCCTGAAACCACAGATAGTACCCCATCCTATATATACTGTGCTTTTTCCTATACCTACACACATTTCACAGCTTCTCTGGAATATCAAATTGCCAGCATCACTATCCTTGCCCTTTGGAGCCATTATTAAATAAAATAAGGGTTACTTGACACAAGTACTGTGATAGTGTGACAGTTGATCTGATAACTGAGATGGTTACTAAGTGACTAATGGGATGGGGGCGGGGAGCATATACAGCGCATGTACACAGGACAAGGGGTGATCCATGTCCTGGGCGGGGTGGAGCAGGACAGCGAGAGATTTCATCACACTACTCAGAATAGTGCACAATTTAAAAGTTATGAATTGTTTATGGCCCTGATTACAGGCCAGGCCTAGGGACCATACCCATGCATGAATTTCATGCACTGGGCCTCTAGTCCTATATAATAAAGAGCAAATATGCTAATTAAAAGTTATGAATTATTTATTTCTGGAATTTTCCATGTGATATTTTTGGATCTCAGTTTGACCATGGTAACTGAAACCACAGAAAGCAAAACCTAGAATCAGGGGGGACTACTTTCCTGGAGGTTCTAGAAGAAAACCTAGGAGTGAATCTTCATGACCTTAGGTTAGGTAAAGTTTTCTTAGCTATGAATCCGAAAGAACAAATTACAAGAGGAAAAATAGATAAATGAAACTTCATCAAAATGGAAAACTTTTGTACTTCAAAAAATATCATTAAAAAAGTGAGAATACAACATACAGAATGGGAGTCATTTATCTGATAAGGGATTAGCAACCAGAATACATAAAGAAATCTTACTAGTAAGAAAAAGATCAAAATCAAAACAGTCCAAGAATTTGAATGGATATTTCTCCAAAGAATATATACTAGGACACATGGCAAAGGCACATTTAAAGATATTCAGTATCTTGGGTGGTGAACAGACAATCCTATATAATAAAAGGGTAATATGCAAATTGACCCTAAGGGCAGAATGACCAGAACGACTGCTGGACCAGTCACCATGAGGTGCACTGACCACCTCTTGGTCCCTATCCCTGGATGGCAGGCTCTGATTGCCTGATGGCCACCAGTGGCAGGGGTGGGGCCAGCAAGTGGGCAGGAACAGCTGACTGCTCAGTCCCTTCCCCCAGCCGTCAGGCACTGATCACCCAATGGTGAATGGGGAACCGGGGGTGGGTGGTGGCAGGGGGCGGGGCTGGCTGCGGGCAGCTGGGGAAGATGGCCCTGATCACAGGCCAGGCCTAGGGACCATACCCATGCACAAATTTCGTGCAATGGGCCTCTAGTCCTAAATAACAAAAAGCTAACATGCTAATTAGACCAAACAGCAGAACAACCATCCAGATGACTTTCTGGACGAAGCCAGGGCTGTGAGGGCCAGCCAAGGCAGGTGGGACTGAGAGGGCCGAGCCCCTTGCATGAATTTTGTGCATCGAACCTCTAGTATAATATATAGATGATGTAGTATAGAATTGTACATCTGGAACTTATATAATTTTATTAACCAATGTCACTCCAATAAATAAAAAAATATTTTTATTGATTTTTAGAGAGAGGAAGGGAGAGGGAAAAAGAGAAACATTGATGGGAGAGAAACATTGATTGGCTGCCTCTTGCACGCCCCATACTGGGGATCGAGCTTGCAACTGGACATGTGCCCTGACTGGGAATCGAACCATGACCTCCTGGGTTATAGGCCGACACTCAACCATTGAGCCACACAGGCCAGGTCATTTCAATAAATTTAATAAAAAAATAAAAAAAACTCTTATACATTTCTGGTGGGATTGTAACATGATGCAGCCAGTTTGGAATAACAGTTTGGAAATTTTTCATAATGTTAAATACATTTGAAACAGCAATTCCACTGTTAGGCATATACTCAAGAGAAATAAAAACATATGCCTAAATAAAAATGTGTATTTAAATTTAACATTATTTATAACAGCCAAAAAGTGGAAAAACCCAAATGGAATGGATCAACTGATGAATGGATGCATAAACTGTGGTATATCCATAAAATGGAATATTATGAGGTCATAAAAAGTAAATGAAATAGTGATACATTCTAAAACATGGATAGACTGAAAAAAATTCTGCTTAAGTGAGAGAAGGGAAGCCAGACATAAAACATCACAAATTGTATGATTTCATTTACATGAAATATTCAGAATAGGCAAATCCTTAGAAATAGAAAGTAGATTAGGGGTTCTTGGGTTTGGGGAAAGGGGAAAATGCTAATAGGTTGTTTTTTTTTGGGTGATGAAAATGTTCTGAAACTGGGTAGTAGTGATGGCTGCACAATTCTGTGACTATACTAAAAAACACTGAGTTGTATACTTTAAAAGGAAGAATTTTATGGTACAATGGAACTCCGGTTCTTGAATTTAATTCATTCTGGAAGGCTGTTTGAGAAGTGATTTGTTTGAAAACTGAATCAATTATCCCCATTTGAAATAATGTAAATTTAATTAATTCATTCCAGACCCCCAAATGATTCCCTGTTTTAGCTTTTCTTACATATAGAACAGTCTAATGTACTGTTTAAGTTATAAACAAGCACTTATTTTCTTAAAGTTATCAAAGCATTCCCTTCTAGCCTTAAAGGAATCCCTTTCAGCACTCATTCCAGGGGTGTCTCTCAGGTCAGTATGCAGCATCTTTGCTTTTTCACATATCATTGCCTCCAAAATGCTGTTGTCAATGGCTAACTGCTATTTCTTTACCAAATCAACAATGGTTTTTCTACCTCTTCAACTGCCTGTGATCATTGTTCTTTCACACCCTTAGCAACATTAGCACTCTTGATGGCCTCTTTATGTTTTAAAACTGTGCTAATTGTCCATTTGCCAGCAGCAAAAGCAAAAAACCTACAAAAGTATTCACAACACAATTTCCCGAGATGCCAACAAGCTGAGGTTTAGTGGTAAACTGACTGGCATTCTCTCCTTTGTTTGTGGTCTGAGAGATCCTTTTTGCCATGCTGATGATGTATCAGCGTGAAAGGGTTGTTCAACAACTGAGACATTTTTTCCATGAACAAGCAGGTCCAGATTGTTCAAGATGGGAGACGTTTGTGAACCAAGGTTTGACTGTATCTGATTCATATCTCAATGAAGTTATGAAACTAACTAGAGGCCCAAAATTCATGCACAAAATTCATGCACGGTAGGGTCCCTAGGTCTGGCCAGTGATCAGGGCTGATCAGGGCCTTCCTTCCCCTGGCTGCCTGCTGCCGATCAGGGCCTTCCTTCATTCCACACCACCCCCTGGTGGTCAGTGCACATCATAGCGAGCGGTTGAACTCACAGTCAGTCGAACTCCTGAGGGGACAATTTGCATATTAGCCTTATATTATATAGAAAGATATTAAATACAAAGTTTTAAAAGTTCTAGATTTTCTTTCTTTCTTTTTTTTTTTTTTTACCCCAGTGAACCATCTATCCACTCCATACTCTGGAGACTTTACCACACTAAGCTAATCGATTATGGACCCATCCATTGGAATTATTTAGCAAGCTTTTAGGGGTGTGTCAGATATCTCTTTTACCTGCGATGTGGTGGTTGTTAGTTTTCAGAAAAGATTCCTTTGCAATTGTCAGCTAGGCTACAAGACTTGGATCTGATCTGACTCAGAATGGCCCCTCCTTTTCCTCTGGTTATACATGTGAACCTTAGGATTAGTGCACCTGTGAGTTAAAATCCCGAATCTGCAAACAGGCAAGGATGGAAATGCTTATTTTTTGACATCTGACAGATGTGAAATACCTTTGGCTGATTAATGAAAATCCTTCCAGCAAAGAATGCTGTATTTTTGATATTTTGACATAGAATTCAAGGGACTTCAAGATAGCACAGATGCTTGCCCACTGAGGGTGGAGGAGAGAACTATAAGAGAGAAATCACTAAGCTAAGCAACAAAGCCTTCTACCTGTCCCTCCCCCTCTTTTGTAAATTTTTGTAATTTTGGTTCTGTGATACTACCTAGTCAATACAGAAAAACTGACTGGTTAAGTTACTTCAGATAGGACTATCAATTCATTTGAGAAAAAAATTCCCCAAACTTTCAAATGCTTTGTTTGACTAAATTGATTTATTTTTTAAATTTCTTTGTTTTTTTAAAAAATATATTTTTTATTGATTTTAGAGAAGAAAGGAGAGGGAGAGAGAGATAGAAACATCAATGATGAGAGAGAATCATTGATTGGCTGCCTCCTGCACATCCTCTACTGGGGATCGAGCCTGCAACCCAAGCATGTGCCCTTGACCGGAATCAAACCTGGGACTCTTCAGTCCATAGGCTGACACTCTATCCACTGAGCCAAACCTGCTAGGGTGATTTATTAAGTCAAAATAATTGATCTGACCACAACTGTGAACAGCACCCACCAGAGGAGCTGCTACCAAATGAGGAGCAGCTGCTACCACAACTGCTCGAGGAGCAACCACAGCCCAAGGAGCCACTGCCACCCAAGGAGCAGCCACTGAACGACTCAACATCTAGATATGGCGGTACGATCAAACATGGGTAGACAAAGAAACCCCCAAAGGAAAAAAAAGGAGGACTTGCCAGAAAAGCAGCTAAGTGATACAGAGGCATGCAACATGACAGAAAAAGAATTCAGATTAAGGGTCTTAGAGTGCATAAACCGGATGGAGGAAAATAATTGATCTGATTACATAGGGAAGCACACTTGATATTTTCCCTTCTCTCTAGATTTTGGGTTATTGATCTTTCCTCCCACCTAACCCCCACCATCTCCTTCCCTGTCCTCAAAAATAGATCAGAAAAACCCAGGAAACTATTAGCAGTTACGTTTGTTGACAGCGCAGAACTGCTTGCAGGGAACCCGTGCCTAATTCCAATGGCAAGTGACCAGCCCAGAACCCAAGTCCCTAAGCTCATTAACACAAAGTGCTTGATCCGTTTCTCATTCAGTTGCCAAGCTCATTAGAAGCGCCCCAGGCTTAGCTGAGTATACTCAATTTTTACTAACTTTTCCCTTGGCTGTGATTAACTTGGTGCCATAATGGCTTACGTTGGAGTTATCCGATATTACACAATAGCTAAGCTACTGGCGTTGCATCCTGGGCAGGATGTTGCGTCCCCCTGTGCACCAGGCACTTTCATTTGCCCTCCCACAGCCCTAAAAAGTGGGTCCTCCTACATCCCCAACCTTACAGAACACAGTGAATAGCAATGTGCCCAATGTCACGCCATGTGTCACGGGGCAGAGCCAGGATTGAGACGGGGACTGAGGGGTCCTAAGTCCATGGTCCTCACCCCTGTGCAGACTGCCTGCTCGTGTAACTCAGAGGGGGTTGGCCTCAGAAAATAATTGTCCTTCTATCTCAGCACATTCTTCTCATCATGCTAAGACATAGTTCTCATAAATAGGGAAAGTGTGTGATTAGCAGAGAGGAGGTCACACAGGAACACAGAAATGTGTGTGTCGGTAGGAAGGTGACAGCTGGGGAAGAGAGGGAGGCAAGTCACCAACTGTAGACTAGAGTCTAGCAGGTGAAAGGGAGACGTTGCATCAGGAGGAGCAGCTGCTTTGCAAAAATTGGATTGGGGAAGACCCGCTGCTGGAGGTCAGCTCCTCCCTGTCGCTCCTGCACACTCAGGCTTCCTGGCGATGCTGGTGATGCTACCGCCATCACGGATGCAAAGAGCACCAGGGCAGCCCAACTCCAATACAAGTGAATAGCAATGAACAGCGAGTGACCAGCCCAGAACCCATGCAGCCCAAGGGTTTCATCTGCCACCAACCAGATGAAATAAACAGACACCTGTCCTGCCAGTGTGGCTCAGTGGTTGAGCGTCGACCTATAAACCAGGAGGTCACGGTTCAATGCCTGGTCAGGACACATGCCTGGGTTGTGGGCTCGGTCCACAGTGCGGGGCATAGAGGAGGCAGCCTATAGATGATTCTCTCTCATCATTGATGTTTCTATCTCTAGCTCCCTTTTCCTTCCTCTCTGAAATCAATACAAATATATTTAAAACAAACAAACAAACAAACAAACAAAAAAATGGACACCAGTGCTCTTTTCACAAATGCAGATAACCTCATAATGGAAATGCTTATGCATAAGGTTATTGGGACAAGTGGGAACAATGAGACCAGAAGCACAATGACAGTGTTTTCTATGAGAATGTGCCTTTCACCTTTGGATGGGTGAGACCAGGACAAGAGAGAGACTGTTGGCTGCATCACCTCCTTGCATCAGTCATAGATGGAGAATATAGAGGAAGAGGATAATGTGTGCTGTTGAGGGGGTGCTCATCAGATATCAAGATGATCAGTTTCTTATTGATTAATTAGTTGATGACATGTAGTAAGAAAGAGATCAGGTCCTCTTTGGGGTGACGTACATTTGAAAATATTTTGTCAAATGCCTTGATTGCTGTGACTGGTGCTGGGCACCTGCCGTCAGCAGTAATCTCTGAAGCTGTCATAAGTGAGCTCACAGATCAATCCTCTGATTCTTAACGAGAAGTGTGCTCCAGGAGAGTTAAGAATATGTCCTTGCATCTGCACACACACAATTTATACCTGCATACCTTGGGCTGCATACAGCATATGTTTATATACAGTTATAGTTGTGATTTACATCTGCCAATTTGGGTACTTCCATAATGATTTTTTTTTATTAAGATTTACCACCTTAATAAATGAATCGTTAAGTTCTCAAGGTGGGTTATTTCTTGGGTATTGGAGTTTTCCTTTGATAAGAAAAGTTGTTCCACAAAGCCAAACACATTTGTATAGAGTTAAAATTAACTTCCTATTTTACCATTTGAGTTTTTACAGGGTGTGTGGAATTTCTTTGTGCAGCTCCTGTGTGTAGGAGCCAAGCTGTGTTATCTATCGCTAACAAAGGGTCTTTTTTTCGTGGGGTCTGAGTTAGCCCTCTTTCCTCGCTTTTACCAAACTCTTAACACATCTCTACAGCAACGCAATGAAATGTAATTATTTGTTTTCATTTCAAACCTTTCCCAGAGTTTAATTCTGAAATTTTAGCACGACTAAGAATCATTTAAGGTATTTGTTAAAAATGCAGCCCAAGGTATTCTGATTTGGCAAGTCCAGGGCTGGTTCCCAGTGTCTGTGTTTTTGAATAGGATACCCAGGCAGAGAGTCTGCAGGGAGTTTTTTGGCCACAATTTGGGAAGCTGTTGACCAAGTTATGAGCAATTCTCCAGGGCAAGGACTTTATCTTATTCACCTCTGTGTATTCCTAGGACCTGACACATGACCTCTGACAGAGTCCTGCTCATTAAGTATTTGTAAAATGGATAGATGCATGTTTGGTTGGATGGACAGACAGACAGATGGGTGGATGGATAGATGGATGGATGAGTGGATAGGTAGATGGATGGATGGATCCATGGAACCAGTCTCTTTGCAAGTAGGCCTGACTGTTTGCAACCCATTAGTTGGCTATGAACAAACTTTGGAAGTCATTCATGTCTTTTCTAAACCTTAAGGAACATTTTTATTTCATTTTTTAAATATAAATTTTGTGTTTCTTTTGAAAAATGTTTTATTGATTTTTTTTTTAGAGAGAGGAAGGGAGAGGGATTGAGAGATAGAAAGATGAGAGAGAAATATCATTAATCAGCTGCCTCCTGCATGTTCCCCACCAGGGATTGAGCCTGTAACCTGGGCCTGTGCTCTGATTGGGAATCAAACTGGTGGCCTCTTGGTTCCGGAGTTGATGCTCAACCGCTGAGCTACACTGGCTGGGCAAGGAACATTTTTATATGTTTTAAATAAGAATAAATAAGTTCCTGTCTAAATAGGAAACACTGTCACTTTTCTCAGATTTCAAAAGTCATCAAAGCAAAATTTGCACATCTTGATTATCTCATTGTTTTTGCAACTAGCTCACTGCTTGGTTTATCCTATTTCGTGCAAACAAGTCAGAGATATGTTTACATCACAAATAAACTGCCTTCCAAGTGCCTTCACACTGAATTTGGATTTGAATGGTGCTAAATGTGTTTTCACATTTGGCTATTGTGGTTAATATGACCATTCACAGCATGTTTCCATATATCTTCATAACAAATGAAAACATAATTAGCCCTTATTCAAAAATAATTTGTTTTTAAAGTCCACTGATTTCTAAACGTGTCCCCCATTTTAAGAAACTCCTACAGAAACATTCAAATTTATGGAATGCATAAATTCAGCACAAACTCTTTTCAAAATTTCTTTGCTGTACCCTAGGCTGTTCACTTCAGGGGGCATTCACACAACTGGATTCTGTAACACATTTAAAATGTTACTCACTTTGCAATAATCAGACACTTATGGGATGTAGTAACATCTCCATGAAGGTGATTATCTCATTGTCAGGTGATTATTTTCGGGTCTGCGTCTCATGCTCACCGTGAGTTTCTTAATGAGCTTTATCAGGTTTACCTTTGCTTCCTTAGTGTCTTAAACACTGGTGTCTAATGCTGTAATTAGTTAATTCTTGCACATCTTTGCATCCCTTGAGATTATTACATTGTCAGACCCCCACCCCAAATATTTATTAAATGAATATCCTTGCTGTAGAAAGGCAGATAATTCCATATTATGATGTATGAGTACCACATGGCGGTGGAAGGGGAATGAAGTGTTTGAAGGTTCCTTGGATATTTCTTCTTGTTATAAAATAAGAGTGACCTTTGCAACTCCATTTAGGTTCAGCTGCTTCTGAGTTACAAGGTGTTCCTCCAGGAAAGGCCATTTCCCGTGGTCTGCTCACCCCCAGGAGACCACAGAAGTTCTCTGTAGAACATATTACACTTCTCATCCACTGAGGGCTGCCAGGGGGAGTTTTATGACAGTCCTCAGTGCTGGGAAGAATTACCGTCAGGAAGGTTCAGCTCATTACTTCTGGTCTTCACCAGCGATTCTCAATGGCAGTGGCCTTTCCGCGGCCGTGTCCCCCGCTCCTCTCCTCTTCCCAGGGAAGCAGAGTTGAGCCTGGGAGCAGAGGGTGCCCGAGGCATCAGCCAGCAGGAACCTGTGGAACTGGGCGACTGTAGCATGAATTCAAAGAAAATGGTCTCTCTTTTGTATGTAAGATTTGCTGTGTGAGTTTTATGTATAACCAAATATTGACTTTTACAAAGTTGTTAATTACTGGGAGAGCAGTATAAAGTACAGCCATATAGTACATGTTAATGAGTGCGAGCGTGCGTACGTGCGTGTGTGTGTGTGTGTGTGTGTGTGTGTGTGTTTACTTGTCTACAAATTAGATTCCAACACTTGGCCAAAAAAAACCCCCCAAAAACCCAACACGGATTGGGAAAGACACAATGCCCAGAGTGATTTCCACTCAGGATTTCAACTCTCCCTACAAACTAGTGGCACAGCTGTGTCACTGAAGGGAATGGACAGGTAGATATGGCTCCTGTGACAGGTGAACGAGGGGCTGTTGTGAATTGCCAGGTGCTAGGCCAGTGGTCAGGTTTCTTTGATGCCATGCAGCCTGTGTGCAGGCAGGAGCTCACTGCCCCTCCCTTCCCCCAACCCCTCTCCTCATCATTGTCATGGAGGTGGGTGGAAGGCTTAGAATGGAATCTATGTCACTGATTCTTTTCTTAGGTCATTCCAATTATCCATACCATCTTACTATATCGACTTCATTGTATTTAATTCCAATTTTCAACTTCCAGGAGACCTTAAGGGAGTGAATCATAAAATCTTCCAAGATGACCAGTCAGACTATAAAAAGGACCCCGTATTCATGAAGATGTGTAATTGTGGAGTCCATGTCTGAGTCACAGTCCAATCCCGGCGTCTCTGGGTCCTGTCAGTTCCATGTACTGTGACACTGCACATGGGTGTTTTCCACTGGGACTGCCTTTGCTCTGCCTTGTCCCTTAGTGTGGCCATGGTGCTTTGCACAGTGAACTGGAATCATTGCGCACATTATATCGTGTCCTGAACACAACCATCTATTTTAAATGAGAAACAGTCAGTGAGGCAGGCCCACATGGAGAAACATGGAGGGAGAACCACAGCTCCCAACTCTGGGGCGTTGTGTTGGGAACAGGAAGCAGATTGACAATGTGACAGCCATTTCTCCTTTCAGTCCTTCCGGCTGGTGAGCACTTCATCACAGGCCACTGCCCAAGCCCAGCCCTGCATACTTACTAGTAAACTCACCCGGCCCAAAGTTAGCTGCCTGGAGCTGCACGGTTTCAATGGACTGTCAGCCAGTTCGCTGCTTCTGCTCCCCCAAAACTGCATTTCAGAAAAACTTTATTTGTATCATTCTTTCCCCATTTCCAATTTCTCTTCTTCTAATTGCTGTCAAATAAAATGTTTTGTTTTAGCCATTCCCTCTTTCTTCTAGCCCCCTGCCCCCAATGTCCCTATACTGTATGGGGAAGTACAAAACCAAGAAAATCAGAATGATTTTGTCTAGAATGATGCAGACTTTAAAAACTGTGTGAGTTTTCTCTGTGGGATGGCTCCCATGAGGACAGAGTGGGTTCCTTTAATGAGAGTCCCAGTCTCTGGATGGCTCCTGAAATTCCAGCGAGTGAGAAGGGAGGGGTTCGGTGAGGGACTTCTCAGCTGGGAGAGGACAAATTGGTGGCCTCCTTTGCTCCTGCAGCCAGTGGTGCCCAGTGGTGGACGGGCTGTCTGCTCCTTTACAGGGCTCAGAGGCTGCCTGCCAGCTCGCTCACACTGACGTCCACTTCAGTCCTAACTCACGTCCACATCCCAGTCGCCAGCAGTCTCTGTAGGGCCCTGTGCTCTGGATTTGAAGCATCATTCCTCTCCTGCGATCCTTTCTGATTCTTGCTTGGATGGCTTGTAGCTTTCCTTGCCTGCCAGCATCTCTCCTGTGCAGCCCTGACGCCAGCCTGGCCCCCTGCCCAGCCTACAGCAGCCTTTCTGCAGAGCTAACAGGCTCCCCTACTGAAAACGTGGACAAGGTTTGAGTCTGAAACAGCCACGACACAGTCACAGCTGCAAAGCGTCTCCCTTCCCTTCTATTGACCCAGCTCTTAGAGGAGAAGACAGAGGCCACCCTTTTGGATCCCAGTCCTGCCAACTGCTACTTTTGTGTGGGGTCGTCAGAACCTCTGTCGCTTAGAGGTTATCAAGTGGCTCTTTCAGACCAGAGCCTGCGCTTTGGTTGGTCTCACTTTCCTGTCTGCCTCCCTCCTCCCACCTGCTTTGATTACAAAAGGGATTAATGCAGACAAATGAAGAAAAAATATCAGCCGGCCCCATTCAGAGTAGATTGGTGCCAAAGTTTGAATAATTTCTAAGTCAGTCCTTTCAGTAAGAAAGAGAGCTTTCCTCACCTTGCAAAGCTGAGCAGGTGCTGTCCCCACAGGTTGTCCTCGTCCTGCTAAGACGGAGGGAGCGCTCATCTACGACAGGCACCCACCTCTCGGAGGTCGCGTGCAGAGTGCAAGAAGTATTCCCAACAACAAAACACAAAGGTTTGGGATGATCTGCTTTTGACATAAACCGTGGCGTTTCGAGGCTATTCTGTGGCATCACGTTTGCTCTCTTGCATTCTAACGCGGTTTCCTGAGAGAGCTGGGACACTGACAGCTAATTGGAAAGGAAGCACGTCACACATGGGTTTGTCAGCCTTCACGTGTTCTGTGGCCCCAAGCACAGTGGTCTAGAACTCAATTAGCATCATCCAGAAAACCACCTGTCCTACGGCACTCCTTCCCGCAGCTAAATGTGCCAGGATGTCTCATTTACTCATTAAAACAGCCCTGTGGTTTGGGCTTCGGGGTGAAGGAGAGTGATTCATCCGACTGGGGTCTTCGGGGCCTGGTGTTCCCTCATCCTCTCTGGGGTCACAGACCTGCAGAGGCCGTGCTCGCGATGCCCAGGCGGGTCTGGGCTGGGTGGAGAAGTGTCTGCAGCGTCCAGCTACACTTGTGACTGGTAGGAACCTGGCGCAGTTGGGGTTAGGAAGCCCGTCCTCAAGGCACCTGAGCTGGTCCAGCATCTCCATCAGCAGCTGACATTCTGATCCCTATCTACCTGGCGCCTCCATCTCAACTGGGTGAGAAGTCAACTGGGAAAAGAGATCAGATTTTAAAAACATGTTTCTGCCAACACACGGTTTCAGTTCACTGTGTTCTCCGCATGGGTCAGGATTTTGGTTTTCTTTGATTGTGGGTCTTGGTTCAGACAGAGAAGGGTGCTGTCTGCATGGTGACCAGGCACAGGCTGCTGGAGTTATTACCTCCTTGGAATCTGAAGTGCAAAGTAAAATTCTGGATAAAGATGCCTCTAGGTTTACTAGACATGGTGTCTATACAAAGCGAATTCCGGGCTTTTCTTACTTCAAAGTCACTGAAGCCTCCTCATAAAATCCAAGTTTTGCAGGAGTAAACTTCACATCATGAAACCAGCAAGGTACCACCCTGCTTCTCCCACTCACTCGCCCCCGTCCGTGGGCAACTTTCTCCCTTCCACAGGACCTGGGGCCTTTTCTATCCCATTAGGGGCTGGGTCCTTGGTTCTAAGGTGCTACCATTGTCTGACCTCCTGGCTGAACCAAAGACCAAGTCACAGGACAGTAGACACGGACGTCGGTCACTTAGCCTTCCCACGCCACTGCCCTCGTCCTCAGAGGCGCTCAGCCCCTCCTTCTGCAGAGAAGCTGCCCATTTCACAGACCAGGACACGCAGAGGTTTTGAGTGAGGTGCCCAAGGGCACCCAGCTGTATGGAGTGGAGCTGGATTTAACCTGGTTGTCCCTCAGGTTTCTAAAATGTGATGGCCTAAAACCACACTGCAGTCTCTGTCCCACTCTTGTCCATCCCCACACACACCCCGAGGCCTCACCTGGCCACATGATTCCTCAGGGGCTCCCGCAGCTGCAAACAACTCCTCTGGGAAGACCCAGCCCCTCTGCAACCACTGATGCCTCTCCTTCCAGCGGGCACTGCCAACTCGGCCCTGCGCTGTGACACACATCCTCCCCGGGCTTTTCCTCATGCTGTTCCAGTCGTCTGGGGGTGCTTCCAGACCTGCACGTCAAACTTGCCCTCCTCTGGTAAGGCTTTTCTTCTTCCCTGGTTTCATCAGGTTCCCCCACCCTTCACTTTCCCATGCTTTGCCCGTGACACCATTCTCACAGCAAAGGCCCCTGTAGCTGATGCCTTGTCCTCCTGGGGGGCACTTGTTTCCTGGCCCTCTGGAGGTTCCAGGCATGGGGACCCCAATCCGAAGGCCTGAAGTGCCTGAGCCTTCCTGCCCTCCTATGGTTGAGGCTCAGATGTGTCCCTTCTAGTGGGGATGAGGTTCTGTGGGAGGAAGGCCAGTCGCTGCATAGTTGCCTCCATGTCCTGGGCATTCCTGCTTCCTGTCTCCTGGCGTTGGGTCCCCGAGTGACACTCCAGGGGTGCTGCCGGCCAACACGGGCATTTAACGGAAGCGTCCTATTCACTCCAGCTTCTCAGTCTAGATAAACGAATCAAAACTCTCCCCAAACCAGGCAAACTGAGTCACTTTACCAAATACTCTTCCTTATGCTGACGTTGACACCATCGCGCATGGCTAAGCCGTGGAGAGACGCACCCTGCGGGCAGAAGATGGCGTCTTCACTGCCTCCTTGGAATCACCACCACAGGGAAAGTGCCCCCCACCACCCCCCTTACAACAGCCTCTCCTGCGTGGGGTTTGTAGGGTGGTTTTTATTCTGAAGGCTTATGTTTTCAAGTGCTCGCACAGTTCCACTGGGCTCATGAATTTAGAAAAATGCATTTCAAAAATATTTAATTGTGGTGCTATTGTCACAAACTGTAGTTTCACCCTCCATCGTTGAGCCCTAGCAAGTGCAGATGGAGGTGACAAGATGGGGAGGGGGCAGGAGGGCATGTGAGCTCAGAGAGGTCCAAGTGACAGGAAGGACAGTGACACTGTGAACCCAGGTTTCACTCTAGCCCTGGGAGAATAGGGGTAGTCACTGCATTTTACTTTAAAAAAAATAAGGCCGTATGAGGAGGGAGAAACTGGATCTGAACATCGCTGACTCCTTGCATTCCAGACTGCTCCAGAGAGCTGAGGGTGGAACAGACATGAATGACCTCAGGATGCAATAGATTTAAACAGCCTTGGACACGCAGCCAGTCTGCAAGCCTTCTCAAGGACCCTGGTGCCAGGAGCAAAAGGTAAGAGAATCGGAGGGGGTTTCTCCCTCACGTCCCTCTCTGGACACCACCGTGAGGAGGGGAGGCCCGCGGGGACAGCCATGATGAGCATAGCTCGCTGTGTCACCTCAGCTTCCTCCACCTGCTGCTGTCCCCAGTTTTGTCCCCTTCGGTCTGGGAAACTAGACTGTAATGGAAAACACTGCTGGAGTGAGAAAATACAAGCTCTGGTTTTGGACAGAATGCTACAGATTGCGTGTCAACATGGTGGCGTGTTTGTGTGTGTTACTCTTAAATGTTATACAGTAAGTGGCTGCTAGCATATTGAGCCCATGTTGTACACAGTGTGCTGGCATATGGGCCTTTCGCACTGGCTTCTATTTGCTTGGAGCATGACGGCAGAAAGCGAACATCTACTCACAGTCCTGTCTTTTCAAGACAAGGAAACTGAGACCCAAAGAAGCCCAAGGGCATCTTAGTGCAGCTAAGGGCAGTCGAGGCCCCGGCTCCCACCTCCCCACCCAGCCTGAGCCCCAGGTTGGTTATTTTAGAAGATGCACTCCCTCCCACTCTCTCCCCTTGCTCCCCACAATGGGATTAGAGGAGCAAATCTAAATTTTTCTTGGAGCATTTGCCCTGCCTCCTCCCAATGACCTGTGTGTCTACCTGTGCCACATGCCCACAGCCAGCGTCCCTGGAGTAAGAATGACAAACACGGGAATTCCCTCTGCCAAGTGCTATTATAAGCACTTTGCATATATTAACCATTTCATTCTCCCACCATTATGCAAGGTAAACACTTTCACGATCATCTCACTTTACAGGCCAGGAAACGAGGCACCGTGAGGAAGCGGGGAGGCCCCACAGTGAGTGAGGGCGCAGGCGGTCTGACGCGGGAGGCCATGCCAACTCTCATCTCCCTGGACCATGTTCACCCCCTGACCCAGGATGGGCGTCTTGTGACCTGTCAGCTGCCCAAGATGGAAATGCAAACACACAGGTCACAAAGCCCAGGACACGATGTCGATGCTCAGATTGTCTGTTCATTCTCTGCCAGAACCTGGGTAATCCTGGAGGCACTTCCATCAGGCCCAGCACCAAGCACATGCTGAATACATGCCCCCTGACACGGCGCTTACATAGAATCACATGTATGCAGAGCACCCAATGCAGGGATGGGCAAAAGTAGGTTTACAGTTGTTCATATGGAAAAATATATAATACAAAATAAACTGTTTCACATACTACAGCTGTGAACCTACTTTTGCCCACCCCTGTATACTGCTACTGTATGTGCACCAGGATGGCTGAAAGGGGATGAATAAACTCAGGGTAATTGGAAAGTGAGGGTGGAAAAGTGAAGGGAGGGACAGAGAGAGAGAGACAGAAAGAGACAGAGATACAGAGACACAGAGACAGAGATACAGAGAGAGATATAGAGAGACAGAGATACAGAGAGAGACAGAAAGTCAGAGACAGAAACAGAGACAGAGAGATACAGAGAGACAGAGAGACAGAAAGATACCGAGAAGACAGATACAGATACAGAGAGATAGGGAGAGACAGAGATACAGAGAGAGACAGAGAGATAGAGAGAGACAGAGAGATAGAGAGATACAGAGAGACAGAGAGAGACAGAGACAGAGAGAGACAGAGAGATACAGAGAGAGAGAGAGAGAGGTTGCATATGGCCCCAGGGCGCGCATGGTGGTTGGTGGGTTGGCTGAGCACCACGTAGTGGGAGTGACTACCAGATAGTCTGATGGGAAGAACATTCCTTGCAGTTTCCTGAGAGTCTAAAAGCTCCAAGAAGGGAAGCAGGCCTTAATGCTTCTCAAGGCATCACCACTGCCTGCTTTGCTCATGTTTCCTTAGGACGGGACCAGGGCCTGGGGGTGTGGGTCCCCCACGTGGGCCAGTGGGAGCAGAGCTCTAACTCCTGAGAGGGCCCTGTCCCTTGCAGGTCAAGCACTGGGCAGCGCCCAGCAAAGTGCCTCTGAGGCCCGCAGGGGTCCCAGTGGCAGCTGCCCAGCCATGCCGCATCTGCAACTGGCCTCTCTGCCCCTGTGGCCGGAGCTTGTGCCACCCCGTGGCCTAGCCCAGACATGGCCTCTGCATCGTGGCTGGCGGCCCTCCCACACAATCCTGCTCCAGCTTGCAGGCGCCACAGACCTCACTCCCTTTCACCCAGGAGACCCCCTGCACCCCACCCTTCTCTTGCCTCCTGCTTCCCAGGGAACCAGAGCTCATGTGGGAAGACACAAGAGTTCAGAATGTGAGGCCTAGGAGAAGCAGAGACAAGGAGGAGCCAGGTTCCAGTGCCCCCTCTTGGACCCAGTGTGCACAGCCCACCATGCACCACCCATGTAGGTCAAACATGTCAAACTTGCTGCCTGCGGGCTGCATGCCTTGTTTATTTGGCCCGTGTTAGCCTTTGAGTTTGACAGCTTGATGTAGATGGAGCAGCTGTAGGGCTGCTCAGCACCACGGGGAGCTCTCTGCTCCATCCTGAGAATAGGGGTCTCTCTACAGGCAGCTGGCCTCCCCGTGGGACTCCTGGGGCTTTGGGGGAGCAGAGGCCAGAGACCAGATGCAAGTAGCGACATGCCCCCACAGCCCAGGACAGCACAGAGGGGGAGGTCACTGCTGGGCCAAGGAGCTAAAGTTTGCTAGGGACAAAGCCCTTCCAAGATGTTGCAAATGGCAAGCTTGGGCCCCTCCCTTCCCTGCATTTCTTTCCCATCTCTCATGGGCACTCTGCAGCTGCCAGGAGCCCCTCCCCCTCTTGGCCAGTCTTCTTCGCTGTCTCTGGCTCATTTACATGCTGGCATTCTTCCATTGGCTGTCCCTCTCCTTTCAGTGTAAGAATGTGTCCCCGAGGAAGAGGGGACCTGGTCGCCCAACAAAGCCTCCCAGAGAAGGGCAGGCTTCGTGCTGACGGAGGTGATCTCCCAGTGTGGGGGCCATTGGCGAGCTCCCAGTCACCCCGGGCTCCGAGGGGGGTCAGCCCAGTGAGGAACCCCCTGACAGAGAGTTCTGAACGTGCCCCCAAGTCCGCCCCATCCTGAGCTCCGGTGTTCCATCTGTGGGACTCAGCTGTGGGAGTGGGGCCCTGGCCCTGGGTGCCCACTTCCCGATCATGTGGCCAAGCTCTGGGACCTCTCAGTCAGTCAGCGCCTCTTGCTCCCTGTCTTGAACGAGCAACATGCACCCTTGAGTCACTGTCACGGTGCCCGGTCACACGGTGCTGCGTCTCCTGAACAGGCCTGTGCAGGTGCTGGAGTCGAGGCAGAGGCAGGCTGGAGTCTGAGGGCTCCCTTATTGTCCTCCCGGCCCCACCCTCACCAGCTGGACTCTGGGCAGAGGACTTAGCCTTCCCGCACCCCAGTGTCCTCATCTGGGTGATTGGAACGTGAACGTGCCCCTCCCAGGTGTTTATCAGTCTTGAAAGTGTTATTGTATGTAAAGCACCTAGAACAATACGGGGCCCAGCGAGCCTGAGAATATCAGCTCCTAATAAAATCTCCCCATAGTCACCACTGTCACCAGCATGAATCGTGGCTGCAGAATAACGAGGCAAGTGGGAAGGCCTGCTTTATAGACTCTGCTTAAGAAATATTAACTACATTTGAAAATGCCAAACAGTATTGAGAACACACAGACTTAAATACATATTTAGCTCTTACCAAAAAGGCACCAAACTTGTTTCAGTAGGAAGTCAGATGGTAGAGGCTACTCTATCAATGTATATTGTGCATTGTATATCGTGGTATAAGTGTTTATTTATATGCGCATTCTGTATATACCTTGTGTAAATGTGTATTGTATAAATATTTATTATATCACACTTCATATCTATAATAATAAAAGTGTAATATGAGGGGCAATGAGGCAGGCAGGCAGAGGCAGTTAGGGGCGATCAGGCAGGCAGGTGAGCAGTTGGGGCGATCAGGCAGGCAGAGTGGTTAGGGGGAATCAGGCAGGCAGGCAGAGGCGGTTAGGGGCAATGAGGCAGGCAAGCAGAGTGGTTAGGGGCAATTAAGTAGGCAAGCAGATAAGCGGTTAGGAGCCAGTGGTCCTGGATTGTTAGAGGGTGCAGGCAGGGCTGAAGGACCTCCCCCCTCTCCCCCCACCTCCACCCCCTGTGCATGAATTTCATGCACCGGGTCTCTAGTATATTGTATAAATGTACTGTTAAGCATCTACAAAGCCTGCAAAACCCTCATGAGGGAGGGATTTTAGAAGAAATTTCCATGTGCAATGACAGTGAAGTAACTGTCACTGTCGTTCCTGCCATCAGTGCTTCTGAGGGAACAGGGACCTGGTGAAGGTCTGGCCGAGCAGGGGATGTTGCTGTGGCATCAGCCGCTGTTCCAGGGTGTCCTGGGCACACGGTGGGCAGTGTGAGGCCCAGTGTGTGTGGCTTCCACATCAAATCACTTTTAGTTGAAGCTTATTGAAAATTTGAGGACCCTCTACTGCTAGTCTGTTACAGCAATATAATGACCAGTCCTGTTACAGCGGTTAGGGTGCTGCATCTACTGAGCGAGTAGATTAGCGGGAGCACGAGATTGGAAAGGCAGTCTGTCAAGTGACCAGAGGCAGCTGGGCACCCTGGTGTTTGGAAGAAGGAAACCGAATTTTTGCAACCATCCTGTGAGCGCCTGCAGCCCAGCTGTCACGCGTGGAGCAAGAGCCTGTCCTCCATCTAACTCGGCAGCTAATTCTGGGGGCGGACTCCATGGAATGGGGCCCATGCAGGAGTTCTGATCCAATTTACTATGAAATGTTGAACATTAAAAATAAATGGTTTCCTTTACGTTAGTTACATAATCCCGTGGTTTCTGCCCCTCCTAGAAGAAACGGGTGATGCTTCATGATGCCTCCCCCTTTCTAGCGTTAGCTTGCCTTTTCCTCACTTTCTGTTTACTCCCATCACATGTATGTTATTCTCCCCAAGGACCCTTTTCCATGGGAAGGGAACATAGAGATATGCCTTTCTGGGTGAATTTAACGCTGTTATGAATTAAACTCTTCTCATGCCGAGGGATGGGAAATGAAGGAGAGAGATGTAAATTGTGTGGTTTTCTTCTTCTTTTATTTTAAGATGGTGCTTCCAGGAAATGGGCATTTGTAATCTGACTTGGTCTTTATTATTACTCCCAAGTATCTTGTTAACCGAGAGGAATTCTGTGCCAGAGGAGACAGCACCTCAGATGAAGAAAGTGTCTGAGGGGCTGGGCCCAGCTGCCTCCTGGAGCACTGGGCGAGCGGTGTAGACGCTGCCCACTTAGGTCTGTACTGCGGTTTAGAAAAACCAATAAAGCCTTGGTCTCAGCATTCTGGCTCTGAGACCTGAAGTCATACCTCATGAAATTGTAGGATCAGAACTAGCCTCATTCTGAGCGAGTACATGGTGAGAACCAGATCCTGGAGAAACCAAGCCCTGTGATCTTCATCTTTATGGAGAACATCATTCTTTAGAAATTGCTCTCCCAAAATCGAGGCGGAAACAAGCTGCTTGGAGAAGGATGCGGTGTTACCTGGGAGGAGGCCTGCTTCTCTCTTTCGATGACTGGACGATGAAAGTCGGTGATTGGAAGAAGAGTGCAGTGGCACCAACCTCTTTACCTGAGGGGTGTTGGGACTGATGCTCAGTCAGGATTGTCTTGATGATAAGCAAGCGTCCAGCCCGCTCTGCTGGTCCTGCTCCCCAGGCCGAGGCTGGGAGCCCTGAGGTTCCAAAGGGCAGGTTACCTGGCAGTGCAGTCGTCTGAGCCACCCTCTTGAGAATTGTGGGGCAGGTCCCTGGCCCTCCTTCTAGCACCTCCTGCATTTCGTGCGTGCCCCTAGGCCAGGGGTGGGCAAACTTTTTGACTCGAGGGCCACAATGGGTTCTTAAACTGGACCGGAGGGCCGGAACAAAAGCATGGATGGAGTGTTTGTGTGAACTAATATAAATTCAAAGTAAACATCATTACATAAAAGGGTACGGTCTTTTTTTTTTTTAGTTTTATTCATTTCAAACGGGCCGGATCCGGCCCGCGGGCCGTAGTTTGCCCACGGCTGCCCTAGGCACTGTCACATCTGAAATGTTTTTTTGTTGATACTACTTAAAGCGGTAGCATTACTTAATTTCATTACTTCCCTACAGAGGTAACATGAGGGCTGCTTCTGAAGCTTCCTTCACACAAGACCGAGCCTTTGGGTAAAGCAGAGACATGTTTGCTTCTGTACACGTGTGACCAACACGGGTGTCAGAACCAGACGCTTGGCTTGTTGTCCCCTGTGTAGGGAGAACCCGGGACTTGGGGCAAAGGACATTAAATATTGGTGCCAGTACCCAAGTTCCTGAAATTACGTCTCTCCATTGTCGACTGTCTGCCTCCCCCCGGGTGGCCTTGGGGAGTGTCCTCCACGGTCACTGGTGGGGGGACCTGCCTTCAGGGACTGTGGGTGGTGGTTCTGGGAGCCCAGCCAAGACAGGGTGCCCGGCATGATGTCCCCGAGCAGGTGCGAACAGTGCAGCTAGGCAGGATGGCGAAGGGAACGGGAGCTCAGGACCACGGTGCCAGCAGGACCAGCCGAATCAGCCGAACGAGGCGCCTGCTGCATAGACAGTGTTGGGCCAAGCAGGAGAGCAGAGCAGCCTTTACAGGGACTCTTGGAATTGCTTTGTAAAGATCAGTCCCTGCATCCAGACTGTGTGCCAGACAGCATTTGAATTTAATGAAGCCGCCAGTGGCACCTGGTCCTGGGTCCCCTGACCCACTGGGCCCCACCCAGCCTGGGGAAGGGTCGAAGACCCAGTAACGAGCCTCAGGACTGCAGTGCCCGGGCGTGATGGATGGCCCTCAGCCCTCTCGCTGCTCCGAGCCCTCCATCATCCCGTCGGGGTGGTTAGCAGACTGTCAGAGAAAAATAATTTAGCAGCCGTGGCTTTAACTGATGTGCTGCTTTCTGGGGTCAAATGACTGTTACGAAGCAGTGGTGCTGCCTGGCTCCTCCACAGCGCGAGCTCGGGGGTGACGACAAGAGAGGAACATGTTTCAGCTGCAGCTCCCTGACATCCCTCAATGCTCGTTTGGGGTGGGTGGGCGGAGAGTGGGTGCAAGGGAGAACGAATGTTTCTTACTGAACAGGAAATGTGGGGCCGTGAGGGCTTTTGGTGGGGTGGCCACGCCAGGAACGACAGGCCGGAAGACGAGGGGACACACCACTGCACGCTCTGCAGGTGGGCCTTCTGGAGAAGGAGGTGAGAGGACAGGTGATGTGGAGGCCTTGGGCCACCTGGGCTCAGCCAGCTTGCGGGGCGCATAGTGGCTTCCTTGGGCGTGGTGGCAAGCTAAAGCTACAGTTAATGGAGAAACAGGATCAGAAGGAAAAAGAGAGAAAACAATATAAAATGGAGGTGCCAGGAGGGAGAAATGAGGCTGAATTCTTCTGGCAGGAGGTGCTCAGGGACCTTCAATCCCCACCTTCTTTCAAACACCCGGTTTCTATGTGGATTGCGTGTTATTTGGGGGTGGGCTGAAAGGCAAGACCGATGGAGATGATGGTCTAAATCCCTACAACCCGCTCTTGAGAAGGTTCAACAAATATGTGGAAATGACTGATGGCGTTGGGGGCAGAGATAGCAGGAGAAACAGCCTTCCCTCGATTGGGCTCTTGTTGGACAGTCTCTCTCCCTCACTCAATGAGCTGCGAGCGGAGGACCCCCCTCCCATCAGTGCTTTCTGAGCACTGTGACTTAGCTCGAGGCATCTGTTCTGTGCATTAGGTTTGGTCGCTGTGGCGTGTCCTTCCTGCTCCCTGAGGTCTGGGCGGCACCCTGCCTCCTTCACTGATACGAGGCTTCCCAAAGTGACGGCAGGTTCTGTTGCAAGGGCTGCGAGGTAGGTGATCGGGACAGCCATGGTAGCAACACTTCACAGTTACTGGGGACTTACCTGCACTGCATTAAGTGCATTTGAACTATGTTCCTCCCCGCGATTGACACCAAAGTCAATAAAGATACTTTCCTGCCTCTAATACATTAGTGATGCCTACTGACAATTTTGAAAATGCTAAGACAGAAGGTAATTTGCATATATAAGCAGTTACAAGATTTGGAAGGACAAGGGATAAGACTCATTCCTGACACATGGACGGTGCTATGAAAGTGTTCTTTGCATGAGCAAAGGTGAACCAGCGTAAGAAAGCAGACCTGTCGCTGGTGTGAAAGGGCCGGAGGGAGGTTGCTGACACCAGGTCCCAGCCTGCCCTTGTTTGGAGCCCTCTGCTCCCAGGTGAGGGTTGGACCCTCTGACCTTCCCCTCCGTGTGGCTGCCGCTCAGGCCCCTGCCTCTGGGTGGAATGACTGAGGCGATGATTCACATTCGCTTCCCTTTCTCCAGACTCCCCAGTGAGACACTCCACCCAAACTGCTTCCTAACATGCATTTCACCTCCTCTAGTCCTCCTGCTGCAGAACGCTCAGCAACCAAGTCACTGAAGGGTAGACCCACCGATGCCAGCTGTCCTTCCCTGTCAGCCCATCTGGGGACGGGCCCTGCTGTTGCCCTGCTCCGTTTCCTAACATTGGTGTCACCACAAACAACACCTGACTTCACTCTTCCCCCGCCCCTCTGCTAAGTCCGAATGTTGACGTTCTTTCTTTATATGCACACGATTCTCTCCCCTTAAGCCTGACAAATCCTCTAATGGTGAGGCTGAACCGGAGCTGAGCTGGCTGTTCTGGGAGAGGTGCGTGTGGGCGCTCTCTACTTACAGCGACTGGAGCGGGGGCTGCCTGCTGCCCGTCCCAGCTCACGGTCTCCTAGCATCCGGGAGAGGCCACCTGCAGGGAGCTACCTGAGAATTCTCACCTGGGGCAGGAGGTGACTTTTACTCCTGCTGGGCATGTGGCCGGGCAGCCGGATGTCGAAGAGGGCCTGGAGGGCCGCCTGCGCCGCCTGGCCCTTGGCCAGCTTCTTGCTGCGTCCGGAGCCTTCAAACATCCTGCCGTCCACGCTCACGGCCATGAC
>NW_005370452.1:728604-746695 GCF_000412655.1 Myotis brandtii
GGCTGCACTGGGTGCCGAGGGCTCGAACTGTTTGAAGAGCGTGTCGGGGAAGTCGGCCTGGTCGGAGGTGAAGTCCGTGCAGGGGCTGGGACTGCTGCCCATGGCCAGGTGGGCCTGGCAGGCGTTGGGGAACTGCACGAAGGAGCGCAGGGCCAGCTCGGCTGCCCGCATCTTGGCCTTCTTCTTGGTGGGCCCGGTGCCCTCGAACGTGAGCCCATTCACTTCCACCGCCACAGCGAAGACGGGCGCGTGCACCGGGCCGGTCTGGGACACCATCCGGTACTGCAGGCCGGGCCGCAGCTCGTGCAGCTGCACCAGCGCGTTCTTGGGCGTCATCGACCACGAGAGCGTCTTCCAGATCAGCTGCAGTTTGCAGAAGTGGCCGCTGTTGCCCTCCTCCAGGGGCCTTTTCCTCTTCACGCCAGGCGCACCGCCTCGGGCTCTGTCGCCCGCGGGCAGTGGCCGTGCCTCCAGGTTGCTCACATTTCGGTTCTCCTTCACGTCTGCGCTGCTGGTACCTGGAGGTGAGAACAGACAGCAGTGACCAGGGGTCTCAGCGCGCCTGGAGACAGACACCTCTGCAGACTGCGCTGTGCACAGGAGCCCAGCCACTTCCTTTCGAGGCTGACAGGAGTTACTAAGCTTCCCTGAACGTGGGGCCGACTGCTCAGGAGGAGGGAGGACACCAGCCCTGAGCAGTTCCTGCATTTCTGAGAATGTGGCGTGTGGATGTGGTGAGCCTGACCTGCTCACAGGGGCGCCCACCTGCTGCTCTGAGTGTGGCTGAGATGTCGTAGGCCCTCTGCCCCCCTCTCCTGAGGCCTCCCCCAAACCGAGTCACAGGTGGCCCTTTCTAGCCGCTGCCGGCAGCACTGAGAGCCACACGGGGCTGCCCTGTGTGCAGACTGGTAACTGAGTTGTGGCACGATCATAGGATGGAACCCTCGATAGCTCTCATGGTTGATGAGCCAGGTTTACCTGCTTCATCATAGAGGAAACTCAGAAGCATAATTTGCATGATAAAAGCAACTTGAAAAGTAATACACAGAGTGCGATGCCGTTAATATAAATTATAACCACACAGGCACTGCATGTGGTTTGTGGGATCAGTCACAATGGTGAAACTTAGATGCTAACCTTCCTGGGAGACAAGGAGGGAACTAATGGGGGCCCAGGTGGAGGCTTCATTTGTATCGGTGATGTTTTAATCTTTTGCAAAAAAAAAAGAGGAAGGCATTAAATTTAGCAAAGTCATCCCTTGCAAACTATACGTGGTGGATGTGTGCAGTGATTTAGCTTTTCTGGACAGGCTCTCGGCTCCCTTGGATCACTCTTGGCAAGGGAAACTGTTCTGTTTAGAAAACCTCAGCTTGGATCGTCACAGAACCGCAGGACCAGAGTCCCTGGCGAAGACGCTTTTGGAATGCTGACCCAGTGTCCTATGAAACGCTCCGGGATGACGGTCCCACCGTGCAGTTCCCTGTCACCGAGCCCAGAGCACCTCCGCTCCGGCACCTTTCTTATTCCTCACATCTCTGTGGCGGTGGGTGTCACAGCAGCATTTTCTAGGAGGGGAAGCTGAGGCTCAGAGAGGCGGACCAGGTGGATACCTGGCCGAGAAGCATTTCACCCTGGGAATGTCTTGTTCTGAAGGTGGATGTATGGGCACCGACAGTGCCACATTCCTCCGCCATTTCACAGGGACGCCCGCCTCTGGGAGGGAATGAGGTGCTGAGAGTGCATAGCCTGCCACTGGAGAGGGCGGATGTGTGAGGTAAGGAGGCAGGGCCAGGACTCCACGCAGGGCCCAGACCCCAGGCAGACGCACCTCTGAGCCCTTCGATTTCTCCGTGGGAACCAGGATCTCGGGGGCTCCGGGTGGCTGGGCAGCAGGTTGGCTATGAGTTTTCTCTTGTGAAGCAAGTGGGACCTTGGGGTGATTTTTACAGCCAGCCTGCAGCTTGTAAATGGACGCTGAGCACTCTCCCCTCAGCCTGGCCGAGCTGGGGAGACCCTCATCCTCATGGCTCCGCAGTGGAGAATAATGGGAAAGTACCAACGGGTGCCTCCGGGCGGTGTCTCACACTGGGCAAGGCTCCTCTCTGGGTCCCGGGTTGTGCGTCCTCCCAGCTCGGGGGGGGGCTCTTGGTGACGCCTTGGCCACCAGCCCCGGCAGTCCCCAGGCGGTGGTGAGAGTCAGGGCTGTGGCGAGAGTCAGGGCTGTTTGCAGATCCGTCGGCTGCGTCTGGGCTCTGTTCTCTAAGTTGCGAGGCGGCTCTGTTATATGTCCCCTGGTGGTTTGTGTCTATAGGATGTTAGGTCTGTAGAGCTAATTCTGTCCAAAGGAGTAAACCCGAGCCTTTTATAAGTTAGAGGTGGATGGCATCGCTCACAGACTATTTTGTAGGAATAATTACCTACAGGTATCGAGCGCCCACTCAGTCCCTCTCTGCATCATTACGCACCTGGGTCCCGCCGCCAGGAGCTCCGCCCTGTGGGTATCTCAGGCCCAGGACAGTGGGTCGGATTAACCACACAGCTTCCCAGATTGGACATAACGATGGAAAAAAATTAACCCGGCCAAAAAGCTGCACAACAGATTGCCTGAAACTTACTGGGTGCTCTGATTTCTTATTGATTTCTCACGATGTGGGGATGGAGGGAGCCGCGCCTGTGATTAAGGTGGCCGGCATATCAGATGACCTCAGCTGCCTTTTCAAGTAGAAAGGTTTATCTTGGAGCAACAGCCCTCCCGGTGGGGAACTTCCCCTCCCCTCACCAAGATTGCTTCTGGGCTCTTCTCTCCCATGCACTCAGTATCCGATGACGATGGTCATTATTAGTTTTCAACGGCCTAGACATGATGATCAGAGGGTGGCATCCTTTCAAATTGATCAATATCTAATAACTGATAACAATGCAGAGCTCTGGCCTCCTCCTGGATACACTAGCTACAATCTCTGGAGCGATGTTACCCACTGGGTTTTGCAAGTGAGCAGATTGGGGGCCCAGCTCCCTCCAGCACAGCCCACATGCTGGTTTCTGCTGGGGTGCTGAGCCCGAACCAGGCAGGGCGGGAGGGGCCACTCCACTGGCTCTAGGGAAAGCCCTCTCCATCCTTCCTGTAGGTGTGAACTTGAACAAGTCTCTCAGACTACCCACACTCCAATTTTCTTAAGATGGAACATGTGGGTTTTAATAACGCTTGACTTACAGGATTATTATGAGGTTGAACTGAAGGAACACGTATAATAGGCTCAGGAAAAACCCTGACACATCAGAACATAGTGTCGTTCCCCCTTATTGGTGGGGGGTACATTCCAAGACCCTCAGTGGCTACCTGAAAGCTCAGACAGCACAAACCCTATATATACCATGTTCTTTCCTGTACATACCTACTTATGACAAAGTTTAATTTACAAATGAGGCAGAGTAAGAGATTAACAATAACAAATAATAACAGAACAATTATAACAATTATACTGTAATGAACATTAGGAGGATGTGTCTCTCTCTTTCTCTCTGATAACCTATCTGATAAGTGACGAATGGGCATTCTGGAAAGAAAGGGTGGAATTTTATATATCATGGCTGTGGTTAAACATTTATTTTCCAGGTGAAATACATCTTTCAGAACGAAGTTCAATGACTGGGCTGCATTTGCTGGGGCGAGGTCCCGGCTGCCGTCTCACTGTGTTATCACCCGCTCAGAATGCAGGCGCCCGTGTGAGGTGCCAGCATCTGCCTCCTCCGCGTCCCTGTCCCCAGGCCAGCGTCTGGTCAATATGCAGCTGGTGTTTGCAGTAGTTGAGTTGTTGGGAACTTTTCCTCACACTGCCTCACTAATAGACACTACTGTGTCTGCAGGTCAGAGGGCAACGTCCGCTCCACCCATCCTACCCAGACCAGGCAGCGACAGGAGCAATGGGGGCCTTCTCTCCATTTGTGCAGGAAGAAGGTCTTTGTGCTTCAGGGTAAGAAAGCGGGGAGGCTGTGGCGGCCGGTCCGGCAGACCTGGTGACTCACAATATGGATTGCAAGGTCCTGGCTGTGTGGTCATACACTGGCCAGTCACCGATGCTCTCGGATCAGGCTCTGCAGCAGGACAGCACGGCCTCCTTCTATGCTCTCGGATCAGGCTCTGCAGCAGGACAGCACGGCCTCCTTCCAAGACTTGTCCTGCTGCCTGGGAGCTGAGCTGCTGGCATCTCGGGTGGCGGGGCTGCCCTCCCTCAGACCCATGCAAAGGGCATGGACTGTGTAGGCCTGTGGCCCAGATCCGCGTCTCAACCCTCCTCAGGTGACACCTCTGGTCAGTGTCAGGGGCAGAGGCGATGGGGCAGGGCCAGTGACCACTCTCCTCAGTGTTCAAAGAAGAAAGCTTTCAGGGTTCCCAGCGTAGGCGTGGGCTGAAATATGGCATTATCTGGCTGACTGTGAGCCAGAACCCAGCCTGCTGATGGCTGGCTGCCAGGTGGGCTCACCAAGCACTGGCCCCTCTCAGGCCGAGTCTCTGTCTGGCTATGGATCCCTGACCCCTGCTCAGCCCTGGACATTGGAGCTCAGCCCGAGGGAAGGAGCAGAGGTGAGAGCCGGAGCCACGGGAGGGAGATGGTCCTCAATCGTGGAACTTCATCCTAAACCAACCCAGACACACCCGTTCCCTAGTTTGTAGATAGAAACAAGAGACTTCAAAGCAAGGACACACTTGCCTCTACCACCTACCTTTCCTCCCTGCATATGTGTGTGTACACACATGCACACACAGTGAACATCCATTATACACACCACACTACACACACATCACACACACCACATACACTTTACACACACACAACATACATGTAGACACACATTACACACATCATGCACACTACATGCACACACACTTTGCACCCACATTACATATAACACACACAGACACACATAATATATATACCACACACACTATACAAACTTTGCACATACATCACACATATGAGCACACACACCATACACATCACATTTATTATATACCACGCACAAATTATACACACAAAACACAGAACACACACCACACACAGATCACACATACACCATGCACACCGCACATACTTTACACACACACACACACACACACACACCCTTTAGGGGAGGTGCACTCTTTCTCTTTCACCACCCAGTGGCATTTGGGCAGTAAGTTGAGGGGCTGCATGGGTAATAGTAGCGAGAGATGTTGAGTAAGACAAACACATTCATTTGGAGGTGTATCTTTGAACAGTGTATGAAAATAGGGTTTTCTAAGTATATTAACAGCACATATTACAAAGGGGATGACTAATCCACTGATAGAAAATAAGACTTTCCAAGCATTTCAAAGGCATTTTAACATGTAATAAATAAAATTCACTCTTATCTGTAAGTTTTTACCTACTAGTCAGTGAGCTGAATTAGGAAAAAATAGCCTTAATTACTGGTACTGACCAACCTGGATAGAGCATTTATATGTCCCAGGTCCTTGTCTAAAACGTCTTCATGTGCTATCTTATTTGATTCTGACCTCAATTCCATGTCACTGTCCCTGTCTTAGGAACGAGTCTCTGAGAGTCTGAGCAGTGATATTCATAGCAGGGCTAGTGACCATAGAGCACAGGGCTAGTGACATGGAGATGGCACCAGAGGTGTGCCCACTGGGCTTCTGCTTTCAGAACTATTCTGGCATCACAAGTCATTAGCCTGGGAGCCGTTGGAAGGGGAGAGCTACTTCCATGTGGAGAGGCTAACAGCCAGGGCTTCCGCAGCTCGGTGGGAAGACATGGAAACAGTAAGATTTTATTCCTTATGCTAGCAATACGTTGACTACATTCTAGGAGTTTTCCAATCATGAGAGACAGAAACAATCGTTTGTTCACGTTCCACTGTGACCTAGGTGTTCGCTGAGGAAGGAGCCCTGAACGGATAGCCAGGACACCTGTGTTCTTTTTCCTACGTGACTTTCGCCACATCCTCCACGCCTTTCCTTCCTTATCTAGAAAACAAAGGACTAAAACTAGAGCATCTCTAGGGTTTGTTCTGGTTTGACACCCAGTGATTCTTCGACTTTGCTTCAGTGGGATAACCCAGGGCAATCACCTCAGTTTTCAGTCTTGTTGATAGTTACGTTTGTGGGAAGGGGCTATTCTTGCAGATGTGTCGTGCTTCTTAAGAGCTGATGGCAAATGGACAACATTCCCATGCAACTCCCACCCCCACTGCTGCTGCTTGGTCAGGTCAATGATCCTAGTGACCGCCAGTAATTCCCATCCCAGGACAGCAAGCACGCTCCCACCTCTTTCTGGCTGAGAAGGTGACCCCTCTGTTAGGTAATGTTGAAATGTAAGAGGTGTTCATATGGCTTTGAATGTTCACCCCCTTGTTTAAATGCCTGACAATATGCTACACACCAGAGGCGAGTACAATGCATGCCAGTCACACCCAGACTCTCCCACTCCAGTCCCTGGGCTCTGCCTCCTCAGTAGTCTGCGCAAGGACACTGCTGAGGTCCCCTCCCCCAAGCCAGCGTTTCGGTCCCCGCACCACACTGCGGGTGTCTCTCCAGTTTCACGTGCCAGAGATGTTTCAACAAGCAGGCACCCGGCCAGCTCTTCCCATGTTAAATAATTGTACGAACTGTGTTCAAAGAGACTATGTTTTTCTTCTTTCTTCTTCTTTTTTTTGAAGGAAAAACACAGGAAAGAGAGGAAGAATAACTAAAAAAAAAAGTATATATATATATATATATATACACACACACACACACACACAAAACCCCTGGAGTTCTCAATCACACAACTAGTATTTCCCTACCCCCCAGGTGAGGGTAGGACTCCAGGTGGGGACAGGAAGAAAACTTCCTGTTCTGGGAAACTCAGATAGTACCCCTCTGCCTCCCCCACATCACCCCAAGGATCCCAGTCTTTGGGGACATCAGGCTGGGACCCCACTCTTCAGGGACGGGGTTGCTTACTTAGATTGTCGTCATCCTCCGTGTTAGTGGCCCCAGGGCTCAAGTGCTTGAAGGGAGCGATGAAGGCTGACAACATGCTCACTTTGTCTGGGAAGAAAAGAACAGAAATGCTCTTTTGACATCGAGTTTCAGAAAAACTCAGTGCTTTCATATGCTCTTATTACGGAGGTTTTGGACAAGGGAGGTTGAAAGGTCGTTTTGGTTTCAGCCACTTCATTCAGGTTCAGTCTTTTATTGGATTTCTGACAGCATTTTATCAAATTCCCCTCTCCATTCAATTTTAACCGTTATGATTTCTATCTTTTTTCTTTTCTTATTTTTGGCATCTCCCCTCCTTTTGTTCCACGTCCCTCAAAACTCGAAGTAATCGTCTCCAGGGCAACAGCCTTGCAGGAGCTTAGAGGATGCTGGGTGGGGCAGGGTCTGCTAGACTGAGGTCATTTCACAGAGAGCGGCTAAAGCAAGTAAAGACATTCCACAATGAAAAGAGCATCTGTGCAAAAAAAAGCCAACACTATTTCCCACCATTAGTGAACTTGCTTTGTGGGCTTGACAGGCATGAAAATAATGGTCTCAAAGCTGTAAAATATACTTAGTGTGCATTTGGGAAGTAGAATTACGGGAGGAAGAGGAAGGGAGAGGTGAGATGGCAGGTGGAGGAGGAAGCAGTGCGGGCTCCCCGCCCGGAGGAGGTCTTCCTGGGAGGGGCACCGTGTCACTGCAGCAGTGGAAGGAATCCCAGGGGATGCCCTCTGCCTGCAGCCCCGGTGGTGGGTGAGCTGAGCAAGACTGGTTAGGCAACCTGGGCACTGGACATCCCTGAGTACGGCCGGCGGGAAGATGGACCCAAGTGGGAAGTACCACCCGTGATCAATGAGAGATGTTCCTTCCACGGTCTCAGCAATTTCTCTCTTCAGCTGAGAGATGGAGGAATTGCATGTTGCATGTACAATTGGGAGACACAAAGAAATGACTAATAAAGGGAGCCCAAAGGAAAGCTCCTGATTTTAGGGGTTCCACCGACTAGATTTAACCACAGGAGGTGGGAGCACTTGTCCATAAGCAGAACCGACGGCCTTGCGGAGGAGTCCTCCGCTGTTCTCAGATTCCTGCCTCTTGCGATCTCTTACCCGCCAAGTCTGTATGATTCATTATATCCCATAGGCATCTTGACCGCATTATTAAAAATACGAGACCTGGAAACGCCACCACTGCTCAGCCGTTGTGTTACATTGTTGTGAGAGTCACTCCTGCTCCCCCTGTGGTTGGGTTATCCAGGGCCCTAGTGCCAGGGGTGTGGCTACTTTGTCCTGCGGGACACTTTCTGTCTCCTCTGGTATATGAGGGCAGGGTGTTGAGCAAGGTCACTATTTGCCTCAGGCTGCCTTTGTCTGCCTCTGTGGTCAGAAAGGACTGTTGACAGCACTCCCATTTCAGCACACGTCTGAATGGGATGTCCCAGGACCCCGGTGACTGGCGGTTTTATATGCAGCTGGCCTGAGGCGTCCAGACCCAGGCCTGGATCCCGCTCTTTTTCTTTCCATTATGAGCCTGTTTTCTCTTTAGCCAAGCTTCCCAGGGGCCAGGGGAGTTCACATTGAAATTCATTCTGAAGCCTGTTAACAGCTGTTGTTTCCAGTAGGGACGGGTAACAATATAACGTTCACTCAAAGAGAACAATAAATAACTCAAATACAAAACGCCTGCTCCTTCTTCATTCCCTGAACAAGAAGAATAAGCCAGGGAGGACTGGCTCTCCCCGAGCCTGCACGGCCCAAGCTAATTTACTACCAGGGAATGAAATCTCTTGCTTGAGTTATAATTTCATTAAGGCAGCCCAATAATATTACACAAAGAGTGTGAAGCTCAAATGATTTAGTCTGGAGCATCTCAAAATGAAATTACAATTTTCTAATAAAGCAGGCTACCAGCCCAACACCCACAAAAACACACTAAGCCATTTCGGAGCTCACCTGAGCAAAATGTGAGATGTTTAAAGATTGTTTTAGATCCATCAAAGTTCTCGCTCTTTAGGGTTGCCAGATTTCTCAAATAAAAATGCAAGACAACTAGTTAAAAATGAGTTTTAGATAAGCAATATGCTTTTTTTAAAGCATATACATCTCTCATATTGGGACATATTATCAAAAATGTATTATTTATCTGAAATTTAGATTTAAAGTAAAGGACTTGAGCAGACATTTCTCTAAAGAAGATATACAAATGGCCAATAAGCACATGAAAAGATGCTTAGCATCAATAGTCATTGGGAAAATGCAAATCAAAACTACCATGAGATGCCACCTCATACCCATTAAGATGGCTATTATCAATAAGATAATGCATAACAAGGGTTGGAGAGGATGTGAAGTTGAAATCCTTGTGCACTTCTGATGGGAATGTAAAATGGTTCAGCCACTATGTAACCAGCAGTCCCACTTCTGACTATATACCCCAAAGAACTGAAAGCAGAGATTACAAGAGACATCTGTACCCTAATGTTCATAGCAGCAATATTCACCAAAAGGTGGAAGCAGCCCAAGTGTCCATCAATGGAAAAATGGATAACAAGATGTGGTGTAAATACACACAATGGAATATTATTCAGCCTTGAAGAGAAAGGAAATTCAGTAATATGTTACAACATGGACGGACCTTGAAGACATTATGCTATATGAAATAAGCCAGACACAAAAAGGCAAATACTGTATGATCTCACTCATATAAGGTCCCTACTGTAATCAAACTCATAGAGACAGAAAATAGAATGGTGAGTTCCAGGGGCTGGGAGATGGGGGATGATTCAGTTTACCCACAATGATAACTTGAGAAATTGTGAGAAGGTCAAATTTTTGGAGCCTATGTTGTGAAAACAATTGCTTTCACAAACTGTTTTGTTTATAAACAATTGATCAAATAATTATTACCAAGGAAGATGAAAATTTGAACAACTCCTCTGGTGTGTGAACACACCACACGTCAGTTATCCAGAATATCCATTCATGTGAAATAGCATGTTTGTTAGAAATTTTAACAAAAACTGTAATTTAAGAGCATATCTGTGATTACCCAAAGGAGTTGAAAACTTATGTCCACACACAAAACCCTGCACACTGATGTTTACAGCAGCTTCATTCATAATTGCCAGAACTCAGAAGCAGCCAAGATGAGTTTCAGTAGGTGGATGGATATATGAACTAAAACAAAACCAAAACTAAAACACACTAATTGCTAAAATGCCCAAGGATTTGGTCTTATACTCTGCCTCCTGAAAAGCACTAAATATTTCTGGAATAGTTTATTTGAGAAAATTATATACATTGAGCATTTTGGTTCTGTCCTCATTTCAACAACCAAAAGTAAGGTTTTGTCCCATGTCTGGCGTTCGTAGGCCACACACATCCCACACCTAGCGCAGTTCAGCTGTCTCGAACAGTTACATAACTCGAAAAGAAGGAGTCAGTTGGAAGCCACAGAACTCTGTTGGTACCTTTGGGCTACAAACCTCAGCCTCTTTTATAAGACCCCCTCATCTGTTTTCTTTTTGCCAAATGCACTCTGACAGATGGCCTCCCTCAAGCTGACCCACTTTCTTTTAAAACTGTACAGTCTAATCAAACTCAGGTATGTGTGTTACCAAATGCAGCTTCTACCCAAACAGAAATGCAAGTCAGTTTGAATATGAAAATAATTAATGTCCATGCAGGCAGAAGAAAGAACCAATGTTTCTGAGTAAAGGTAAAGAATGTTTCTCACAGATTTTCAGGAACACGTTTCAAAACACTGTTCTCAAGCTGCCATTCTATGAGCAACACAAGGGTTGTTCAGTGGAAAAAAGATTCTGGCTCTGCCCTGAGCTTCATAGCATGAGAGGGTTCGATTTTCACAGGAAGGCAAGGATCTCTCCTGGCAGTTTCCAGATAGATAAAAATCATGAATTTGGTCTTGAAAGGATCTAAGCAAACAGGCAGCCATCCCATAGTATGTTTCTCACTCCTTGTTAAAGGCTGAAGTATGTTCTCCTCCAGCATTCATGTTGAAGCTCTGAGCTCCAGGACCTCAGAATGAAAACTGAATTTGAAGATGGGTCTTTAAAGAGGTGGTTAAGTTGAAATGAGGTCCGTAAGGTGGACCCTAAGATCTTGGGATTAGTATCCTTATAAGAATCAGAGATCAAAATGCAGACATGCACAGAGAGATGAACATGTGAGGACACAGGGAGAAGAAGGGCTACACGCCAAGGAGAGAGGCCTTAGAAGGAACCAGCCATGCCCACACCTTGGTCTCAGACTTCCAGCCTCCGGGATGTGAGATAATAAATGTCTGTCTTTAAGCCTCCCAGCCTGTGGTACTTTTCATGGTAGCCAGAGCAGACTAATATATTTAATCAACAAATATTTACTGAATGCAAATAATTCAAAGTCTGAGACTAAGAAGAACCAATGCAGAGAGTCAGAATCTGGCCATGGGGACCTCATGTCAGGGAGGCATCTTTCAGGAGGAGACTGGTTAGCTGAGACCTAATAGCTAATAATATTGTCTACCATTGATTAAGCACAGAGACAATCTTTGAACCACATGATATGGCTCCAGAGACAAGTATACTTCCACCGATAGGACAAGTACGGGTCCACCAAGTTAAGGGAGGGGAGTTCACTCCAGGCAGAAGGCTCTGAGTTGTTCCCCAGGACCTAGTTAAGCTTCTGAAACTTGACGACACTGCCTGAGTGGCTCCCCAATTACCCTGGACATAAAACCTTGAGACAGTAATATAGGACTTGATTCTAAATTGAGGACCCCAGGGGACAAGCACATAAAACTCTGGGTTGTGAGAAATGAGCTGGAGGGAGGGTGGGGGTCAGAGTGGGGAAGAGATTGAGATAGAGAAAAGAGAGCGAGAAAGAGAGAGAATCTCATTCAAGATCAATCTGAAACCCAGACATGGGTCCTCAGAATCACCCCACACTTGTCCCATAGGATAACCAACACTTGGACATATGCTACTGTTACTGAGGGGACATAATGGCCAGTTAGAACCTGCGGGTGGTCATACTGCAACCTTGGCCAACTAAACAACTTGGCCTCTCCCCTGATGGGCTTTGAATTGGTTGTGACATGGGAGATTCTTTCCTCCTATTTTCCTCTCCCCTGATGGGCTTTGAATTGGTTGTGACATGGTACATTCCAACCTGGACTGGACTGAATTTCACAGATTGAAAATGATTAGAAAGTCATGGGCTCTGCCTGAGGTTCATTGAGGGAGAGTAAAAGGGGGAAGGAACAGAGTGTGGTTAAAAGGAGCAAAATGGAAAAGACACACTAATTGTTCCAGATTTCTACTCCAATATGAAACTTCAGGAAGAACCAGCAAGTCTGCTCTGTGAGGACCCACATGCTGCCTTGCTGCCTGGAGAGAGGTCTTTTTTATTCTGTAAAGATCCAAAGGAAGTCAGGGAACATAGAACTTGTACATTTCTCTGTAAAGTTCCTCAATTCTGTAGGAAGCAATCCCCACATGAAGGTTGCTTAAGCTCCTGGCAGTTCTGAGATCTACTAACCACATGAGAAAATATGACTTCTAATTCACAGGAATTAGAAGCATGGCTCTCAATGAGTTGTTTGGCAAAATTAGGGGTCTCTTATGGAATCCCTACTTTTGTCACAGTTTAATTTCGAAGGCATGTTGTTCTCCTAGATTGCTTCCTCACAAAGTCACAGCATTAAGACATTCCCATACCATCGTGGGGCACATCGCAGGGCAGGTTTTTGACCAAGCTCTCGTAGGCCACATTGGCTTGACTGTGTATGCCACAGTCCAGCGAAACTTGATTTATTTTTGGAAGGTGAGGGGAAAAAACAAGCTCACACCAGATTGTACTGTGTGCTCTCCTGACGTGAATGGCGGGCACACACACAGATGGTCTGTCAAATGATTGACAGAGCAAGGTGACTCTTCGCAAGAAAGTGTATTTAAATACAAATATATCTAAAGGTATGTGTTCAGACTTCACTTAGAGAGACTCATAGCCTTTCACATTATCTGCCAAGGCACTCAGTGGCTTTGCAAAGTCTAAGTGTTTTTCATTTAATGCTCCACTGGGGAGTGGATGCATGGTGAAGTGGATGACATTTGCTGAGTTGGTTCAGCATCCTCCATGAACTTTGAGGTTTGAGGGTTACTTTAAGTTCTGTGGCTTTACTGCCAGGACAATAAGTCAAGCTGGACAGCTAGTGGTTTCAGACCTATCGGCCATCTAGCCTGGGCATGGTTGTACACTGCCTTCTCTGCTTGGGGCAGCAGAAGGTCCACCCCAGTAACAGATAATGTGGTGAGGTGAGAAGGTCAGGGTTCAGCAGTGACACTATTTGAGGCCACCAGACTCCGAGACCAGACAAAAAAGAAAAAAAAGCCTACAGCTTCTTTAAAAAGATTTTCCTTCTGCTGTGACCAATGGAGTTGAGGTTCACTGGAGTCACTCCTTCAGCAGACCCCTCATGCTCCACATGCAAATGTGTGGCTGGGTGGCAATTTGTTTTTGATAGTAACTGAATTCTAGAATTTTCTGGGCAGTTAAGAACGTGGCAAAAATTAGAAGTGCATTTCTCAAATTGGGAAAATAGATGTGTTCTTGCTTTATTTAACTCATTTTCCACTCGCCAGCCCTCACACACTGAAATGCGCACACAATCGCCCTCATGTTACTCACTTCCTAGATACGGCCCCTGCCCTAATTTGGGAGGAGCACTGCATCTGTTGTCAGAATTCCCCACAGCTCTGGGACCTTCTCCTTTTCGGTTGGTAGTTGTTGTTTCTCACTGGGGACAAGGTTGAGGTCAGCTCTGAATGGTCTGAGACTAAAAGAACAACCTGACTGTGTCTGTCTCTGACCCTGTGAGTAGTTGTTCCTATTGCGAGACCGTTTGTGGGAGTTGAGGGAGTCTCTGGTCAGAGAGAGCAGGTGGCCAAGGGCTCCAGTGATGGATTAAATCACAGGAAATTTGTGCCAAGTTGAAGAGCCTCCATTGCTCACCTGGCTCTGAGGACCAACAAGTCTATGAGAAAGTCTCCAAGACGTGCTCGGGCTGTGATTCTGGTCAGGAGTTCTATTTCAGTGGTTCTCAACCTTCCTAATGTTGCGACCCTTTAATACAGTTCCTCATGTTGTGGTGACCCCCAGTTTCATTGTTACAAATTGAACATAATTAAAGCGTAGTGATTAATCACAAAAACAATATGTAATTATATATGTGTTTTCCGATGGTCTTAGGCGACCCCTGTGAAAGGGTCATTCGACCCCCAGGTTGAGAACCGCTGTATTAGATAATCAGCTCAAAGCTGGAAAATCCCATAAAATAAACACTTAACCCCACACACCTACATAGGTCCTCTGAGGACTATAATTATTGAACCATAGAGATAATGAGAAATGTAATTCTCCACATAATAAGTGCTAATCTTATACTGGTTTTGAATTTCTTGTCCCTATAGACATGTTTTCTCCCAAAGCCCTTCTTCAATATCGTTGGTTCTTTATAAGTCCTGCAGCCTCCTTGCTTAGCATCCTTTTGCCTCCCTGCTCCCTTTTCTTTGGAGATGTACTAAATCTAAATACTCTTATTTTGCAATTTTACATCCTATTTCTATTTTATAAAGATTGCCCTAATTCATTTCTTCTGGCCATGGCCAGTTCTTTTGGACACTTCCTATCTTTCCTGTGCTAGAAGCTTCAACCCTAAATCATTACTCCTGTATGAGTGTCCGATCACTCACTCCAGCTCACCAGGTTCTTAGAGAACTGTCATGTATTTGTGATGGTCAATTTTATGTGTCAGCTTGATGGGACTATGGGATGCCCAGGTATTTGATTTAACATTATTTCTGGTTGTGTCTGTGTGAGTGTTTCTGGAAGAGAGCAGCATTTAAATTGCTAAACTGAGTAAAGCAGATGGCCCTTGCCAATGTGGGTGGGCCTCATCTAATTGTTGAGAGCCCGAATAGAATATAAGATGGAGGAAAGAAGGATTCTCACTCAGCCTGGCTGTTGGACTGGGATGTCCATCTTCCTTTGCCTTCCTGGTTCTCGGGTCTTCAGACCCAGACTAAAGTCTTAGAATCCACACCATTGTCTCCCCTTGGTTTCCAGATCTTCCAATTATTGCACCTGGGTCTCTACTATGCTTTCCTGGGTCTCAGCTTGCAGATGGCAGATGGCAGATTGTGGGTCTTCTCAATTTCCACAATCAAGTGAGTCAATTCCTTATAACCTCTCTCTCTTATTCTATTGGTTCTATTTTTCTGAACCAATATTCCTGAGATAGGGTTTTTTATACACAAGCTATCACAACATTCTAGTAGAAGAACCCAGCTGTCAACCATAGATGTTGCCTCCTCTTCATAACCCCTCCCCCCTCCCCCGCCCACTCCTCACGCCATAGTAGTTCAGTCCTGGAACTGGGTGTGCACTCTAGAGAGTGGTATTCACTGTCCTGGATGGTGGCCAGGGTGGGTGGTATGTTTAAGTATGTTTTCTTTAATGTGTACAATGTCTTTTTCGATTGTACGGGTGCGTGTCCTCATTTGAGTGAGGAGTTTGGGCATAATGAGGGCGAGGCTGTTGTGAGCAGCATCTCCATAGCTTTGCTGCCGCTCTTCTTTATCCAGATACTCTGTGCCAGGCTGCCCAATGTGCCCTGGCCAGCCCAGTTTGTCCCTGTAAATCTGGTGTAATGATGAGTAGGAGTGCCCCAATTTGGACGGTGAAGCATAAGGCCATCCTACTTACTAACAAAGGTCTCATTTGGAAGTGGGTAGCCTGAAGGCAACTGCATGCCTGAATCTCTAACTCCCTTGCAATTTGAAATCCAAATTCCTCACTTCCTCCAAGACATTGTACTGGATTGCTTTAAGAAGCCGTGGTTCTCAACCTTCCTAATGCCTCGACCCTTTAATACAGTTCCTCATGTTGTGGTGACCCCCAATTTCATTGTTACAAATTGAACATAATTAAAGCATAGTGATTAATCACAAAAACAATATGTAATTATATATGTGTTTTCCGATGGTCTTAGGTGACCCCTGTGAAAGGGTCATTTGACCCCCAAAGGGGTCGCGACCCACAGGTTGAGAACCGCTGCTTTAGAGGCATTTCTGAGTCCATTCGCTCAAAACTGAATGGGTATCTCCTGTCAAGAACTAACCTGCCCAGTGTTTCTCTGACCCGTTTAATGCCATCCACACAGGGGGCTGAATTGAAACCCTTGAGTCATTCTGTTTCCCTCTTGACTCACCTGTTTCCCTCTTGCCATAAGTGAAGTGGGTCTCCAGAGTATTCCTCCTGCCATTTCCTACTTCCTCACCTTGCTCTTGCCACAGCTGCTCATATGGGTTCTGTAATGATTTCTTATCTATTATATATCATCATCATCGTCATCATCGTCATTGTCATCGTCATCATCACATCATCATCATCATCATCGTCATTGTCATCGTCATCATCACAGGGCTGCGTGAGAATTAAATGTGATGGGGAAGTGATACAGTATGTGCCTGACATGTGACACATACTCGGTTCAGTGAGCAGTGATTGGTGATCATGATGACTAACCTCCCACATCTCATAGGATATAATCATTCTCTTCAACTTGTGAGGTTTGCAGTGATGTTTATGTCCTCTAGCATTTCTGAGGGCCATTGGATCTACTAGTAGTGTTGCCTTTATTTTATTTTCTAACATTGCTTTTATTGGTTAAGGTATTGAATTGAGCTCATTTGACAACTAGAAGTAATATATTATAGAGCCTTCGGCAGGTTACCCTGTCCCCCGCTGACTTTGTCTAGGCCCATTGTCAGCACTAATGTGTTCTTCAATAGCGTATAAAATTTGCTAATTTCTCATCTCTTATGTGAATTAGATGCCCTATAACAAAAATAGAACACTCGGCACATAAGTCATTGTTTAGAGAGCAGGTCAAAGTGTTAGCATCTGAACTGGCAAGTCTGAATTATTTCCCTTTTGAATGGAACTCCTGGCTAAAGTGTGAAAATAACATTTATTATTGTTAAGCTCCCTAACAGACTGGTTTATTCATGCAGCCCATCTCAGGCCAAGCTAATGCTGCTAGATTATCTTCCCAGAGGCTGACCTGAGGCTGACCATAAGATTAACAGCCCTCTGTTGTTTCCATGCGTGTGATGGTCTATGATATTCATATGTGGTGGCTTCACACGTGTTGGCAAACACAAGGTCCTCCAGAATGTTGAGAAGCCCCCCTCACTCCTGGCCCCCGATCCAGGTTGGCCTCTGTGCCACGCTGGTGTATATCCATCATGTCAAGTACGCTCCCTGGTCAGTTTTGGCTACTGGGACCCAGAGTGGAAACAGCCTGTCATTCATTCATTCCATCATTTGTTTATTCAACAAAGATGCATGAGCAATTATTGTGCCCCAGGACCCAGCACAGTCTAGAACAGCCGTGGGCAAACTACGGCCCGCGGGCCGGATCTGGCCCGTTTGAAATGAATAAAACTAAAAAAAAAAAAAAAGACCGTACCCTTTTATGTAATGATGTTTACTTTGAATTTATATTAGTTCACACAAACACTCCATCCATGCTTTTGTTCTGGCCCTCCGGTCCAGTTTAAGAACCCATTGTGGCCCTTGAGTCAAAAAGTTTGCCCACCCCTGGTCTAGAAGAGACTAGAACTCCCTGTTCGTGCCCTCTTTTCTGCACAGCCTGTATCATCATTTTCAATGAAATGTGTCAGACTTGCCTGACTGTCCACCTCTCCTGACAGACTTTACATGTGCAGGGTGTTCTGTCCACTTTCACTGTTTCTGCCATGACCCCAGTGTCTGCAACTCTGCCTGGCACAGTGATGGCGAACCTTTTGAGCTCGGCGTGTCAGCATTTTGAAAAACCCTAACTTAACTCTGGTGCCGTGTCACATATAGATATTTTTTGATCTTTGCAACCATAGTAAAACAAAGACTTATATTTTTGATATTTATTTTATATATTTAAATGCCATTTAACAAAGAAAAATCAACCAAAAAAATGAGTTCACGTGTCACCTCTGACACGCGTGTCATAGGTTCACCATCACTG
>NW_005370452.1:746889-788153 GCF_000412655.1 Myotis brandtii
TGTGTAATAATTTAAGCAATAAAAATATATATTTAAAAAAAAAAACAAAAAAAACAAAAATATTTTCTGAATGACTGAATGAATGTCGTTGGAGACATTTGACCTTGAGTCAAGCAAATTGGTTTCTGGGTCTCTTCCATCTCCTATGTTAAACACTCCACCTCTTTGTGCTGACCGTGTCTCCCAGTAGGATGAGCAGTCTCCTCCCTCCCCTGCAGAGTGGACTAGAGTCCCCTCCATGAGTCTCCCAGCCTCATGTGCCAGGCTGACCTTCCTTGCTTTCCCTAGAACCTTCAGAACCCAGTTGTGGAACGCAGGTAAAACAACCACAAAACATATTCACTTGCCATTTCTTTCCTTGGAGCATTTGAAACAGAATATGGAACAATCAATTAATACGAGTAAATGAAGTTTTCATGGTGGACTTTCAGGCGCTGGGATAGTGGGGGAGAGGTTTTGCACCTCGCTGTGATCCTCAAGCCTTGCCTGCGCATGGCCTGGGAGCTGGTCTGTGTCCTAGTTTATACGAAAGCCTAGGTCTACACCAGGGGAAGAACGTGTTCTCCCCTGCATCAGCAGCAGAGCCTGCATGAGTCTTGCTCCCAGAAAAGCAAGCTGCTATCTATGGGGACTCAATGGGGAGCAAGTTACTGCAGAACCAGGGACAGCCTTCTAGCTAATGCTGGGAATGCCCGCCAAACACAGTTTCCCTGGAAAATCTTCCCTCAGACCCCAGTGCAGATTTAGCACTCAGCACGGGCCTGAGAATGTTCCCCAAATAAATAAATGAAACATGCGAGACACAGGAAAAATGATTCAAATGAATTTAGAAGGTCCCCAGTCATTGGTTTTAGGTGACTCTGTTTTGCTGGAGGTGGCCGCCAGTCAGCAAACACGACAAAAAGTCCTGGCCTCCTGAACGCATTCTCAGAGTCCCGTCGCCGTGTGTGAGTGTCCGCGTCTTCTAAGGGTTCAGAGGATGCTGGTTGCCTTTCAGGAGCAGAAGGGGGCTACCTGGGAGAGCTCCGTCTGTGCTCAGACGGCTCCTTCACCGTTAGAATCAGAAGAGAGGGGACACTGGCCTCCCTTTTGCTAAGACGCCACCACCCGAGGGCGCAGAAGACCTGCCACTTGCAGATGGGACCATGTCACAGGGCGGAGGGCATCAGTGAATGGGATTTGCACAGAATGTGGGTCAGCCACGTCCTTTCCCTTCACTCCTGGTGTTCACCACGACGCAGCGCGTCCCTTCTCTCTGATGAACTCTGGTCAAGGAGCGGCCACCTCACCCTGCTGTTTGGGTCCCCGCCTCACGGAAGGGGGTTGCCACCGCTCTGCTGTGTGGATGATAAGCTGTGCCCCAGGATTGACTGTAAATCAGCTTTCACGTGTTCGAAGGTTTTTTGACGTTGTTTGGAGGTGCACCAGCCTGAACACTGTCAGTGAGAAAATTGGGGAAATGACTCACCAGGTAAGACCCATCCCTGTCATGTAATCAGGACCGAAAGTGATGATAAAATAAAAAACAAAGAGAGAAACAGGTGGGTGTCTGCCCTTAGGGAGCACCATACGAAGAGGGGGTGCACCCTCGAAGGCAGCTGCGTTTGTGCCCGGGGAACTGACGACGTGCGGGTAGAGTGGCCATAGTCATGGCACATGGAAAGGCCAGCACCACAGCGCCTTCCGCCTCTGGTTCTGTTGGCTCTGAAGGATGGGGAAGAGTAAGAGCAGCGAACCTAGCCGGTTTGGAAAGAGGGAAAAACAAGTGGAAAAGAGTGCGTGTGGCATGTGCCAGGCAGAGGTGACTGCCGCCAGAGATGCGGGACGTGGGCGCAGATCAGCCCGGCAGGGACTCGGGCTGGTGAGACAGGGATGACGGCGAGACTGGGATGGAGAGACGGGAGGCCCCTAGGCAGACCCCGTAGACTTCTCCATCGGAGGGGACGACAGCGAGGCTGGCCCCAGTTCACAGCATCAGCGGACGTTTGAGCAGACCCGCCTCGGAGGCCGGTCAGGCGCCTTCAGAATGAAAGGCGGTTTACAGGGCGAAACACACCGCCTTGTAAAATGTGAGTCTCTTATTACTTCTCCTGAACAGCAGCGTGAGTAGAAAGCAGTGGTGGATGGATTTTTCTGTACGGCCGGCAACGCGTGTGCTGTTCTCTATTAGATTCCCTGAAAATCAATCTGCAGCCTAGTTCAGCCTGGTAAAATTAGATCTAAAACTATTTAATTTTGTTTCAAGAGTGTTTTCCCCATCTGATGCCCAGCCTGAGGACACACAGTGATAAAACACCCTGAGTTATTACCGGCCCGCGCACCGCACCTCTGTCTGGGAGAGATGTACACAGTGCTGTGAGTTTTCTCCGTGGCCTGGGCCCGGGATTAAATGGAAACCTTCCTCAGCACCGAAAGGCCCATTTTTTATGCTCCTTTGCATTCCACATGGATTGGTAATAAGATGTGGCAAATGGATGGTTTTAATTTGCCGGAGGATGCGTTTTGTTTTTGGAGTCAGACCCTCTAAAATGAACGCTCTAGAGACTAACTAGTTGGGGGATGGGTGGTTGGGGTAGTGGAGGAGGGGGAGTGTGAGAGGGAGGACCCAGTCTGGTCTGGCCTGGGGATGATGCTTAAAAACAGGAGTGTCAGCCAGCGTGGCATCCAGGAGGTTGCGAGTTCGATTCCTGGTCTGGGCACATGCCCAGGTTGTGGGCTCGATCTCCAGTAGGAGCTGAGCGGGAGGTAGCTGATCAATGATTCTCTCTCATCATTGATGTTTCTCTCTCTCCCTCTCCCTTCCTCTCTGAATCAATAAAAATATATTTAAAAAAAACAGGAGTAAGGGTGATTTCAGATCATCACTTCTGCAATGGGAAGCTTCTACATTTGGGGCTCTGACAAGAATCGAATGATTGGCGAGCTCCAGGAACACCTGGCAGGCACCAGCCGTAACCACAGCACCTTTCTCTCCCGATGGTAATGTTAGAATTAACCTTGCACTCTGCTAGGATCCCAGGCCCTACTGGACCGCCCGTGTCTCACAGACAGAGTGTCCACCAGCCCTGACCGTGGCCAGGCTAGCAGCACCCTCCCGCTTCATGGGCAGGGAGAGGCCCCGGGAGGGAGGTGACTGCCATGTGGTTGGAGGGGGGCAGCCAGGGGAGGGTCCTTGGTTCTCCAGTTTTCAGCTTTTCAGCAAGGTAATCATTTGGAAAGAGTATGAGCTGTAATGAGAAAGGGCACCAAGCCCCATGGGTGCCAGGAGGGTTTGGGGCCTCGCTCTAACTGGTGGGACTGTGGGAGGCCAAACCTCACCACCGAGGGCTTGTAATGTGTGACATGCTCATATAACTTGAAATTCTCCAGGATTCAGTGAGCAAACAGCCTCTCTCATGGCCTTGGCGCATGCTTTTCACAGAGTGTTGCCAGATGGGTGGTGGCAGGCCTCGCCCCGTGTCCTGGGCACCGCCCTGCGGGAATGTCCCAAGTCCGGCAGTGGAGACACTCCCGTGCGTCTGAGCTTAGCATGAGGGGCAGTGGATGGAGCCTAAATAACTTCGTATTTGGTACTAAAGGGGGAGTACATGTGCAGATGGTATGGTCAGGGGGTCTCAAGTCTTAATTGTGAGTGGTTCATTCACCAACAGCCACTCCATGTGTCTTTGTGGAGAGCCTACTATGTGCCAGGCGCTGCTCTGTATGATAGGCAGGGGGCTGGGGGGCAGCAGAAAACAGAACAGAGGATGTTCTTTCTCTCCAGAACGGACACTCTAGTCTGTTTAAGGTCGGGACATGCTTCCCCTAGCAGCCATGCAATGCAGATTTGGGCACAAGGGTTAGCACCCACACAAACCTGAAAATGATTCTACTATTGTTGTGTGTTTTGCATTAACCATTAGGTATAAACTGTATTAATCATATATAGAAATCTGCTGAAACGGGCTAACACAGAGGAAAAGGCTCACATTCAAGAGTCACATATGGGCTCCCCCACTTCAGGGGGCTATGCTGTCTTTTCATTCAGCACCCATTTCCTTTCAGCCAGCAGAACCCCCATGTCCTTGGGGACACACATTTCTGACTCTTGGTTTACTGGTTGGGTGAGGCCGACCCCCTCTCAGCTCCAAGGGGGCCCTGATGGCCTGGTCAGCACAACCTCACCCTCCCGGCCAGAACAGACCACCGGGTTTGTTGAGCCCAGTGCAAAATGAAAAGGTGGGGTTCCTTGTTCAAAAATCTTTAAGAGTTTCAAGAGGACAACAGCAGAGCATTAAGCCGAGAGCAGGCCTTTCTAAGTAGGGGTGCAGTGTGACAAGGGGCCCATGCCCGTGAGGCCAGCTCCTCGCCTGGGGGCTGTTTTACGTGTGGGCACTTGGTTCCATTCAGGCCGATGAGCGTGGGACCCCAGATTGATTTTGCTGATGGGCAAAAGCAGCCCCTTCCTCACTGAATTTTGGAGTGAGGTTGTGAGTCTGGAGCTGATGCCCCATAGCTGTGGGAGAGCCTGGGACCTTCAGGCCACTGTGCCTGGCTCACACGGAACGAAGGGGCTTAGGCCAGAGAAAGGCTGTTGGCGGGGGGTGGGGGTGGGGGGGGCTCTCCCTTCAGCCTGCACACACTCGCCGGTCCCATGAGCCACCACTTGTGTCCTGACACCAGCAACCAGGATATCCCCTCACAGAACCCCTCGTTACTAAAACATTCACACTTTTTCTATGGGCTTCATTTCCCTCATTTGTAAAATGGGAATTACCTGTCTCTTTGAGTCACTTAATGTCCTAAGGACAAGTAGATGCAAAAGGATGAATTTGCTAACATGTCAGTTGGTGAGAAAGGACCGTGTGCTGACTACTGTCCCACCTGAGAATGTCTGTTTGGTTCATCGCCCGACCTGTGCTGGATGAAGGCTGGAACCTCAAATGAAGATGTAGGAATCATTGCTTAGTCTGGCTACTATCCTGGAAATTGCCATGTGATTTTTAAAAGATCTTTTATTCCTGCAGCCAGTAGGGGCCATGATCTTCCATTCCCGCCTTTATTTGTGGATTATTCTTGCTGGAATGAATAGACCTATGCGGCCACTTGGGCCAAGCTGGAATGAGAAGCTGGTTTGAGAAGCTCAGAGTAAGACAAAAACCGAAGGGCTTCATAGCAGCCGTGTCTGGAGATGGTGGAGGCGTTTACAGGGCTTTGATGGAGCCGCCCCACAAGCCATGGGCACATTTCCTCTCGCTTTATTTTCCTCCCTACGTGCTTTTCCTTTTCATGCAGTATTATGTGCCTCCCCTGGCTCCTCAGCACCATACACACACCTTTGACAGGGCGGGTGTCATATTGTCTGCATCACAAGGTTGGCCCTGTCCCCCTCTCCTCCCCCGCCCCGTTCCTGACACACTGGTAGGTGGCGCACACGTTGCCTTGGGTGTGTTTGTAGAGCTGCTGTCCCAGTGATGTCAGTCAAAGACGGTGATCGACTCAGGTGTCGGGGTGCTGGGCACCCCTGGGGCTCACAGAAATCTGGAGGCCTCATCCTCTTTTCCAAGCTTGGAAGCTGGAGGCCTATCAGGATGAGAACTACCTTCCAGCCAACGGGCTCATGCTCCATCAGTGTCTTCTTCTTAAAAAAGGTAAGTTTTAATTTTGATTTTAGAGAGGGAGGTGGGGGGAAAGAGAGAGAGAGAGAGAGAGAGATATATGAGGGAGAAACATCCACTGGTTGCCTCCTGTACATGCCCCAACCAGAAGGAACCCACAACCTAGGTATGTGCCCTGACCGGGAATTGAACCCATGACCTCCTGGTGCACAGGATGGTGCTCCAAGCGACTGAGCCACACAACACAGGGCACCATCGGTGTCTTCTTGACGACAGGTCTAGAGGGCCCTATGTTTTATTTAATTAAAACGTAAGTGTTTTCGTCCAAAGAGAGGAGGAACAAGAGGAAGGTCCTTTCCTTGAAAGGAACAGAGTATTGCCCGGAGCTGCCTTGGAGTGTGGCTATGCAGAAAGCCGCCGCCCGGGGAGGGTTGTATTAAAACTTGAAAGATTTGCACGGAGAGAGTGCAGCTGAAGAGCCTTCCCCGGGGCCTGTCAAGGTTCTGGGGACGGGTTTCTGAGTGTGTCTGGTGGGCCCTGCCTCGCTGTGATACGCATCAGGAGTGATAATGGGGGCTGTGGGTCTGGGTCCCAGGGCAGGGAGCTGACTGTCTGCCCTGGAGTGTCAAGACGGTGAGTAACTCTGCAAAGACCAAGCTGTTGGTTTGCTGGGTGTCACTGCCTTGCTGGCCTTTCTCAGCGTCCCTGGTGCATAGTGTGCCAGGGTGGGAGCGGCCACGGAGAGCGCCACGTGGTGGGGTGGTGGGGACCCATGTGTTTCAGAGAGCTGACTCTCCTCCTGCCACCTGTGCTGATGGTGAAAGCACATCACTGTACTCCCTTCCCATGGCCACAGTGCTCAGGGGCACACCCTCTCGGCCTCGTTGTGAGTTACTAACGCTGCTCAGAGCCCAGCACCTGGCTCCGGTCACTGAGAGAGCCTCTCATCATTTCAGGGGAATCCGTGCTCCCCAAGGGGTGCTGAGCAGACCCCCAAAGGCAAGGTGGTGACAGCTGTGAGATGTGAGATGGAACAAAATGTAGTTAGGACCATGGTCCCCATCACCAAGGAAGAAGTGGATTAATCCCCCAGAGCAGATATTTCTTAGTGGTTCTTTTTGTTTAAATCGTTTAAGAATATGTGACTTGTTTAAGCAGCAGAGCCTTACCTCCCTTTTAGCCCAAATTAAATTAAATCTCAGGCAGAAGCATCATACACTGCATTTCTGGTGTTGGAGCCCAGCAGGGGACGCTGAGCTCCACCCACCTCTCCTGCATCTCTTGAAGAATGCCTCCCCCCTGCCCCCAGCTGTGGCTCAGAGCCCTTGGGGTGACGTAGTGTAGTAAGTAGCTGATGAGAGAGAGCACATTTCATGGTGCTCCATGTCTGTGACAGGCACAGTGCTCATCAGCGCCAATATTTATTGCATATTGACTATGTCTCACAAAAAAGGTATAAAGCATCGATTTTCATGTATACCTCAACCAATAATCCTGACAACCTTATGAGTTAGCTGCTATTATTAATTATTATTAATCCTTACCCAAGGGCATGCCTTTTTATTGGTTTTAGAGAGGAAGAGAGAGAGAGAGACATGCCTTTTTATTGGTTTTAGAGAGGGAGAGAGAGAGAGAGAGAGAGAGAGAGAGAGAGAGAACGAGAAACGTTGATCAGTTGCCTCCTGCACATGCCCTGACCTGGGATCAAACCCATAACCTAGGTATGTGCCCTGACTGGGAATCAAGCCCATCACCTTTTACTGTATGGGACAATGTTCCAACCAACTAAGACACTGGCCAGGGCAGCCACTATTATAATCTTCCTTTTCATTAATAAGAAAGCTGAGGGGTGGAGGGATTAGCAATTTGCTGACTCCCAGCCTCCACAGAGATCTCCACTAACGAGACTCCATGAGCCGAAGTATTTCGGGCAAATGTACCATCACACCCACATGTTCACAATGCATATTAGAGCCTCTGAGAAGCCATGTGCCACAATGCACAGTTTATTAAGCCCGCTGCCTATAGACTTTGATTACAAATAGTTCCTTCCAAAATTGCCTGCTTGGGAGGGTTTATCTTCATGAGCAGACTGAGTGTCTCATCCAGACCCTGGTGCCTCTGTATTTCACAGCCTGGTTTCTCTCACCGAGGGCTGATTGGCCAAGGTGTGTCGCTAATAGGAGTGCTCGCTGAACAAATGAACGTTAAAATTCTATACATGCAAATCTAAATTCCATTTGAGCTTTAACTTTATGCATTTGGGAGTTGACTTTTGTTTTAAGAGAGCTCTCCATTTTTCTTTAAAGCTATTATATCTATACATTCAAAAGCGTTCAAAAGCAGAAAATATTCTTTGCACAAAATCCCTAGTAGCCCCCTGTCTGAGAGAATAGATCAGGCAGTGTTGTAGGTAAGCAGCTCTGGAGCAGTGGAAGGATTCGAAGAGAAATGGGCTGTGAAACCGGGCAAATCAACAGTGGCTGAGGGCACTGGGCTCTGTACTCTGGGCGGGGTCCCTGGGTCTCCACTGAAATATAGGTGTGGCTGTTGGCTTCACTCCTCTGGGCTGTAAGCCCAGTTCCCTCGTTAAATCTCAGTTTTCTCCCCTTTCTGTAAAAAGAGCAGCTGCCTCATAAGTTGTCATGAGCATCTAATAAGGCAATCCATGTCTAGTGTGTGGTGGTATCCTCTGGAGCAGCAGTTCTCAACCTGTGGGTTGCCAACCTGTGAGTCGCGACCCCTTTGGGGGTCGAACAACCCTTTCACAGGGGTCGCCTAAGACCATCGGAAAACACATATATAATTACATATTGTTTTTTGTGATTAATCACTATGCTTTAATTATGTTCAATTTGTAACAATGAAAATACATCCTGCATATCAGATATTTGCATTATGATTCATAACAGTAGCAAAATTACAGTTATGAAGTAGCAAAGAAAATAATTTGATGGTTGGGCGTCACCACAACATGAGGAACTGTATTAAAGGGTCACGGCATTAGGAAGGTTGAGAACCACTGCTCTGGAGGCATGGTCTCCTGTTTCTCCATGCATGTCCTCGTCCTCCCACCCGAGTCCCACCCCTTAGAGACGGGCCTGCTCTTTGTCTGGGGCGACAGGAGGCGCTGGACCCTGGGGCTGTGGACTTGAGGTGATCCTCATGACACGGCTGCTTCTCAGCAGGTGAGGCTGTGGGCAGCTTGGTCGAGACCTGGTACTGAATAGTCTGGAATAGTCTGGAAGCATCAGAGAACACCCGCTCCCCCTGAGGAGCCACAGGCAGGAGAGGGGGTCAGAGTGAACGCGGAACTGATGATGTGGCTCTGAGCTGGATCCAGGGTGACATGGAGGGGTGCCGAGGGTAAGCCCTGTGTTTGGGAAGAGCAGCTGTGGACGATACACTGATCCTAACACCTCCGGTGCGGTGCCCAGCTAGTTTTGGGTTGAACAACATTGATTAAAATAGTGATTTTTAAGCTCACAAAGCATTCAAATTTCTGTAAATATACAAAGTCTTCCAAATATATATAAATTTATTAAGTTTCTGAAGACACCCTGAAACACACAACAGGACGCTGGCATTGTCAAATGATGCCTGGTTTCAGTCATTTTATTTTTTAGTATAATTCAGTCTTCAGGGAAAAACTCACACTTCCATTTTTGTGACTTTCCTCTGTGGCATGTACGTTATGCTGTGAACCAGTTGGGATGTCTCATGCTCCTTTCCTACGTGTAGCTGCATAGCTTAGGGGAGGAAGAGGTTCTCCTTGAACACTGATCTCGGGCAAATAATGGAACTCAGAAAAAGGGTCTGAAGGCAAATTTGGTTTTAAGGAAGATAAGACAGAGCAGGGTCTATAGAGACACCGAATGTCAGGGGACATGTTATTTGGCTGTGGAGCATCCTTTTCAGGGTCTAGGAATCAACTCTCCATTCAATATATAATTTTAATTTAGAATTTAGCATGTGGAGAGATCAATAATATACTTAAAAAAATCAGGTGGGAATCAGTCTCAGAGAGGTTTACCTTGGCTCTCACCAAGTGGGCTGCTTTCTAGGAAAACCAAGAGCCACTCTTTGGAGGGCACAGCCTCACCAGACACCATGTCTAGAAGGTCAGGGTGCAGCCACCTTGGTGAATGAAGGTTGACACGGAGATGCTATTGGCACCGTGGTTTTATTAACTCCTCATCGTGCCTCTACCAACGGTTCTCAACCTGTGGGTCGCAACCCCTGAAAATACATCCTGCATATCAGATATTTACATTACGATTCATAACAGTAGCAAAATTACAGTTATGAAGTAGCAACGAAAATAATTTGATGGTTGGGGGTCACCACAACATAAGGAACTGTATTAAAGGGTCACGGCATTAAGAAGGTTGAGAACCACTGAGTCTTGTTATGTAAGCAAGCGAATTATATTGTCCAGGTTATTGCTCAGATAATCTACAGAAAATGGTAGTTTTCCTCTCTTATCGCAGGGATCTAAATGTTAACTAAGTACTTGTTGGCTTTTCACATTATGTCGGAGGCATTCATTAGCTCTGACATGGTTGGGATTGTGCTTTAAGACTCTTTAAAGATGAATCAAAGGGATTTAGCGCTTGGGTTTTGGACTAGAAATCAGTGTCTCCCTGGACACCATCCAAGTGTAAAATGTAGCACAAATTGACTTTAAAAATTAATAATTCACAGAATCTATGGGTTAAGCCCAGCCTGGCTTGGGAAGATAAGTAAAATAAATATTGTAAAGTCAATTTTTAATAACATGTGGCATGGAATTTAAGCACAAGAGAAAACACTGAGCAATTAGGCAGGAGCATTCGGTGCACGGTTACATGAGAATAATAATATTTAAAAGCCCTGTCCCTGCCTTGCGCGCAGGAAATATCACTTAAAGTTCTAATCTGGTACCTTGCACAGCTCATGCCGTTTCTTTGTTTAATGAGCTCCTGCCATGTGTGTGCAGTTACTTTTATAAGTATTTTTACATCAACAGCTCCGTGTAAGACTGACAAAAAGTGGCAGAGACAGATGTCCGATGCAGGACGGTCGGGCCAGCGCAGACATGGACAATGATATGATTAGATCCGTCACTAGGCTGGTAACCAGAGGACAGGCATTTATCTAATTATGGAGACAGCACATTTACATCGAGGGGATTTCATTAGAAGAGGTTTCTAAGATCGGGAGTTGGGGCTGATCTCCTGACTCTATCTACCAAATAGAAGCTGGCCTCGGGGCTGTGGTTTCTCACGATGAAGAATAAAATCCCTGATGGATGGTGGCAGGTCCTCATCTTCCAGAAAGAGGTATCAACATAAAAGGCAAGGAAATGAAATTGCCTGGCTGAGAAATCGAGGCAGAGAGACACCGTGTTCCCGCTGCGAGGGGCAGTCCACTCCGGGAGCTGCTCTGCTTGCAGGATGGGATTCTGGGAAGAGAAAGATGTGGGCGGGATGATGGAATTCTGAAGGGTCATGTCAATTAATAGCTGCGAGGGCCAAACACAAATGAGAACACAGTCCTCCAGGAATCAGCATTCACGTTTCCTCGGTGCCTTATGCTTCCCAGGACTTTGCACTGTGCATCTATTCTGAGTGAGTCTGTGTAGAGATGGGGATGAAAATGACTCATCAGCTCCAAATCACTCTGTCTTCCACTTAGATCTCATAGCACCGTGGTGGCCTCTATTGAGCTCCATCCATGGTGCTTGTGAGAGCCAGGCCTCTAGGAGGTGCTCCAAGCTCACACCCTCCACCTCTGAGCAAACCGCTGATGCTGATAGGAGTCATGATGGTGGCCCTGTCACCCACATGGGTGGGATACTGGGTGGTGGAGGAAGGGAGTTAGACACTTCCTTGGATCTGCCCTGATTTAATCTAGACAAAAGGAATCTCCCACACTGGAGATGAGTCAAAGCTTTTGTAATGGACTGAAAATTTGTGTCCCCCACCGCCCAATTCATATGTTGAAATCCAATCCCCAATGTGATGCTTTTGTCAAAGCTTTTGTTATGGACTGAAAATTTGTGTCCTCCCCCCACCCCCCAATTCATATGTTGAAATCCAATCCCCAATGTGATGCTGTTAGGAGTGGGGCCTCTGAGAGGTGATGCGGTCACAAGGGTGGAGCCCTCATGATGGGATGGGTGTCTTTATAAAAGAGGCCCAGGGAGCTCCCTCGCCCCTCCACCATGCGAGGACCCAGCGAAAAGGCACCATCTATAAACCTAGTTCAATTCCAGGGTCCTCTCTGAGGAATTCTATGAGCCTTGCAGAAACTTCCCCACCCTCCTCTCTCCTGAAGCATTCATGGTCTCAAGCCTCCAGCCGGCCTCATGCAATGCTTTGCATGGCAGGCATCTTTCGTGTGTGTTCATTGTACTGAAGGGGGCACTGAGCTTCTAGAGAGGAGGGAGGGACTCATCTTCACATCTTCCCAGCACCTAGTGGGGCTTTAAGTACACAGTAGGTCCTCAAAGGCTTCGTTGATTGACCTCAACTGAGAAACAGGAGAATATCAAAATTTTTGTGTGGCTTTGGGAGGAAGAGGAGTCCAGGGCCAAGTTAACTTCCTCACTACCTCCTAATCAAGTGGACCCTCTATTTGCCTGTCTGGGGGCAAGAAGAAATGCTGTGATCCCACATGGGAGTGTGTGCCCGAGCCATGGTTCTCACTCTCACGAGAGGCAGTAAACTCCCTTGTTTACTGACTTGTGATAAAGCTTCATGTCCTCCTGGGGTATTTACAAATGATTTTCTTATGCCTCAGGAGAATCCTATCAAAGGTTGGCCGAATTTTCCTGGATCCCATCCTAGGAAAGTTTCAGACCTGGCAATAAGGCCAGCTTTCCAACGTGATCATTTAGTGCATGTGTAAACACAGCGCCTTTACCAGGAGGTTGAAAAATGAGAGAGGGAGGGAGGGAGAGAGAGGGAGAGAGAGAAAGGGAGGGAGAGAATAAAGGCACAGATGGGGTTTGGACAGTTTCTCATTGCTGGTTCCATATGATAGAACTCAACACATCTGGTCTGCTACGAAAAGCATCTTTGCACTAATTTGTTTGTCAGTATCCATTGAGAGGACGATCTGTCATCCTGTCGCATTTTGGTTGCCCCGAGATGTTTGAAGACAAGGCTAGCCACAAATTGGAACTCTGGCCACCCGGGAGTGAGTGGCGGAAACTGCCAGCTGTTCTTAGGAACATCAACTGTGATATTTTTAAAGCTGAAATTTCAACGTAACCTTTACAAAGGCATTTAGCAGCTGCACAAAAAAAGCTAATCACTGTAACTGGAGGACGAAATTCCTCCTCATGTCCTGGTGTGAGAGAGAGTGTGTGTGTGTGTGTGTGTGTGTGTGTGTGTGTGTGTGTGTCCAACCCTTAGTACTGGTTGGAGAAACAATAGAATGATGGGTGGCCAGACGTCAAAGAGACGGGGAGCTCTATCCTGCTCCTGGGTATTTTAAGGCTTTCTGGTCAAAGGAAACATTGCATTATTCCATAATTTGTCTTGGTTTGTAGACACAAGAATTGAGATTTCATTATACTGCTTCATTTGGTTCCACGATGGTATAATCTGGTCATGGTTGTCCCCTCCTCATCTCACTGTACCTCATTCACCACCTGCTTCTCAGGACATATTATGCTAAATGGCATGCATTTGTTTAAATTTCTTTCTCCCTGAATAAGTTTTAATTTTCTCAGAGCACAGAGACTATACTTTGCCCTGGAACACAATAGATACACTTGACCAATGTCATTTGGAGTTAATTTAAACTGATATCTTTTGAGTAACATGTGAAGTGTGCTGATTTCTTATACCTAACGAGCTGCTTGCTGTTCAGAGTTCCAAAGATCCCTTTGCATCTTCCTGTCTCTCTGTGCATTCGGCAGGTCTCTGTTGTGAAAAATACTGGGCTCATTTTCCTTTGTGACTCATAGGGAATGATCAGGGGCTCTGGGAAATTTCGCTTTCCTTTGCTAAGTCTTTTGAGGTCTCTAAGTTGTCGACCAATGCTCTGGATTTGGTGACCTTCCACTCTTGCCTTCCGCTTACTTCTTCACTTGTCAGTAGGTTGGTTTGTAATCTGAGTTACATCACTGAGTTGGATGCATTGTAATCTCTATGAAGACATCTTGGGCACGTAGTGTACATGCTGGAAAAGACTAGCAAATGCCAACGCCTGCCAAAATCCACTGTAGCCTCCAACTATAACTCAGCTGTCAGGGAAATGTGTGCAAGGGAGGAGGAACGAGGAGGACTTGGTGTGGAACAGAATGAGTGGGGTGAATTTCCTGGAGCAGCCTTAATCAGAAATGTTCAAACATTTTCTTAAAGCCCTTATGTTGTTTACCTCTACTGTTAGGCAGGCCATTTGAAAGTGGGCTGCCTTTGTGGGAAGGTTGTGTTTATGTTTTATATTTGACCTGAAGTGGCAAAACAAAACCAGTATAGTGTCGTGGAAAAGAGCCTGTGGTTTAAAAAAATGGTGGTATTTTGGGCGCCCAGGTCAGGGAAACAAGGCTTAGTAAGGCAGCAGACAGGTTATACTCGCGGGACAACACACCTGCGGGTCCTGGCATCATTAGGCAGGACTGCAGGATTCTTTGAAATGTGTAGTTCCGTCATCTTTGAATGAACCGGGCATCTCACAGTAGAGAAATAAACAAGGAGAGACCTACCATCCGTCTAGGCACCAACCTTTTAAATCCTTTCCTTTCCCTTTTTCAATTTACTTGTCATAGCTGGTGTGAAACAAAAGACCTCTCCTACACAATGGTCTGGAGAACTAATACAATTGGTGCACACATATTTCTCTTTACAGGTTGGGATGAAGACGGGAGGAAAGTTCCCCAAGCCCTGCGAATTCTCCGATTTTGTCTTGTTTCACCCACTCTGCCCCATAAAGCCCATTGTAGGGGTGGAGGGAAAGAAGCTCGGCCCTGAGCCCACAGCCCGAGGAGAAGGGGAAGACTTTGTTACATTTACCACAGGAGGCACTGAAGCTCAAGAAGCCGGGGTTCTGGGACCGGGGGAGCTTTTCTCCGAAACCGTGAGCCAGAGCAGGGAAGCGAGGCCTGGCCAGAAGAAGCAATGAGCCTGGGTGTGAGGACAGGTTGTTCCGGGTCAACGCCTGTCTGCCCATACTTAGGTCATTTGTTTCTTTTATACCCTTATTCTTCTATCAAAATCTTAAATAGGCAGTTTTGTGTTGGACAAAATATAGAGGTGGCCAGCAACCTAAGGCAGCAAAGAAAGAGCCGGAGCATGGTCTGACCTCCAGCAACTTCATCCTCAAGCCCTGCCCAAGAGGCCCTTCATGGTGGCTCTCACCTCTCTTCCCCTGGCCCCTGAAATTAGTCCTTCACTCAGGCTCCAGGAGCCCCGATCATGCCTTCTCCAGCTGCCTAATTGTTCTGGGCTATACAGGTGTGTAACAGCCAGAGTGAGCAGTACCTGGGTGAATTCTCCCAACAACCCATGAGGAAGGTAAGTGAGACGCAGAGAATCATCTGTTGAGTGTCACCCAGCAAATAAGGAGAAAACCCAGGTCCCATGAATCTATGTCTGTTGATTTCCTGTTGGCTCACTTGTTCTAAACAAAGGGGGTTCTGTATCCTAATTCAGATTTCCTTCTAGAAAGAAAACTCTCTCTTATTGGAGAGTTCACGATTTCTGCATTGTTCTTCAGCAGGCATGGGATGCTTGACACTTGCCAAGGAAGCCAGAGCTCTGTCCCATGATTCTGGCTATGTCTGTGTGTCGTCAAAGGAGTCTGATCATGCTGCTGTTGATGATGATGATCACACTAAAAAACAGCTGTTTGCTTACCCTGCTGGGTTCCCTTTTCTAAAGATTTACAGCTCAGATCAATTATAATGAAATTATAATGAAATGGCACAACGTATCAATAGTTACCTTAAGTGTAAAGACTCTAAAACACCAATTAAAAGAGAGAAATTTACAGAGTGGATAAAAATAAAATAAAACCATGATCCAACAATGTGCTGTTTACATGAAACTCCCTTCAATTACAATGACATAGATAGGTTGAAAGGATAAGTAAAAGGATAGAAAAAGATATACCATAGCTCTAGCCGGTTTGGCTCAGTGGATAGAGCATCAGCACTAAAGGGTCATGCATTTGATTCCTGTCAAGGACATGTACCTCGGTTGCAGGCTCTATCCCAGCCCTGGTCAGGGTGTGTACAGGAGGCAACCAATTGATGTGTCTCTCTCACATCAATGTTTCTCCTCTCTGTCTCTCCCTCTCTTCCACTGTCTCTAAAAATCAATGGAAAAATATCCTTGAGTGAGGATTAACAAAACAAAAACAAAAGAAGAAGAAGAAGAAGAAGAAGAAGAAGAAGAAGAAGAAGAAGAAGAAGAAGAAGGAGAAATACCATTGACTATTAATTAAAAAATCAGAGTGGCTATATTAAAATTAGATAAAGTAGACTCTATAGCAAAGAAAATTACCAGAGACAAAGATGTAAATTACATAATAATAATAGGATGATTCTACTGGGAAGACATAACCATCCGAAATGTGCATGCACCAAACAAAAGCATGAAATTATATGAAGCAAAAACTGATAAACCTGAAATGAGAAATAGACAAATCCAGAGTTATGTTAGGGACTTCAACTCCCAGCTCTTGGTGATTAATAGACCTACTGGACTGAAGGTCAGCAACAACTTGGAAGAGCTGAACCACCCCATCCACCAACAGGAACTAATTGATATTTATAGGACATTCACCCGTCAGCGCAGAACATGCATATTTTTCAAGTGCCCATGGAACAGTCACCAAGATAGACCATACACCATACAAGTAAATTTTATGACTATAGGCCATAAAACTATCTGAACAAATTTCAAAGAGTTGAAATCATAGAGTGTGTTCTCTGACCACAAAGGACTTGAACAGGAAATCAATAACAGAAAGACAAGAAAGTCTCCAAACACTTGGAAATTAAACAATGCACTTCTAAATAACCTACACATCAGAGCAGAAGTCTCAGAGAAAACAAAAATACATGAAACTATATAAAAATGAAAACACAACATTACAAAATATGTAGAATGCAGCTAAAGCTGTGCTAAGAGGAAAATTTAACCCTAAATGCTTACAGCAGCAATGAAGAAAAGTCTCAAAGAAATACACTTCTATTTTAATAAATTATAACAAGAAGAAAAACCCCTCAAAGAAAGTAGAAGAAATGCAATAATAAAGATAAGAAGTCAATGCAGCTAAAAACATGAAAACAGAGACAATTAATGAAACAAAACTGGCTCATTAAAAAAAGTCTGTAAGACTGATAAACATCTTGCAAGACTGAGAAAGATAAAAAGAGAGAGACACAAATCACCAGTCTCAGGAATAAAACTGGGGACCTCACTACAGATCCTGTAGTCATTAAAAGTATAAGGGAATATATGAACAATTTTATGTTCATAAACTCAACAGTTTAGAAGAAATGTTTTTTAGAAAACAACAAACTACAAAAACACAACCAAGATGGACTCACTAAACCCAAGGTCCTATAACCACTAATGTCCTATAATTATTAAAGGAAATGAACTTGTAATTAAGCCCCCAAAAGAAATATTTACCCCCTGTGATATAACAGATTTGCTCAGGTACCATACCTTATATCCTCATAACTCTTACTCTTTCCCTTTATAGCACTTACCACAATTCATAATACCATATTTATTTATATGGTTAGTTTACTGAAGTCTCCTTCTCTTAATCCCGTAAATTCCATGACTATGTTACTTCATTCACTGTGTGTCCACAGCATAATGCCTGATGCCCCGTGGGAAATGCACAGCTATGAATGAACAAATTATCTCCTTGGATGGTAGAAACATAGCTGTTAGGTTGACATTTATATAATGACATACTCAGAAGTCGGTTGAGAATTTTTAAATTTATTTTGTTTAATTTAGCAATGTCGTTGTCATTGGCAAATGTTAGCAAATGGGAATAATCTGTCACTCCAGCTAGTTCAAGAAAAAGTAGCTGGAGGTAAGAATGAAGCACATGTCCCCAATTCTCTAAAGTTTTACGAAATACTGCATTTGTCTTCTTTTTCATGAAGTCTTAGTTATTTACTGATCTTTCCATTCATACTTTTGCTAAGAGTACTTTTCATTAGTGTATTTTGATCTAGGGTGCTCACTTACTTTTCCACATGAAAAGTCTTTAAGTCATGGAGTTCCAATTCTCTTAATGAAGGTGGCGGATGCTATGCATTTCCTTTGTCTGGCAGGCTAACATTGCTGTCTGGCTCCTGGTAGAGGCTTAAGAAAATTTATTAAAAAATGATGAGCCCTAACCGGTTTGGCACAGTGGATAGAGTGTCGGCCTACAGACTGAAGGGTCCCAGGTTCGATTCTGGTAAAGTCATGTACCTTGGTTGCGGGCACATCCCCAGTAGGGGGTGTGCAGGAGGCAGCTGGTCGATGTTTCTCTCTCATTGATGTTTCTAACTCTCTATCCCTCTCCCTTCCTCTCTGTAAAAAATCAATAAAATATATTTAAAAAAAAGAAAAAAAAAAGGACAGGAATAAGGTGACCATGGTCATGACACTCTTTGAATGAGGAAGTTTGAGTTAAGATTGACATATCGCATGTGTCCCCCGTATGTTTTGCATGGAGGGTAGTGCAGGTCTTTAAAATGTTATGTTCTTATTGCTTAAACAGCCCAATTGGAGATCATACGGTTTGTGATTGATGTTGAAGTGCTTTGAGGGGCAGAAGAGGAAAAGCCAACTGGATTAAAATACATGGATAACCAACTGCATGCAGATCTCATTAATTCTTACACCCTGTGAAATAAATTATTATTTCTGTTTTACAGATGTGGAAACTGAGGTCAAGTTTGCAGGGACAATAACTGGAGGGTCCTAAGCCAGCTCTGTCCAAAGTCTCTTCCCCCAGGACCAAGTCCTATCAGCCACGACTTGGCTTCAGTATAGTTGCCCCATCACACCGACGGGGGAAATTTCCGGAAGAAGAACACAGAAGATTTGAAATATGACACACAGATAATTTAAAGGACAGGTAGTGGGTAGTTCTATTTATTTGTGTATAATGTCAGGAAAATGTAAATGCTTCCTTGAGAACTTTAATAATCCTATAAACATAGGTGTAAAGTAAACTTGGACAGTGGATAAAATTTCACTCAGACGAGCCTCAGTCAACCTCACATTGCAGCATGACTGTTATACTGCTAACTATGATCTTAATTGAACATGCAGTTATGTAATCCCTTGATAAGTTGGTGCACACTGGACAGATACTAAAGAAGAACATGGCTATTTAACATTTAGGTACTGTTTTTTTAATAATCAGAAAGGAAACATTAATATTATCAAGAAGATGTTAAGCTAACAGTGTGAGTTTTGGGTTAGGTTATTAGATTGAGAGAAGGATAATAAGAGAAGATTTAAGATGACCTAAGCAGGTGATGCTGACAGAGACCAGTATCAGAAATTCCCATTTAAATGTAATTTGGAAATGTTTTACTTGCTGCTGTTTTATCTCTTTAGGTGAATATATTTGGCAGATGGTCCCAGAGGGCCTTCTCTATGCCAGGGCTCAGCTCCTGCTGGGGAACCAGTGGTGAGCCTCAGGGCTCTGCCTGCCTGGGAGAGTCACACATCCGGGAAATTAAACACAACATTGCCTGCTCCTGCAGCTCACCTGGGAGACCCCGAGGGCATAAAGAATGGGCACATAACCGATCCTGGAGGACTGAGGTGCTTCCAGCAAGAGGTGTTCCTGGGTCACGGGATGTCTGGCGTAGGTGGACCAGCAGGATGGGCAGCCCTGGCTGGGGGATGGTGGCGCCAAGGCAAGTGGCTGCTAGGCATCTAATTGTTGCCTTTGTGTGAAACTAATTCAAGGAGCTTCTTTTAAATTGAGATATAATTGACATATAACATTGCATTAGTTTCAGGTATATGATTTGATATTTGTGTACCCTGTGAAATGATCGCCATGATCAGTCTAGTTACCATCTGTTACCACACAAAGTTACAGAAGCCTTCATCCTCTCAGTTTATTTCTGGTGGAAAAAGCTTGTGAAATATTCTATAATCCAGCTGCTGTGAGAATTGGGGCCCTTTAGCTTGTGGAGATGTTTTTCCGTCGGCATCCCTGCACCAGGCCTTCTGGGTCGTCTATATTGAGCCCCCACTCTGATGGGACTTGATGCACTGTTTTTGTTGTTGTTTGTTTATGATCTGAGCTGTAGCATGGCCATCACTGTTCTACACCCCTCATGGGCGAGACATAGTGACTGACACCGCTTGTCTACAGCCCATGTCTCCAGCACAGGCACTTGTCACTGGGGGACACCGCCCCTCACAGACAGGAGCTGGGGGTCCGTGCCATGAGGACGGGCTTTAGAGAAGGTTCTAGTCTGCACATCATTCACAATAGGAAAGGTGGCAAAATGTGTGTAATCATGCTTTAAGAGAAAAACCACTGCATAGGGAGAGGAAGGATTGCTTTTGTAATAAAGCCACTCCAGTTAGGGCTTATGGCCACCTTTCTCCCTAGGTAATGTTTGTTTCCTTACCCAAACACATCAGCTGAGGTGAATGAAATTAACTACAAGCTAGAGAAGTCAGGAGGGTATTTTAGGTTCAAGCCCCAGCCATCACCTTTTGTAATACGACTTCATTCTGTAATAGAAACAACTCTGTCAGGTTCTCATGGTGTGCGTGTACAGAATGAATAACTTTATTCACACATAGCAACTCCTCAGAAACCACTTATGTTTATCAACTGTCTATTAGTTTACTAGAATTTTATGAAACAGAGAACCATCATGAGGGAAACCTATAATTTCCCAACAGCTATTATTTCTGTATTCCTTTTATAATTAGCCCAGATCACTTTTTGTTTTAAAGAAACTCTTTGCTGATGATGTTCAGCAATCACATTTATTTATTGTGCTTAAACGCTGGTGATGTTGGTAGCTTAAAAGGCCATTATGCCTGGCTTTTTGTTCAAAAGCTACTTTGATATTACAAAAAATCATGTGTGACAATGTTAGGATTGGAATTAGGTTATTCTTCATATAACACTCTGCAGTATCACAAATATCTTTACAATAATAATTTAAAGAAGCATTTATATAGTGAACAGAAATTTTATTTTTCTAAAAATTTGCACCTTCCACAGCTTGTAGAGAACAGAACATTAGAAGATGCTAATGCACACAGATGTGTCTAAATTTCCCTCTGGGAGAAGCTGCCTTAACTGGCATTTCAAGTTTTATATTCTTTCTCTAAATGAGCGATTTCATTTAAATAATAAGGTCTTATATTTTGTGATGAAAATTCATCTGCTTCATGTAACTCTGATGCAACCTGATTTATCATTGACTATATTCTCTTTCAAGGAGAATATTCTTCTCATGACATTATGCAAGAGTCCTTATATTTCTTAGTCTTTGGCATTTTCTATTAATCTCACTATATCCGTGTTCATGCTGGTTGAGTAAAAAATTAGAAATATATAGTAGTTACATATTTGAATAAATACAACTGCAGAAATTAATGTATTTTGTCCACCTGAGTGAGCCTGTCTATGGCGTGCCGTTAGCTGCGTGAAGGGACTCTCAGGGAGTTAACAAGCATTTTCACTGGAGAGTGGGAGGATATTGGAATAGTTCTTTTTTTCATCCTCTAGGAAAAAATGCATAAAGTCTGTTAAAATAAATTTTAGAAATTGTTTTTGCAAAAGATGTAAATAAGAACACTTTTTTTTTGGTATAAATTAACACACCCATATACCAGTATGTATTGTGGACTCTGAGAAAGAAGATACCTACTAAGAAAAGGCTCCCAATGGCTAACTGGGTTCAAATTAAACCCCAAACAGAATCTAGCGGCTATTTTTACACAGGGGTCTCTCATGCAAACTGCACACAGGGGAGAAGCCGGCACTAAGCCACCTGCCTGTGCACTGAGCTGCCTGCCTGCACTGTGGCTCTGCCGCCTGAGCCAGCCCTTAGAAGGGACTTCCTGGAATCCTATTTAAGCCAGTAGGACTGAGGCTTCCCCATCCAATTAAAACTACGCAGCTACATCCCCATTAACTTCTTCACTGACCAATTACAACAGCTCAATTCTGACCAATCAGGACAGTGCCTGTTAGACAAATCAAACTGCAAAGATTTGCAGTCTTCATTTGCATGGAACAGACCAATCAGGAGCCAGGAGTGGGGACTTTTGTCCATATAAGCCACCTTCCCTCTGGATCTGGAAGCACATTTTCCCTTTCCACTGAAGACTGTTTCCTCAGCTGAGCTGATGTAGAAGATATGTTGAAATAAGTTTCTAGGTCCAAGATGGAGCCTACCCTGCACAGTGGTGCCACATTAGCAAACAGAAACTTAGAGCACTTTTGTGTCCCTGTACATGCTGGGCTTGACCAGAAGGCAAGGTCTCTAGGTGGCCGGTCCCCAGTGCCAAGCCAGCTGTGGGCTCTATACTTCTTTCCTAGTTTCTTCTCACCCCACCAAGGCTGACTATGTGGCTCTAGCTGATCAGGGATTTTCTGTTTGTCTCTTTTTTGGTTTTTATTATTTATCCTATAAAACCTTCTTGCCTTCCATCCATTTAGCTGTTCTCAGATTGGAGACTGTTCATTTCATGAAGTGTTTGTTTCCATCACCTAAATGGTCTAATTTAATTACTAGAGGCCCAGTGCACTAATGCACTGGTGGGGTTCCTTGGCCTGGCCTATGCCCTCTCACAATCCGGGACCCCTTGGGGGGTGTCGGAGGCCTGGTGCAAGGATTTGGCCCGATCCCTGCAGGCCGGGCGGAGGGACCCCACTGTTGCACGAATCTGTGCACCGGGCCTATAGTATGTATATAAGGTCTTAGGTTAATCTCTTCCTGCCCTCCCACCTCCCCCCTTCCCTGAGATTCATCAGTCTGTTCCATGCGTTGAGCATCTGCCCCCTGGTGGTCAGTGCATGTCATAGCTACTGGTCAAATGGTTGAACGGTCTGCGGTTGCTTAAGCTTTTATATATATAGATTTTTAGCAGATGTATGCAAAATAGCTCTTGACATTAAGAAATTTGAACTTTGAGAGAAGATGACACACCTGAGCAGGTTAGAAAATTATTAATGGCAAGAACTATGCAAAGGAGGAACCAGAGTGTATCTGAATGCTGTGGACATAGGGTTTTGATGGGGTCTGGAGGCAGCAGGAGGTTTCAGACAACGATTGTGTGTCCTGTGGGCGAGTGAGCATTTCAGGATGGAGCTACAACAGGACCAAAGGCCTGGAGGTAAAAATGACATGGAATGTGCAGGAAAATGTAAAAGGATTAAAATGGACCAAAACTAAGATGTCTGTTATAGTTTGAGTAAAAAAGTACTGAAGTAGTCCTATTTAGTTATTCTGAACAAATGTTCATACATTTCTCATTTTTGAGGACAATCTATCTATATATAAATAAATAAAGAGGTAATATGCAAATTGGACTGGGATGCTGTAAGGCGGCGGTTCTCAACCTGTGGGTCGCGACCCTTTTGGCGATTGAACTACCCTTTCACAGGGGTCGCCTAAGACCATCCTGCATATCAGATATTTACATTATGATTCATAACAGTAGCAACATTACAGTTATGAAGTAGCAACGAAAATAATTTTATGGTTGGGTCACAACATGAGGAACTGTATTTAAAGGGCCAGAAGGTTGAGAACCACTATTCTACAGAAAGCCACTGTTCACCTGACAGCAGCAGGCTTTATCCCACTCTGGGCCCTCGCAGCTGCCCTTGGGATTCATGCTGTCCTGTCTCCACCCACACCTTGATCAATCTTGCAGGCGATAAATCTTCCTTCGATTGTCCTCATTTGCGTGCGCCTTTGGTCCGGGTGGCCCGGAGTGGAAACAGGCAGGGGGGCCGGGGGACACTGCGAGTCAGGCGTGGGTCCCGGCTGTCTGTGGGGTGCCTCCTCACATGGCGGGAGGCGGGGTGCCTCCTCGCGCGATTTCAATTGCACACTGGCCTCTAGTTTTAGTAATAATGATAATAGCTAACATTTTTCTAAGCCCTTTACACATATTATCTCAGAGAACTCTCTTCAGTGGTTCTCAACCTTCTGGCCCTTTATACAGTTCCTCATGTTGTGACCCAACCATAAAATTATTTTCGTTGCTACATCATCACTGTAATGTTGCTACTGTTATGAATCGTAATGTAAATATCTGATATGCAGGATGGTCTTAGGCGACCCCTGTGAAAGGGTCGTTCGACTGCCAAAGGGGTCGGGACCCACAGGTTGAGAACTGCTGCATTAGATCCTTTCTATTAGGTAGGCATTACTCTTCATGTATACCAACTCACACAGGAAGTAAAGTCAATCATTTTTATTTATTCCCATGGAATTTTAGGTTACTTCTGCCCCCAACCCCCACCACCATGACAATTTAGTAATGTTATAATAAGCAAAAGGGATTTTAACTTCAGTTGGAATGACACTTCTAATGCTAAGTAACTTGTGCATATGGTCTCCTTTAATTTCTCAAACTGACACAGAAAGAGTGTGTTATTCTCTGTATTTTGCACAGATGAAGGAACTGAGCTTAGAGAAATTAAGTAACTTCTGCTCATTCTGTTATTCTGAATTCTCTTTTCATACTGTAAAAATAACAAAAAATTGTCATTGGATTTTATGTTGTAAGTCAGTTCATAAGTAAATGGTGTGGGTACCCAACATACTGGCCCCAATTAAAATTTCATAAAAAATCAAAATTCAAATAAATGGCTGGCTGAGTTTTAAGCAATTCATACAAGAAATTTGTTGAAATAGGATCTTTCTATAACTTTCTCATCATTTGGAAGTGAAATATTCCATAAGGATATCAGAGTAAGCTAATGAAATGTACATCATGTAATTGTAGAATTTCTGGATTAGTCACAATTTCTGGGATAAACAGAGACTCATAATTTTTTCTTTATCCCCCTGGCCCAACAGGTACTTCCTTTCTTCCACGAAGCCTCCTTGGTGCGATAGAAGAGAGTCTCTCTTGGCTTGGCCAGGTTTCCTAACATCCTCTTGTCAAATTTCATCCACTTATGTTTTGCCTGTGTCACCACAATTAACATGCCCCCGTGGGACTTATGTGCTGTCTTTGTGTTTTAATCTAAATTTCAAATTTTCCCATGTTTTTGATACTAGCCACAGCACAGGCCTGTAGAGAGGGCCAAACAATGTTTGAGGGTGACAGAAAAACAAAACCAGAAAACAGGAAGCCAAACATTTTCATGAAGCAGCTACTCTGCCGGTTCACATAATGGGAGTGTTATTCGAGGCCAGTGGTTCTCAACCTTCCTAATGCCGTGACCCTTTAATACAGTTCCTCATGTTGTGGTGACCCCCAACCATCAAATTATTTTCGTTGCTACTTCATAACTGTAATTTTGCTACTGTTATGAATCATAATGTAAATATCTGATATGCAGGATGTATTTTCATTGTTACAAATTGAACATAATGAAAGCATAGTGATTAGTCACAAAAACAATACGTAATTATATAAGTGTTTTCCGATGGTCTTAGGCGACCCCTGTGAAAGGGTCGTTCCACCCCCAAAGGGGTCGCGACCCACAGGTTGAGAACCGCTGTTCTAGGCTCACCCTTCGCTAGCCCACTGACAACAGACATTTTCAAACTGAAGGAGTCAGAGGCTACCTTTGTGAGAGTAAAGCACTCCCTGCTTGTGAAATTACATGAAAAAATCAATAAGAACTCAGTCAAACATTTTATTGTGTATGATATAAACACAGAGCACAGAAAAGTTCAGTTTAAACTTTGTGCCTTTTAATTTTTTCCCCCTTACAGAACTCAGACAGGCAACAAAGAGAACTCTGACCTTGTACACACAGAAATGGACCAAAGGAGCTTGAGGGGAGTGGCCCAGTGGAGGGAAGGGGCAGCAACAACAAAAACAAGAAAAACGGGCAAACGCAATCAGCCAGTCTGGAAAGGAAGCTCATCAGGCTCCCACCAAGATAACAGCTGCAGTGGAAATGAGCTAAAACCTCAGCAGAGCGGGACGAAACAGCTCCACTTGGAAGGCTGACTTGGAGAACCTGTGATGGGGAGGCCTGGAGAGAGGTGCCTGGAAGATGAAATGAAACCAACTTTCCAAGATGAGACTAAGTGCAAACTATTTAAAAATTTCCTTCTAAGTAGGCCCAGACCAACGGGGAAATCACCCCAGACCACAGCTGCTCTCTGTCCTCTTCTTGGCACTTATTCTTCCTATGAGAGCCCTTCCTCTGTCCCATGGGAGACACACTGGACTCCAGAGGCTGTGGCCATTTATTCTCCCTCAAAACCCATCTGTCCTTCGTTTTCTTCTCTATTATACAAGCTAACTCTTACATGTTTGTAATATAGTCCATTTGTTCAATGCTGTACAATTTTTTGGTGATATATATATACATATATATATATAAATTTATTTGATTCCCCTAATAAACTAAACTTGCATATAACCACTCCCTTCAGCTTTTAACCTCTTCAGCTGGCTATTGGAGGAATTGTCTCTGTGTGTCAATGAGTGAGCAATAACGTTGACTGGATAGGATGGTTCAGAAACATAATTGACAGAACTCTGGAGTGGGTCACTCAATATTTGAGGAAAAATAGAAAACAGGTGAAAATCCCACTAACCCTTTTTTGGGTATTACAGTTCCCAAATCGGACTATATGGAATCTCTGTCATCACAAACAGCCCTTGCTCCCTAAGGTAAAAATTCTATCTTTTTAAAAAAATGTTTTATTTGATTTTAGAGAGGAAGGGAGAGGGAGAGAGAGACAGAAACATCAATGATGAGAGAGAATCAGTGATCAGCTGCCTCTTGCACGCTCCACACTGGGGATCCAGCTAGCAACCTGGCCATGTGCCCTTACTTGGAATCAAACCATGATCTCCTGGTTCATAGGTCGATGCTCAACCACTGAGCCAGGCCCGCTGGGCAAGATCCTATCTTTGGATGGACATTTCCCACTATGCTTGTGGAGAGTGGGATAAGGGTGACACTAGGCTGCTGATTGAGATTTCGTACTGTAGGATGAGAGGTAGCGTGAAGAAAAATGTGAAATTATTATTTTCAACACTTATTAACTTTATTAAAAATAACTTTTAATTATGGAAAACTTAAACAGGCAGAGGAAGACAGAAGAGTTTAGTGAATCCTCACCTGATTATCACCTGGCTTCTAAACTGTTGTCACGTACAGTCTTATTTCACCCAGACCCACACCCCTCTCCGCAGTATTTTTTTGAAGCAAATCCTAGCCCTCTTAAAGATGAACATATTGCCATTATCATACCTAATAAAGCCATTAGTAATAACTCTTTATTAAGAATTTATTACTTTTGAAGAGTGAGATGCAGAAGGAAACATTTAAATATGTCTACTTTTATTTAAAAGTAGAAACACTAAAAAATTGATTTCCAACCTCAGGAATTAGATTTTATATAATCATGTGAGTTAGTGTCCATGTGTTTTGGAAAAATGTGAAATTATTAAATTAATGCTTTGTGGTGTCATGGAGCAGGATATGAAGCCTAAAATTATAAAGCTGTGTTTCTGCTCTTTTACTTTCTGGGCAAAATTCCTTGGACAAGTCATTTAATTTCTCCGAGCCTTTGTTTCTTCATTTCTGGGATGGAAATATTGTATTATTACTACTATTACTTTTGCTACTTTTATTATTATTGTTGCTTCAAATAGTTTTTGTGAGAATAGAAAAGGACTTTGCAAACTACCCAAATAGTATACAAATATTACAGTAATAGTAGTAACAAGATTAAAAACAGCCAGTCTTGATTACAATGTACAAGCTACTGTTCTAGGGCCATCACATGTGTTGATTCATTTAATCTTTACAATAACTTTATTATTTTTATTTATTATTATGATTAACTAGAGGCCCTCGGCCTGGCCTGAAGGGATCAGTAGACTTCCGTGCCTCTGCATCCCAGCCTTACCTGCCAGCTCATTGGGCTCCAGCCCGCTGTCCGTGTTGATCCCGCACAGCACAAAGTAGTGCTTGAAGCCGCAAGTGGCCAGGGAAGAGCCTGAGCCGGGCTGGGCACCAGGCACCATGCTGCTCCTGCTCACCCCGGCCCTGCTGCACCTGCCTCAGCTGCTGCTTGGGCGCCCAGGGGGAGTGTCCATGGGAGAGGCTCGCGCTGCCTCAGCTGTGCTCGCCAGCAGTTAGCCCAGCTTCTGGTACCCCTCTGTCAGCTGAGCGACACTCCCGCTGTGGGAGTGCACTGACCACCAGAGGGCAGCTCCTGCACTGAGTGTCTGTCCCTTGGTGGTCAGTACGCATCATAGCAACCAGCTGGTTGTCTGGTCATCCAGTCGCTTAGACTTTTATATATATAGATTACCACTCTACAAAAAAGCAAACTGAGGCAGAGCTATGCATAACGCATGCCAGGTGTCACAGCAGTGAGTGGGCACTGGGGTGAGCACTCAGGCCGCCTGGTCTGGGGCCTGTCAGGGTCTGTGTTGCAGGGGACAGTGCTGGGCATGGACTCAGAGACATGGGTTCATGGTCCTGCTGCCAGTTAGCAGCTGTGCCATTCAGGGGCAGTCACTGGAACTCTGTGAGATAGAGTTAGTACATTTGTTAAATAAATAAAGTAGTAATTTCCATCTATCCTCTCGTGTTCTTATGAGGGTTAAATGTTCATGTATGTGAGCTCACTTATTATAGTGTTTGGTTCATGGTAAATTTGGTAAGTGTTGCTTCCTCGTGTATTTAGGCAATCTTTTTCCCCCACTCCCTAGTACTCCTTTCAAAGTACTTGACTTATACCCAGGGAAGGTTGGTTATCGCAGAAGGTTTCCACCTATGTAATTGTCAAATCTCCTATTTCATTCTTCTCTTTAATTTAATTACAGCACTTGGTTTCTTGAAGCTTATGGTTTCATTAAGGAAATATTTGAAAATTGATTGTTTAATCACTTAAATGTAAAACATGAATGGGACTTCTTAATTAAAGGTAGTGGTAATTTAATTGTAATTTAAATGGCAGGTTTACCCAGAGCATCTTAATGGTGAGATCACATTAGGCATCTTTGGGTGAACAGATCAGTAGGATGGAATCAGAGCACTGCATGGCCCACATTAGAACCAGTGAGGGAAAACCATCGTGTTAGAATTGGGAGAGCAGGATACTTGCTCTGCCCCTACAAATATTTGCGATTACTTTGAAAAACTCTTGGGCTTCGGTTTTCTATAAAATGAGATTTTTATGCCTCTTTGCAGAAGGTGTTTTGAGGATCAAATGATTTCCTCCAGTGGCCCATGGCAGTCAGCAACCACGCGGCCCTCAGGCTGGAGAAGGAGCCATCCTGCAATGATGTGCTATGGATCGAATGTGTGTCTTCCAAATTCATATGCTGACACCTAACCCTCAGTGTGATGGTGTGAAGAGGTGGGGCCTCTGGGAGGTGATGAGGTCATGAGGGTGGAGTTCCCATGATGGGATTAGTGTCCTTATTAAAGTGCACGTTTCTCTCTCTTTGCTCTCCACCATGTGAGGACACAGCAAGACAACACCATCTGTGAACCAGGAAGTGGGGTCCTCACCAGACACTGAATTTGACTGTGTCTTCGTCTTGGACTTCCTGCCTCCAGACTGTGGGAAGTAAATGGTGTTCTGTTAGAGCAGTCCAATGGACTCATTGTGGTTCTGACAGTGAGAATAAAATAGGGTGAGAGTGCAGAGGTCCTGTATACAGCTTTTGCATTTTCGAATAAAGAAAAATCATATGTAATTTTGGTTTAAAGAAAGGAAGAGTTAAAAACATGCAGGCTAAAATTGATGTTGTTCAGGTGTCAAAAGTGAGAGGTAATCATATGCTTTGTGGTGTTCAATACACAAACTATAGATGTTTAAAAATTAAGAAAAATAATATAAATGGAGCCACGTTAGAATGGAGCTGGAGCTGCCCTGCATGTCTTATACCTCAACCCTTCAGAATGTTAAGCCAGGGCAAAATAACCTCTGAACTGGGCCTAAGCACATTGTTAACCAAAGAACTGTTTGCAAAGATAACAAGAAAGCAGGTATTAGGACTACTGGACTGATGACCACTGGACTAAAAATTAAAAACATTGTTTAGAATGAGTGTCATCATGTTATGGTATCTGCACCAATGGCAATGTCTTCTTTCTATGGATGCAATTGCTCCCCTTCCCTTTCTAATAAATACCCATTGCCTTTGTCTCCTAATCGGAACACTATCTGGGCTCCTGACTTAGTGCTTCCCAAATAGCTATTCTTGTTGCTCTCAAATAAATGCTGTTGTCTCTCTTTGAAAGACCTTTTGTTTCTAGGTAAACGTGTGAGCCCTGTTGGGGAACATGTGTGACAATGGCCCTGATGAGGTGCAGGGAAGAAGACCAGCTTTGGGTTGGCATGCTCGCTCTGCCTCCGTAAAACAAACTTCCCATTGGCAGCAGGCTGGGTTGGCCCCGCCCAGACCAGGGGAGTATTGAGCTCATTTTGTCTGCTGCTCAGAGTCCTTCGCTAGAAGATCCCAGTGGACGGTGGCCCCCAGATGTGCTCAAGCCATGGTGACCGGCTGTGTCTTAACTCTGAGAGCACCTGTCCGACGCAGTGGGACCTCGCCTCAAACTAGCCCAACCTCAAAGATTACTGAAAACTAGGAGGCTTATGTTTTAACTCTCATTTCATATTTGAAAGATATACTAGGGTTTATGGAAATCTAGAGACCCCATTATAAAGCCCAGTTGATGACAAAAATAATAGTTTTCTTGTAGGAAAATGGCCCAATAGTAGCAATGAAGAACCAAACCAAACATTTCAGTTTACCATATAATTTTCATTTCATTTTCCTATTTTGAGAATCCAGAGTCTATCCTCAGAGCTCTGAAAACTAAGATGAACACAATAGAATATTATTTTTCAAATGACACAGAATGTCATGAGACACAAGGTGGGCTGTGTGTATTCTTGTTAGACTTCCTGTCCGGGTGAATTTCATGTGCTACCGGGCCCAGCATGAGCAGTTATTAGCCTCATGGGGAAGCTACATGCTTCACTTAAAAACAAAAGAACAGCAGAAAGAAAAACAGGAAAAACAACCAGGAAATGAATGGTGGTACCTCCCCACTCCCCCCACCATATGAATAAATTGCCTTTCACAAAAGCTGGAAACTTGCTTAGTTCCCATTGCGGGACCAGAGGAGGAATGGGGAAATACTCATAAAAATAACATTTACTGGATTTTATTAAGAGGAAGATGAGGTCATAATCCACAGACACATTCTGGGGGGCCGTGCAGTGTTCTGTCAGCTCCCCAGCTTCTCACCACCAGGAGCCCCTGCTCAGCTTCCCAGCAGCCCAGCGTGGCCTGGCTGTCCCCTCCTTACTCATGCCCCACCTTCCCCAAGCCTGTCCACGACATGACACTCACATCACATAACAGGCAGTCACTCAGCCTAATCTTCCCACCAGACTCATGGGAAGCGAGAGCCTGAGGGAAGGCTTGGGTCTGCATTGGGCATGTGTGTCCCTTATGTGGGAGTCAAGATGGGGCGTTTCGGCTCTTGACAGCTGCCTCTGTCTTTGCTCTCAACATCAATCTGGATAAGACAAAGCCTCTCTCACCTGAAGTGACCCCCTTTTCTTTATTTCCGATAATGGTCATGTTCCCACACTTGCCTACCACTCTGCCCTCACTTGTCATTTCCTTTTGGCCAGTATCCCTTCATTCTTATTTCTCATACTTGGATCCTGGGCCCCACTCTTTATCAACAATATTACCCAACTCCCCTCCTTCACTGTGTTTAAGCATGCTCAGTTTATCCCAAAGTAAAATATTTTAAAATTTCCATTCCATTGATCCTCTCCCAAACTTCTCCTGTGACCTCTATGTCTTCTCATTTATCACCCTCCGTGACCCTCTACAGGAGCAGCTCGAACTGCTCTATGAAGGAATCTTAGGGTAGAAATCAGATTCTTAGCCAAAGAGAATTCTCAGTGGAGAAGCCTAACAGGGTACATGTAAAATGAGGTCTTTGTTAGCAGAAATTGAAGGTATTGTATAGGAAGAGGGGACTTAGTGACCTAGCCCTGGGTGCTTTGTGCAAAATAGTCCCCACAAGATTGAAATGTAGCCGGTATCTCTAGGTCTAATTTCATTTCTATTAGGCACTCAGAGGCTAAATTAAGAACTTTACGGATACCTAATTTAGATAAACCCTTAACTATTAACCTCCAATAATGTCATCATTTCACTGAGCAGTAGAGAAACCATGTGGGTGAGTTCAATTAGCCAAGGGCGTGGATACGGAGGCCTCTGCATTCTAATTGCGTCTCACTGACCTTGATGGACGGCTTTAGCCGGGAGGAAGGCTCACGACTGTGATGACCATTCTGGAAGTGGATGGGGCTTGCCTTTCTCTAAAGAGCTTTCAGGAGAACGTCTGTGCTGAGGACACAGGTGAGGAGGGCAAGGCAAATAAAAAAGCCTGTCTCTTCATTGTGAGGAAGGAATTCTTTATGCAAAGCCTGGACTCTCAGTTAAAAGCCCATTCCTTTTTCTGCCCTTGAATATTGCTGATGAGCCAATACCTTTGATGTGGCCCCAAGGGCTCAGCCCACTGGGGACCCTGGGAGACAGCACGGAACTTGCCTCGGTTGTTCCGCCTGAAAGAACAGGCCGTGGGTGGTCCTCGGCCAGCCCATCACTGGTCAGTGGCTGCTGCGGGGTGGGGTAGGGGATGTTACCCCCTGGAGCCTCTAGCTGCTCCATCTGAAATGGCCAGATGAAGTTCACACAGAGTTAGACGTTCTTACAGAAGAGGCTACTGATCATGCCTGCTGTGTGTTCTCATGGACTATTCTAGAAAATATAAAAAACAAATAAACAAAAGGGCTTGTGTTCAAATAAAATTTGGAAAATGACCATGTTCTCACCTCTTGGAGAATCTCAACATTTTTTTATTTTATTAAAGGCTCTGAGAAGTCCCGTAGTGAAGAGAAAGAAACCTAACCTGGTTAACTTTACTTAACTAGTATTTTCTGAAAAGAGTTCATGATAGAACACTTCTTACTTTTTTTCAGGGACCACCTAGCAATTACGTACAATGCTTCATGAAATGGTAGCTAGTGATCTAGGTAAAAGCGAGCCTACCCTTTTTGTGTGAAAGATGCAGAATTCATGTCAACCGGATGTATTAGGAACGTCTGTCCTCCAGGAAAGGAGAAAACACCGCATGGCCTTTACTCAGCGGGGAGCACTGCCTGTCACACTGTGTCCTGACCGTTAGTGCTCACAGGCCACATGGGGTTTGCCGTCTGAGTGGAAATGGGGTGGACACCTGGGTCCTCACACAGGCTGGAGCCACGTTTGTGCCAGGAGGGGGCATGCTGAGGAGGAGGGGGCATGTTTGCATGAGGAGGGGACCCCTCACAGGCGGCGGGGACATGCTAAGGAGGAGGGGAGCTGCAGACACGGAAGAGCCCAGTGGGACCTGCGATCATTATAGGGAGACAGGGTGCACAATCAGCGCTGTTTTCTCTTCCCAAGGGGAGAAGGGCGGGAAATTTGGGCATTTTGCTCACAGGCTTATGGAGAGAAAGGACTCTGGATTTTTTATTTTTCAGCAAGGGGCCACAGCCGATCCAAGCTGTTTGTCATGGAACAGATGCATGAAAAACAGGATGAAATAATAAACCTGGACTCAGACAGCGGGAGAGTGAGGTCCAGGCTCCCTTGCTGAGGGCTGTCCCCCGAGTGTTAAAGGCAGGTGCATGGCCTGCCGGCAGACGAGCCTTCTTCAAAGTCAGAGTCTCTGCCTCCGTCAGACAACAAAGTTTGCTTTAATCTGTGATGATAACTTTCCATCGGCAGAAACCTGGTGGCTCGATGACTTAGCAAATCTGGCCGGATAATAGATGCGAAAGCACTGGTCCATTGTCACACATCCAATAAATCCAAGTCCATGTCTACAGAGATTACATCTGTGTCCCAGGTTTGAACAGGTGAGGGGACATAGTCTGTCTTTCTCTCTCTCCAGGACTTCCTAGTTCTGTTTTCAGCCTAAAGAATTTCTAGGAAATGCAAGTTGATGACAGTGGTTCTCAGAAGTAAACTGGCTTCTGGATCACCCGGAGGGCTTGTGTGCCCTCCCAGTGTCTGATGCAATAGGTCTGGGGTGACCCCAGAATCTGCATTGCTGCCAGTCAGGTGATGCTGGCACCGAGGTCAGGACCACACTCTGAGAACCACTGGTCCTGTACTATGGTGGCTGCTACCTCAGAGGAGCAACATCAGCAGGATGGGGAATCAGGAAGCTCCAGCCCCTGTTTCCCCCAGAAACACCAAGTAAACAACTGTGCGCTAACCAAACCAAGCCAACCCCCAACCCAGAAAAGCCACATTTGCAGGCGGAGGTGTAAAATGATCAACAAAATGGGCAAAGGACTTGAATAGACATTTCTCCAAAGAAGATATATAAATGGTCATTAACCACATGGAAAGATGCTCAATATCACTAATCACTAGGAAAATAGGGATCAAAACGACAAATGAGACACCACCTCCAACCCATTAGGATAGAGACCATTACCAAAAGAAAGGAAGAAGAGCTGGCGAGGATGTGGAGAAGTTGGAACTCTTGTGCACTGATGGTGGGGATGTAAATTGGTCCAGCTGCTGTGGAAAACAGTGTGCAGATTCCTCAAAAAATGAAACAGAATTACCATCCAGTTTGGCAATTCCATTTCTAGTTATACACTCAATAGAACTGAAAGCAAGGATTCTAATAAAAGATATTTGCACACCCACGTTCACAGCAGCATAAATTGCAATAGCCTAAAGTTGGAAGCAACCCTAATGTCCATCAGTGGATGAATGGATAAACAACATGTGATCTATACACAATGAAATCAGCCTTAAAAAGAAGAGATTTCTAACACATGCTACAATATGGATGAACTTTGAGGACATTATGCTAAATGAAGTCAGCAGACACAAAAGGGAAAAATACTGCAGGATTCCACTTCTGGGAGGTACTTAGACTAGTCAAAACCACAGAGACAGAAAGAATGATGGGTGCCATGTGCTGAGGGGTGGGAGGTAATGTTTAATGGGGTCAGAGTTTCAGTTTGGGAAGATGAAAGGAGTCCTGTGGATGGATGTGGTGATGGTTGTACAACAATGAATGTACTTAATGCCACTGAACTCTACCCTTAAGAATGGTTAAGGTGGTAAATTCTCTGCTATGTGTTTTTTACCACAATTAAAAAATATAAAAACAAGAGAGAAGATCCTAGTAAAGCCAAGCTTTAAGAGGGATTCCTTCTTGTCTCCTAATATTTGCAGGAATTCAGACTGTGCCATGTGGCTGTTTGAATACCGACCAGCTACAGAGGAAATTCTAAATGAGGTTAATCACATGGTAGAATTTGCTTACAAAACCCAGTACTGGAGTAAGATTCCTCAAAGGCTTCTTTTTCCTCCATGGAAGGAGCAAATACATTGCTACTGAGGGTGTGATATTTACCGCTACGATTTATTTATAAGCAAACTCTAAGTCCTGCTCACATGCACGAGGAGTCCACAGATGTTTGCAGCCGGGACTGCAGGTGAGAAGAAGACAAGTGGTTAGGGAGCAGATGCTCCCTGTTCTTGCGCCAGATGCAAATCAAGCAACACCTGGAAGAAGTTTAATCATTTGATATGTATTTAAAAATACTCACTCTCTGAATTTAAAATGTTAATTTATAATGACTATGATGAGCAAAATAATTAGGAAACGTAGATTTTTCTAACATAGGGTGCCAGGTAATTCAGACTATGATACTATCAAATTACTTGTGGATCTGTGGATGAAGCAGCTAGATGTAAGTAAACAAAAATGAAAAAATAACCTCAACAAAAAGGAAACAGAAGCAATGATTGAATAATAAAACATACATAAAAGTAATTTGACAATTTTTTAATGGACAGGTAAACTCTGGTCAGAACTAACATTATATTTGGGTATTGCCTTCTTATTCTTTTTTTTTAAAAAATATGTTTTTATTGATTTTTTTTTTTTAGAGAAAGAGGAAGGTAAAGGGATAGAAACATTGAAAAGGGAAACATTATCCATTGGCTGCTTCCTGCACACCCCCTACTAGGGATCGAGGCTGCCTGATCCCTGACCAGAATCAAATCAGTGACCTCTTGGTTCATGGGTCAATGCTGGACCACTGAGCCACACCAGCCAGGCTGCCTTCTTATTCTTGAAAAAAGATTTAATGTATTGAAGTCATTTTCTACAGCATCAGAAAAGCTTTCTTAGTCAGATTAACATTTTAAAAAATTAATATTCTTACTGTTATTTTTTAGGCCATTGAGTCACTTATGATCATCAATTTTTGAATTTCTTACTGGAAACAAACCTAACTCATCTGATTATAGATGTATCCTCCTGGTAGCGAATTTACTAATAGAAAGCAATAGTCACATATAACCCCTTTCTCAACCATCACCACACGGACATGTACATAAATGAAAATGAAATCACACATCCCCTTAAGATAAAACAATTTTTTCTTTGATATGTGTCACTTAAAGGATTGTGCCAGGTCATAAGCTGATCAACTCATTCATAAATGAATGGTGGCAGTTTCATTCATAATAAGACCTGCAGGAAAAATAGTTTGGTTATAATTATTTGTATACCAAATTCACAACTGAGTTGAATATGGGGGTGGCAAAAGTAGGTTTACAATTGTAATGCAAATAAATAGTACAACAATTAATAAATAATAATACAAGATTAAACTCTGTGTTTCCAGTACTCACTACTGTAAACCTACTTTTGCACACCCCTGTATATAATTCCATGCACAACTAAATATTTCAAATCAAGAAAACATGCCCTTTACCTAATTTCCCTAGGGACCAGATAGAGAGAATCTTTATATCTTATTAACTGGTGAGAACAGAAGCCGACCCAGTTCCTGGTCCCTGTAAACAGCACTGGAACCAAGCAAAACTAACTTTGTTGCTTTCTCTTGGAAACATCTGATCCTGGGAACCAACTACATAGCTGACTTTTCCACACCAGAAGCTTGCTCACCGAGTCTCAATCCCAGACCATCGCCTGTGGTGCCCCCAATCTAAGGTTATATCCCGAATGTTGCCTCATCCTAACAGTTCTCTGCTTGTAAGTCTCCCCTCCCAGGTCCAAATTCTATCAACAGCCTGCCCCAGTTTCCTGCTGGGAGACTCTACTGAGACTCTATCATGGCGGTATTGTTCCTACTACTGATAAAGTTAGCTTCCGTGGTCAACAGATTATCCCAGAGGGCTTTCTGGGGAGTTGTTACTTGGGGAGTTGATATTTGGCACTTTTAATTAGCAAGGTGAACTCAAGACATTTGGGGGGTGGTGGTAAAAAGGTCACTAGTTGCCCTTTTTTGCCTCCACCCCTCCCCCCGCTTGTACCTATTTAACCTTTTATTTTGTTTGCCTGAAATGAATGATTGAGACTTCTTTAGAAAAAAATAAGATCTTTTGACTGCCTGAGAAGGATCAATTTCTTTCTTGAATAGAGATTGCATCTCACGCTCTCCTAAGACGGATGTTAACCCTAAACATTTTGCCCGAATAAAATAAAACCAATCAAAAACTACAAAAAGATCTTACAAGAATAATTTTCTGACCACTGGAAGAAAAAATACATTTACAAAGATATAAGACCCAGCTTTGCTGTAGAAGATTAATAACCATGGGGGTTGATTAGAGCTGTGGAAATAAATGGTTATTAGGAATGCTGCACCCATAAGCCCAATTTTAGAGAGATTTGGAGTTAGTTAGGATGAGCAATCATGGCTGACTTCTCATGGCAGGCTCTCTTTTCTGATGCTGAGGCCTCTTCCAGCTGGGGATGGAAGACACACTTCATTAACCCACACATATAAAAGCATCTTGCTGCCTCTGGAGGTCTCTGCTGTGCCTCTAATATATATATATACACTAATATCTATATATCTGAATCTCACCAGTCTCCAAAGGAAGAGTAACATGTATACATTGAAATTTCTTGCAAATACTTCCCATCTGCAAAGCATGCACTTTGTCTCCAACCCACAGTTGCCATAAATCTTCTGGCAGCAGTAAAGTTGCTAAGCAAATGAGAAAAAGTCCCCCTAGACAGTAAACCTTTGGAGTCCACACAGACCCATTCCTTCCCTGATATAATGATGAATCTGCCTTTTGGTATTAATTAAGTGCATATTTTATTGACTAATGAATGCAATGAAGAAAAGAAAGCCAAGAAGTCAATCCCCCACTCAAGGAGTGATAGTGGCCCTTAGTTACCCAGTGTCCCTAGAAGAAGCTGTCCATCTTAGGGTTGGAGGTCCTCCATGCCGGAGCCCCCTCTTTCTCTGCCCTGATACCCATCATTTGTAACCATGGTGCCCTCAGTCCTAGGATACCCTCTTCTTCCCCCGTGCTTCATGTCACTGTGTATGCTGCCTTTCTTCTCTGTGGGCTCGGTCATTCCATAGCTCAGGCTTCGTCTATGGCCTGATTTTATTCCATATTATGGGATGCATTGTGTTTGCCCAGATTCCTATGTTGAATCCCAACCCTGGGGACCTCAGAAAGTATTTGTAGATGGGGTCTTTAAAGAGGTAATTAAGGACAACCAAGATGGCGGCATAGGTAAACACCTGTACTCGCTGCCTCTCACAACCACATCAAAACTACAACAAAGAGACAAAACAAATATCATCCAGAACCATGGGAAAGCTGGCTGAGTGGAAGTTCTACAACTACAGTGGGGCCTTGACTTACGAGTGTCCCGACTAATGAGTTTTTTTGAGATACAAGCCGTCTCTTGGCTGATTTTTTGCTTTGAGTTGCAAGCTCAAAAAAATTCGGGTTATGAGCCAGCTTCAGATACCCCACCGCTAGTTGTCGCAGCGAACGTCACAGTGATTTGACATACAAGTAATTTGAGTTATGAGCTCCGTCATGGAATGAATTAAACTCATAAGCCAAGGCCCCACTGTAGAAGGAAAGAAAAAAGTGCACTGAGACTGGTAGGAGGTGGGGAGGTGTGGAGGTGCAGAGGTGTGGAGGCTCACGTGAAACGGGCTGGCAACTGGGTGTGCTATTGTTTTTTTCTACCAGGAGGGAGATACAAGCTCCTGATTGCTCTGAACTCCAGTTCCGGGCGAGACTCTGGGGACTCAGACTCATACGGGGAGAAACTGGACTGTCTGGCATTGGGCCAGAACATGAGGGTGGCTTTCTCTCAGAGGTGCTCGCAGCGATCATTGTTCTTGCACAGGGCCACGGGTCACAGAGACCCGGGGATATCTCCAGGGCAGGGCTGACTGGAAGCCATTGCTGTTTGCTTCGCCCTGGTGATTCTCTGAGACCCCACCCAAGCTGTGCACAGAGGCTTTTGCATATGAATGACCTGTCCTTTTGCAACCTAAAACCTAACAAACTGCAGCTGGGTCAGAGAGCTCCAAAGCTTCTAAAAGAAGGCCCAAGGCCCAGCAGCAGCAGTCTGCATTGCTTCACAGCTGGGCCTCATCTGGGCACTTCCCAACCCTAAACAAAGAGGAGGAATCTGCAGATCTCTCTGTTGCTCCTGCTGGGTGGCCTCAGGCAGTGGATGACTTTGCACCTCCTTGGAGATCCAAGAGCCAGTGTACCCAGTGGCCAGTGTGAGACCATACCAGATTACAATTCTTCACATTCATAAGCGACACACTCAAGAGGCAGACTCAGTAATCACCAAAGCCCCACTGAAGCAAGTCCTACCCCATAAGGGTGTCTTCAGCACAGCAGTTCTCCCATTGTAGACACAGCTGGTCCTCAAAGTCAATTGGCTTGGGGGTCAATTCCTCCCAGTGATACCAACAGCAATCAAGGCTTAACTACAACAAGACTGTGCACAGAGCCCACAAAAGGGTGCACCAAGAGTGTCCACCTCAGGTAATTGGGGAGGCTGAGCCACTGGGCCCTATAAGACAACTAGCACACAAGGCCACTCTATCAACACAGGGAAGCAGCCAAAATGCAGAGACAAAGAAACATGTCACAAATAAAAAAAATGGAGGAAAGCAAACTACTGCATATAGAGTTCAAAACCACGGTTATAAGTTTACTCAAGAATATTCTAGAAACCTCTGAGAAATTTAGTGAGACCCTCAAGGATATGGAGTTTTTTTGAGATACAAGCCGTCTCTTGGCTGATTTTTTGCTTTGAGTTGCAAGCTCAAAAAAATTCGGGTTATGAGCCAGCTTCAGATACCCCACCGCTAGTTGTCGCAGCGAACGTCACAGTGATTTGACATACAAGTAATTTGAGTTATGAGCTCCGTCATGGAATGAATTAAACTCATAAGCCAAGGCCCCACTGTAGAAGGAAAGAAAAAAGTGCACTGAGACTGGTAGGAGGTGGGGAGGTGTGGAGGTGCAGAGGTGTGGAGGCTCACGTGAAACGGGCTGGCAACTGGGTGTGCTATTGTTTTTTTCTACCAGGAGGGAGATACAAGCTCCTGATTACTCTGAACTCCAGTTCCGGGCGAGACTCTGGGGACTCAGACTCATACGGGGAGAAACTGGACTGTCTGGCATTGGGCCAGAACATGAGGGTGGCTTTCTCTCAGAGGTGCTCGCAGCGATCATTGTTCTTGCACAGGGCCACGGGTCACAGAGACCCGGGGATATCTCCAGGGCAGGGCTGACTGGAAGCCATTGCTGTTTGCTTCGCCCTGGTGATTCTCTGAGACCCCACCCAAGCTGTGCACAGAGGCTTTTGCATATGAATGACCTGTCCTTTTGCAACCTAAAACCTAACAAACTGCAGCTGGGTCAGAGAGCTCCAAAGCTTCTAAAAGAAGGCCCAAGGCCCAGCAGCAGCAGTCTGCATTGCTTCACAGCTGGGCCTCATCTGGGCACTTCCAAACCCCAAACAAAGAGGAGGAATCTGCAGATCTCTCTGTTGCTCCTGCTGGGTGGCCTCAGGCAGTGGATGACTTTGCACCTCCTTGGAGATCCAAGAGCCAGTGTACCCAGTGGCCAGTGTGAGACCATACCAGATTACAATTCTTCACATTCATAAGCGACACACTCAAGAGGCAGACTCAGTGATCACCAAAGCCCCACTGAAGCAAGTCCTACCCCATAAGGGTGTCTTTAGCACAGCAGTTCTCCCATTGTAGACACAGCTGGTCCTCAAAGTCAATTGGCTTGGGGGTCAATTCCTCCCAGTGATACCAACAGCAATCAAGGCTTAACTACAACAAGACTGTGCACAGAGCCCACAAAAGGGTGCACCAAGAGTGTCCACCTCAGGTAATTGGGGAGGCTGAGCCACTGGGCCCTATAAGACAACTAGCACACAAGGCCACTCTATCAACACAGGGAAGCAGCCAAAATGCAGAGACAAAGAAACATGTCACAAATAAAAAAAATGGAGGAAAGCAAACTACTGCATATAGAGTTCAAAACCACGGTTATAAGTTTACTCAAGAATATTCTAGAAACCTCTGAGAAATTTAGTGAGACCCTCAAGGATATG
>NW_005370452.1:789071-824240 GCF_000412655.1 Myotis brandtii
CTATCAACAAGTGAATCTAAAAATTAAGTCAATTAAAAAAATCTGATGAACAGAATAAATTGGTGAATATAATAGAAGTGGGGGCATAGAAAGGGAGTGGAATGACAATTCTCAGGGGGAAGGGAGTATGAAGGGTGCGGGAAGAGTTTGGACAAAAATCTTACACCTATGGACGAGGACCGTGGCAGGGGTAAGGGCATGGGGTGGGGTGGGAACCAGGTGGATGGGAGCTATGGGGGGAAAATAGAGGAACAACTGTAATAATCTGAACAATAAAGATTTATTAAAAAAATAAAGAGGTAATTAAGGTAAAATGAGGTCATTGGAGTAGGCCTTATTCCAATTTGATCAGTGTCCTTATAAGAAGAGTGAGTAAATGAGGACATAGACACACATAGACGGACAATCACTGAGAGGACACAGGGAGAAGAAGGCCATCTACACACCAAGGAGTGAGGCCTCTGGAGAAACTAGCCCTGCCCACACTTTGATTTCAGACTTCCAGCCTCTAGATTGTGAGACAACAAATTTCTGTTGTTTAGGACACCCTGTCTGTGGTACTTGTTACAGCAGCCCGAGCTGACTCAAGAAGACTTTCTGAATGCATGGTCGAGAACACTGACCACTGCCTTTGCAAACAGTTAGTTTTCCACAAATTATTTTTTTTAATGATTCTTCACCATTCTCCACCCACATAGGAACTTTCTCTGTGTTCAGTGTATTTGAATTATCAAAATGACAGCAGCATCTTGTTTTGTGCATTCCTGAGAAATCCACCATCTTCTTACCAGCTCACAGCATCAGGGACACTCTATATCTGTGCTCAGAGCTTCGACTGGCAAATGCCCTCGCCTCCACATTCTCTGCCTTCCCCTCACTCTGGCAGCTCATAATCGATAAATATATAAGTGTTGGGGAGCTCCCTCCCAAAATAATCTCATGGTGAAAGCTTTTGTATCTAGCAACACACAGAATCACTCCACAATGTATAGTTTTAAACATTTAATATTAGATGTGCTTTAAGTGGCATAGATCCAATACTCAGTGGGCCAGACATGAAGAAGAAATTTTGTGTGCAAAGTACTGATAGATTTTATGGCCAAATTTAAATGCTAATTTAAACATAATACATTCTGTTGTTTTGAGTTATCCTTACCAACACAGAGAAAAGTGGTTATTTTTCACTCAACTGAATTATCTTCTTTGAAACTAGAAACTGCTGCATGTGATGAGTGGGATATGAGGAAACCATTTTAGCAACAGTTTTACACTTCACACTTCGACAAGGAAATATTATATCAATGACATCATGGAAAATGCCTCAAAACCCAATGACTTCTGGGTCAGAGCTGCTCACGAGAGCTCTAGCTCTTGTGGGACATCTTCCATTTCAAATATCTCATTCCATTGTCTTTATAAGTACACGTGTTCTTGTCAGGCCGACTGTCACGATGTTTGGTTCAGAAAATATGGTCACTGCAATTACAGTTCTTCCCATCGTGAGGAAATGAAAATCAACTCTAATCCTTTTATCATGCCGTTGGGGGATTTATTTCTCACCAAATGAGAATGGAGAAATTTCAAGGGCAATTTATCTAATTCTTTCCCTGCATATTATTTTTAAAAATAAATTTGCCCTGATGAGGAAAAGTATGCTTTTAAAAAGGATCTTTAGGGATATTTATCGCTTACGCATTCCCTGGTCTCAGATAGACTTTCAATAATTGTCCCAGTTAAACAAGGTGTCCCAGTTAACTTTCCTTGAAGCAACACAGACGATTTAAAGATTATTTGAATAATTATTTTGCCATCAGGTTTCTATTTTCCTAAGCAAAACTATTAAGCTTTTCTTTCGGCTTTTCTGCCCCACGTTTCATAGCCAACCCTCCCTTTTCCTTCTGTCTGCACCTGCCGCACCCTCCAGGCCCCCTGGTGGCAGCCTCAGCCCTGAGCACACCTGTGCCTGTCTACAGGCTCTGCTGGCTCAGCTGTCCAAGTACTTACGTTATGGTGAGTATTTCACATTGGCTGAATGTCCTCCCAAAACTTTTAGGTAAAGGGAACTGGAAGAGGGAAGTAAAATAGTGGATTTTTGTGGACCAAATGCTGGTGTCCCCAAAAAGTCATATGCTGAAACCTAACCCCAGTGTGATGGTGTTAGGAGGTGGGGTCTTTAGGAGGTGATGGGGTCATGAGCTCCCATAATGGGATTAAACCCCTTATAAAGAAACCCCAGAGAGCTCCCTCACCCCTTCCTCAATGTGAGGACACAGAGAAGACGCCGTCTGTAGACCAGGAAGCTGGATATCACCAGACTTTGAATCTGCAGGTCCCTTGATCTTGGACTTCCAGCCTCCAGACTGTGACAAGTGAATGTCTGCTGTTTATGAGCTCCCGTGCAGTTCATTGTATTTTGTGTAGCAGCCCGAGAGGACCAAGGCAGACGCACGATACGGATGATTATAGCTTCCACCAGGAGCCCGGACCAGCGTGTACACTCACAGCCTCTGCCCACTCTGTGGGTGGCATCCAAACTGAAGAGACTCATGGTGATTACGGCGACTTACGGACTGGGTGCAGGTGCAGGTTTGCCCAGTTTGTGCGCACGTGTATATATGCATTTATATACAAGTATGAATAAAGTAACTTACAAATATGAATATTGCCTAAAATGAGAAACAGAATCACAAGGCACGCCTGAAGACCGCTGAGCTTTCCAGACCATGCCATTTGCAGAAATGCTCGTCAGACGTGCTCCCCGATGGCACCCAGCTTCCCCCTCGGGTATCCCACGGTTAGTGTTGAGGTTGTTTTGGAGAGGTCACCTTGGAGCAGTGTGTGTGGGAAGCAGGGTGCGGGGCTGGGTGGGAGGTGGGGACACAGGGACGGGTGGGAGGCACTGAGTGGGGGCCTGAGTGAGGTCATGAACTCAAGGCGGGAGACAGGGGGTGTTGTGAGCCATCGAGAGGGTCTCGATGTCCACCGATTGGTGCGGCGTGGAGTTGGGGTGCTGGAGATGACACCTGCCCTTGAGTTGAAGGAATGGGTGGTGGTGGAGCCGCTCTGGGCAGATCAGGGTGATCATAGAGTTCTGTGGATGCTTCTGTCCAAGCTCTCATCACATGCTCCTCGTATGTGCTGCTCATTGGAGGCGGGCCTGCCTCTGGCTCCAGACCGGCACAGAGGCTGTGCCATAAATGTTCCGTGTGTGGATCAGCTAATGGGAAATGCTCTGAGACCCTCGTCCTGGGAGGATTGGATGACAGTCCCAGCAGGTTTAGTGTCATTGGCTCTCCCACGGAAGGCAGATAACCTGGACTTAACAAATGTGCGCATTCATATCAGCAATGAGTCATTTTCGTCTGACTAGGAAAATGTCTTCATTTTTTTCTTTTGTAGACAACCAACAAACGTTGTGTATTTTATAATAGACCAAAATGATTCTGTCTGAACTTGGCTGGCTGAAAGAATTTTTGGCACAGACCCACTTTAAATGCAACTTAGTTGAATTTGATTTCATTAAGATTAACAACTCAGGCTCATTGAAATGTACTTTTGAAGATGAAAAGACAAGCCACAGTCAGGGAGAAAATATTTTCAAATCACATATTCAACATAAGACCAGTGTCCAGAATATACAAAGTGCTCTCAAACTCAATAATAAGAAAAGGAATAACTCCATAAGAGTACAGAAAGGATTGAAACAGACACTTTGCTAAAGAAGAGTTCAGAGGGCAAATATATATAGGAGAAGATCATCAATGCCATCAGTCATCAGGGAAGTGCAAATTGAATTAAAATTAAAATGAAACCTCTGCACACCTATGGGAACAAGAAAACAATGTCAATATGATAATAGTGAGTGCTGACGAGGATGCTGGAACTTTCCAAAGCAGCACAGCCCTTGGTCAAAGAGCTGGGTAGCGTTTTTATGAGGTTAAACCTGGCCCTCTCTCTGGGACCCAGCAGTGCCAAGCCTCGGTCATCACCCAAGGGATGTGAACGTCCCTTCACATGGAACCTGTGCATGACTGTTTGTGGCAGCTTTGCTCATAATTGCCCCCAAATGGACACAGTTCTAATGTGTTTCAATTAGTGAGAATGGATAAATAAACACCTCATGTCAGGTAATGAAATATAACTCAGCAATGGAAAGGAGCGAGCTGATATCGAGTCTCCGATGCCGTGCACTCAGGGGAAGAATTCAGGCTCGCAGGACATCTGCGGCGTGATTTAATTGTAACAGTCTCGAAAAGGCTCCATTACAGGGATGGGACACAGACCAATGGTTGGGACTGGGGGCAGGAGTTGCTTGCAAAGGGCTATGAGGGGATGTTTCTGGGGAGATCAAACTATTTTACATTTTGATGTGCTTTAAGGCTGTTTGTGCTCATAGACTGCCTACTAATAACAGTGAACTTCACTGTATATTGGTTATATCTCAATTAATCTGATTAAAAACAAAATTCAGGGAGGGTGAAAGAAGCAGCCATGGTGATTTTCAGTTTGAAAATATCAAAAAGGACTGGCAGCATCCCATCCCCACCTGCGCATGCTGAGTCCTGCGTGACAAGAAGCAGCTCGAAGCAAGAGGTTTCCTGTCTTTCCTGTTAATCATTTGGCTTAATGCTGGCTTGATGCTCTTCGTCTCTACCTTGTAAACAATAATGTAAGTGGGGCCACTTTAAAATGGAGCTGGAGCTGCCATGCCAGCGGAATCTCTCACACTTCATACCTAAGACCCTGGGTTGTTAAAACAGGGCAGAATAACCTTTGGACAGGGCCTAAGGCAGTGATGGCGAACCTTTTGAGCTTGGCGTGTCAGCATTTTGAAAAACCCTAACTTAACTCTGGTGCCGTGTCACATATAGAAATTTTTTGATATTTGCAACCATAGTAAAACAAAGACTTATATTTTTGATATTTATTTTATATATTTAAATACCATTTAACAAAGAAAAATCAACCAAAAAAATGAGTTCGCGTGTCACCTCTGACACGCGTGTCGTAGGTTCGCCATCACTGGCCTAAGGCAAACTTGTACCCCAGAGATCTGTTTGGCAAGATAATAAGAAAGCAGATATTATGTCTACTGGGCTGATGACCCCTGGACTGAAAATTGAAAGCACTGTTTAGAATTAGCGTCACCAGGTAGCATTATCTGCACCAATTCCAATGCTTCCCTTCTGTGGGTGTGGGTGTTCCTTCCTCCCTTGCCTTTGTCTTCTAATTCGAACATTGTTTGGGCTTCTGTCTGAATCAGTCCTTCACAAATAGCAATTCTTGTTGCTCTCAAATACTCTCAAATAAATGCTTGTTGCCTCTCACTTTGAAAGGTCTTTTGTTTCAAGTTAACAACTTTCACAACTCCAGGAGAACAGTGCCCAGTGGCTTCACAGGGAGGCCCAGGGGGGACAGCCACAGAAATGATGGGTTATAGACACAGATGGAGAACAGACCGTGGGAAGCACATTCTTATTTTTTTTTTCTGTTAATTTTTAAAGATAAGAAAGGAATAACGAGGATGAACCTTGAGGACATTATACTGAGTTCGATAAGCCAGTCATAAAGACAAATACCGTGCAACTCCACTTACATGAAGTCCTTAGAGGAGTCAAGTCCACAGAGACAGAAAGTAGGATGCTGGGGACAGGGCGCCGGGGAGCGGGGGGAGTTGGTGTTTATGGGGACAGAGTTTCATTTTGGGAAGATTAAAAGAATTCTGGACAAGAGGGTGGTGATGACTGTTCAACAATGTGAATGTACTTAATGCCATGGAGCTGTGCACTTAAAAATGGTTAAAATAGTACAACTTAGGTACATATGTTTAAAACAAAAAGAAAGAATGAGAAAGGTATAAACCATCGCCTCTGAGGTAGTTCCAGGGGCCCGACTCTCTCATGTGTGTTTACTTTCTGGAATGGCCTTTTCAGAGCTGCCTGTGGACCAAGTAGAAGCTCGCTAATAAACAAGTGTTCTCTGTCTTCGCGAGTACTTTGTGCTTTTCTCCACGGCTCGCTCTCTTTTGAGCCCATGACTGCTTTTGGAGCCTTGGTGCCTACAGAGGCCCCTGTGTTAGGAGGCAGCCTGTACAGTGTTAGGAAGCTGGGCTCAGGCCACCACGTGGGGCCAGGTGGTGTGACAACATAGTGAGCAGGGCACCTGCTGGTCAGTGTCCTGTCTGTGAAGTGTGAGTGTCACCTGTTAGGAACAAGGCAGGAGGAAGTGGCGTCATCCCTGTAATGCACTTTGCAGGGCTCCTGGCCCACAGTGAGCAGTTAGCAGAGGTGAGTTCGTCAGTGCGTCACCTAGACGCTAGGCACACCCAGGTACGAGTAAGTGATCCAGACCAGGGGCCAACCTCTGTGGCCCTCAGCCAGGTGGCTGGATGCCCTCCAGGATCCCCGGCCAGGGAGGCTCAGCCACGGCCTGGCTGGGCCAGGTGCCTAGCTGCATTGGGGAACCTGATCTCATGAGAGCTTTGGTTTGACCTTTGCTTGAAGGTCACCAGCCTGCATACGACTCAAGTTCTGGTTGAAGCATGATTGACTTTGTCTTTTACAAGTTTTTGGCATCTTTTGTGCTGATGAAGGTGTTAGAATCATAGGCCTGGGGCTCAAAGCTTGTTCTCCTTAGGGCTGGGTCAGGCTGAGAAAGCATGTGATTATGTTAGAACTCAACCCCTGCCTTCCTTCCTCCCCGCCCTCCCCAGGGTTCTGTGGGCCCAGGGGCAACAGATGAACAGGCAGCATAGGGGAGGGGCTAATGACCAGACCCAAAACCCTCACTTAGGTCAGCAGGGGAGCCACCTGCTGGCTCCTGTCCGTGGCCCTTCCTGCACCTGGGGGCGGGGTCCTTGCAGTCCGTCTGCTCACCAGACTCCTGACCTTTCTGTTGGGATCCATCACCCCAGTTGTCTCATGGACTTCAGAGAAAACTCAAGTTCAGCCTCTTTACCGACCACTTGTCGCTGATGGCTTCAGGTGAAGCAGAAAATACATTTAAGATGGTCTCCTCCTCTCTCCTCTCCCTCCGAGGTGTATGTAGGTCAGGAAATTCTGGGTGGCCCAAAGAGATCATGATCCCAAGCAATTTCACGCTGTTTCTTCCAAGTGTTTACCAGTCTGTAAGCACTTTCTAAATATGCTTTGAAAATGCCACATATCCAGGTGAATAAGACAACACTCATTTACTTCTCTCGGGATCCCTGGGGCAGCGGCTCCATCTCAGTGGTTAAGGTGATTTATCCAAAGCCATGCACAGCGACAGGCAGGCCACCCCACTCTCAGCAGAGTAGCTGTTGTCAGATTGCACCGGCGGTGGCGGGAGAGTAATCTGCACGAAGACACTTTCCTCAAGGCTGAGCCACAGCGAACGAGGAACGTTCCCATTCTGTGTCTTATCCCTGGAGAGCCCAACATAAAATTCAAATCTGCCCCTCAGGGGCCTGGCCTCTGGCTGGGATGGGCCCATCAGCCCAGTTGTCTGACGCCTGGGTCTTGGGCACAGGTTAGATTTTCATGTAAATTGGAGCCCAGGGAAAACAAATTTAGGTGCAGTCCTTGAGTGTTGATTGAGTATGGATTCTCAGGAGAGGAAGAAAAATGGGAAATCCTGAAGGCAGGTGTCAGTTTACAGCTTGTGAAGGCCTGGCCTTGACTCTCCATTTCGGAGTCAGACCTGTTTGACGTATTTCTCTCTCTCTCTGTCTCTTCCTCTCCCTTTCCTGCCAAGCCCTGGTCCTCTCATAAACTGGGAGAGCTGCTTCGTGGTTATGTCTGCCGCTTAAAAGTTACAATACTTTCTGTCTGCACACAGCAGCCACTTGGTCTACTAGTATATCTGTCTTTAACACTTTAAGAGCATATCAATTTAGCTCTTGGCTACCGGTTGGAGAGATGCACAGTCCAGGAAGAACATTCGTGTAAAAAGGCATTACTGGTTTTCAGGCTCTTGTTGGTTCTTCCAAGCAAACAGCTTCCTGATGGAACAAAAAAAAAAAAAAAAAAAAAAAGGAGCCCTGTTTGGTTTTCAAGAACGAATTACTGACTGTATGGCTCCTGGGAAGTAACTTCTCCCTTGTCTCCTGCTCAGGGACTTGGAAGCTAGACTGAGGTTGGCGAGCGCATCAGAAGCTGCTCCAACCCTTTGTGTTTGGGCTGTGTTAGCATATTCGAGCCACATGGCTGCCGCTGCTGGCACCGAGCTGGACCGAAGCTCTGAGAGAGGGCGAGGTGACAACATGAGAGGCGCTGCGCCCCCTTCCTGGGAGCATTAAACCCACCGCTGAAACAGTGCCAGCAGGACCCACACACCCTGCCTGTGAACGGGTCAGCTCTGTGCCCAGGACATGGGAACCAAACATCAAAATGAGTAACATAACAATCCTGATCCAACCCTGGCATTCTGTGCTTTGGGAAAATAAAACCAAATGTTTATGCTGGCGAGTTGTAAACCCCCCTGCTACAGTCTTTATTCCATCTTGTGCTTTTAAATAGAACACATTAAGCTCGCCAGGGTAGCTGGCTCTGACACGGCGCTGGGTCCCTCTCCATGAAATGAGCACAATCTGTCTGGTGAGGACATTGAGGCCCAATAATTTACCACGTCAGCTGGAATGCGAAGTGCTCCCCACTGCACGGGTTGAAGCTTTCTTTCCATAATTATAGTGGGATCAAAAGACGAGCACGCTCAAGTGCTGTGCTGCGAGGCCCGCTAGTTATAAGGGTCGCTTCCCAGCCCATATGTTTTTAATAAGTCAGCTAAGAAGGTTGTCGGGATCAATCCTGTCCTTTTCGTCTGTTTTTTTCCCCCCTCTAAAAGAATATTATCACTTGAAAATTCAAATATGAAACTGAAAAGTAAAAGAAAAACAACACTAAGCAAAATTTAAAATCGAGCTACACCCGCTGCCTCTTTTGTCTGTCCTGAATAACGCTCTCAGACGGTGACCCCAGACGGTCGTCAGCGGCCACCTGGAGTTGAAGGGAAAGTCGGCTCAACTCGGGCCTCTCGTTCCCATCTGTGATGAGAACTGGATTCTTCTTTGGGCAAAACTGCTCAGCGCTATCTACCTCCCCTACACTACCAGGCTGTAGGATTATCTCACACAATGCCTTTCTAGTATCCGAATACTCTCTCCAAATACTCTAGAGTGGAAAAGGCAGAAGCGACGACTGGTGGGAAATAGCAGAAACACCTGAAGGTGCCCTAATGGCAGTTTGGATGACTGAGGCCAGGAGACTCTCACTGCCACCAGCATAGCAGCCCCGTCCGCTCTCCTGCAAGGACGGAGGGAACTTCCTTTTCCTGGCCCACAGCTTTGCTGACTTTTCTCTTACAAGTAGAAGTGGCCTCCATGTCCGATAAATCTGATGCCAAAGATGAGCCAAGATGATTGTAGGAGATAGATGTTCATGCTCAATAGAAACACGTCTTATACTTTCTTTCTTGGATTATTGAATATGAAATCTGGAGGATGCCTGCAGGATCGACACCAGCAATTTTGTGATTTTACAGATGAGATGCAAAAGCTCAGGAAGTTGAAGCAACTTGCGTGAGCTGCACAGCTGGGCTGCTGCACAGCTGGAGACCCACCCCTGAGCAATGTTTCTTGTCACCCAATCTGGAATGAGGCTCTCTAGGAATTGGTGGTGGCCTCCAGCGGCATCCGTCTCCTCTCTTTCCCACAGAGCATGCTAGGCACAGACGTTGAAAGAGTCGTTTAGAGATGCGACTGCAGGCTGGTTTTAATTTGGGTGCTTCCCTCGCAGAACACACACAGACAACTGCCTTTTTGCTGCTCCTCTTGTGTAAAACATCTTGTTAACTGCTTAAGGCTACTGAAGGCTGTGACTTTCCTTTCCTTGGCAAAATGCAGTTCTCAGATAACATTTAGTCGTCACATCTTTTTTTTTTAATTTAAATTTTTTATTGTTTAAAGTATTACATATGTCTCCTTTTTTCCCCATTGACCTCTCCCCAGCTGCTCCCACCCCCCAGCACATACCCTCACACCCCTACTGTCTGTGTCCATTGGTTATGCTTATATGCATGCATACAAGTCCTTTGGTTGTTGTTTTATGCCATCTTTATTCCCTTACCTGATTTTGGAATTATTATTATTGTTACTATTTTTTATATTCTGGTTTTACAATTTGTCTTTAAAAAGTGCAAAAAGTTCTGATAACTATTGGCAACTTCAGATTTTACTTAGGATATCTGGTGATAATTGCCAATTTTCAACATCACACTTTTACCCACTTGCACAATCTTTAGATTGGTGGAACAAGGGAGGAAGGATCAGGTAGGATAATAATTAGTTTAAGAATTCTGATTGAATTCTTGAATTGATTGGTTTGATAGTAATTTTCTTAATTGATCATTTGTTCCTTCCTACATGGATCTATACTTTTTAAAAACAGCTTTATTAAGTTATTAATACATAAAAACTGGACTTTTACGGCATTATCTATTTATTTTTATTTTATTTTAATCTTTATTGTTGAGAGTATTACATATGTCCCCCCATATTTTCCCCTCATTGCCCCCATCCATCTGGCTTCCATCCCACCCCAGACTTTCACTACATTATTGTCTGTGTCCATGGGCAATGCATATATGTATATAATTTCTTTGATTAATCTCTTCCTGCACCCTTTTCCTCTTAGATTTGTCAGTCTGTTTCATGCTCCCATGCCTCTGGATCTATTTTGTTCCTCAAAATCTGGGCATATTTAATGTGTAAAATTTCATGTGTTTGCAGATATGCATACACCCATAAGACCATCACCACAATTAAGATAATAAATATAGCCACCACCTCCAAAAGTTTCCTCCTGACCCTCCTTTACTTGGTGGTAAGAGCACTTAGCATGAGATCCAATCTCTAACAAATTTTTAAGTACACAATACAGTATTGTTAACAATAGGTACCATGCTGAACAGCAGATCCCTAGAACTTACTTATCTTGCATAACTGAAACTTCATACCCATTAAACAACAACTCGCCATTTCCTACCTCCCCAGCACCTGCTCACCACCATTTTACTCTCCGTTTTTATGAGTTTGACTATTTTAGATATCTCATGTAAGTGGAATCATGCAGTATTTGTCTTTCTGTGACTGGCTTATTTCACTAAGTATCATGTCCTCCGGGTTCATCCATGTTGTCACAAATAAGAGGATTTCTTTATTTCCTAGGGCTAAATAATATTTCACTGTATGTATATACATATTTTATTTATCTCTCCATCCATCAGGGACATTTAGGTGGTGTCCATATCTTCTTGTCTATTTGGAATAAAGCTGCAATAAGTATTTTAAGCTCTTCCAAAAAATTGATGAAGAAGGAACACTTTCTAATAATTTTTATAAGGCCAATACTACCCTGATAACAAAGAAGCTACAAGAAAAGAAAACTAGAGTCCAATATCTCTGGTAAAGATAGATGCAAAAATCCTCAATAAAATATTAGCAAACTGAACTCAACAGTACATTAAAAGGATGGCACACCACGATCAAGTGGGATTTATTCACTTTTGAACCAAGGATGGTTCAAAATCCACAAATCAATTAATATGACGTACAAATGGTCAAAACATACATGAAAAGATGCTCCACATCACTAACCATCAGAGAAATGCAAATCTACATCACAATGAGATATCCTCTCACACCTGTTAGAATGGCTATTATAAAAAAGACAGGACGTAACAAGTGTTGGGGAGAATGTAGAGAAAAGGGAAACCTTGTGCACTGTTAGTAGGAATGTAAATTGGTAAAACCACTATGGGAAACAGTATGACAGTTACTAAAAAAATTAATACTAGAACTACCATATGATCCAGCAATTCCACATCTGGGTATTTATCTAAAGAAAATGAAATCAGTACCTTGAAGCAATATATGCACTCCTATGTTCATTGCAGCATTATTTACAGATAATTTTAATTTATTTTAAAAAATATATTTTTATTGATTTCAGAGAGAGGAAGGGAGAGGGGGAGAAAAATCAACGATGAGAGAGAATCATCAATTGACTGCCTCCCACACACCCCACAGTGGGGATCGAGCCCACAACCCGAGCATGTACCTTGACCAGGAATCAAAACCTGACCTCCTGGTTCATGGGTTGAGGCTCAACCACTGAGCAACACAGGCTGGGCTGCAGATGTTTTTAAAGAGCTTGCTGTCTATAAGTCCCTGTCAGGTACTTCTGAAGAGAGAGAAAGAAATAAACTTACTGCTGCTATCTTCGAGGGACTCGTAGTCTTGTGGAAGAGACAGTAACCCTTCCAGGTGCAGTAATAAACAGGAAGAGATCATGCAGAAAAGAACACACAAGTGCTGAGGAAACTCTAGGACAGGTTATATTTACTAGACATATTTTAAAAAGGACTCATTGAGGAGGTGAATAGGCATGAATGGGGAAGTTATTTTTGAAGTTGAGGAATATATCCAACCAAATGAAAGAAAACAATCAAGTCTTGGAGACAAGAATGAACAGGACTTGTGTGGGAATAATGAGCAATTTAGTTTGGATGGAGCAAGTGTTCTTTAAGTGGACCGAGGTGGAAACTTGAACGTGAACCCAAGTAGTTGGGACTTGGTCAAGGCACCAGCAGAGAGCTGCAGACACCGAGTGTGGGAAGACCCTACAGGCTTGTCCAGCCTGACCTTCTCCTGGTGTGTACATTCTTTCTCACAGTCCCTTTAGAGGGTAGGTACTCTGACACACCAAACAGGCCCAGGTCTGCTTGTCAGCAGCAAAATAACAGCTACAACTGCTCCCAATACCAGCACATTTGAAGGGCACTATGTGTTTACCCACTTTATCAAGAGGTGTATAGGTTACTCATAGTTGAACTGCAATGCATAGTTTCCCAAATCCAGCTATTGAAAATTATAAGCCAAAATATGGTTGATGAAAATATACATTGCTATACACGGTAGGCCCTGTAGGGTTAACAAATGGCATATAACAAAGATAATTGAAAATGTTAAAAATAAATTAGCAGAACTTTATACTTCACAGAATGAAAAGTGGTAACTTAAAACCATGCCTAACTCAAAATAACATTAAAGACACATTTCTAGCAAGTGTTCCTCTCACACACTGTGGGATCCCACTTATCTGCGTGTGCACATGTCTACAGGAGCTTTGTACTAGCCAGGATTTATCAGCCTTTATGAACTGAATAACAGCAATTTTTAGTAAATTTTATGACTTATATGGTGATTTATGTGTAAAGAATCTATAGATGTAAATTTAGAAAAAAAATCTATGGAGTCAATTGCTTATAAGAACCAAAGAAAAGAACCACATTTCTTAATAGCTGAACACCCTCCTGTGAAATTATCCCAAAGGAGTGGTTTTTCTGTCTCCAAAGAACATGCGCTCGCTGTTCTGTAGAAGATTTCACTCCACAGCCAGGACTCTGCAGAAGGTTTTCTTATATTATCATAATCGACCTCTTTGTAAAATCTACCCACTCTCCTCCTTCTGACACCCACAGGGCTAGGAGAACTCTTATTTCTTATGTCCTCAACTATCAGATGAAAACTAATTGTAATTATTCTATTTTTCATTTTTCTGGGGGGGTGTAGGATGAAACTAAGCTTTCATATTTTATTGATAAACTTTATGTTGCTTAATTGTTGTCATTATTGCAGCCTGGTGATGTGTTCAATTCTAACACTCACTACATTCCCCATGCTTTCCAGATTTGTGTGCCTTCATTAGCTTATGATCTATATCCACATCTAAAAACATTGAAAAGGAGAGATTCCAGGACACCACCATTATAGATCACCTTCCTAAATTAGCAGAACTTTATACTTCATAGAATGAAAAGTGGTAACTTAAAACCACTTTTAACCAGTTTTTTTAAAAAAATATATTTTATTGATTTTTTACAGAGAGGAAGGGAGAGAGATAGAGAGTTAGAAACATCGATGAGAGAGAAACATCGATCAGCTGCCTCCTGCACATCTCCCACCGGGGATGTGCCCGCAACCCAGGTACATGCCCTTGACCAGAATCGAACCTGGGACCTTTCAGTCCGCAGGCCGACGCTCTATCCACCGAGCCAAACCGGTTTCGGCTTTTAACCAGTTTTAACTTAAAACCAAGGGTGGTCTCTGGGAAGGGTCTTTGAACAAAGCAATAGTATTTGGTATGGTCATTCAGATGATTACAAATAAAGTTTATTTATACCACAACTCAGTACACACTTAATCATCTTGCCCTCAAATAAACAATTCAGTGTAAGAGTTCAACAAAAGTATTGGGCATCTACTGTGCACCAACAATGAGACTCCTGAAATGAATAAGATATAGCATGTACACTTGATATGATTCTTTTGAAATGGATCAAACAGATTATTTCAAAACATGGTGAAGGCAATGGTAGAAAATGGGGGGACTTTAGAGGATGGAGAAGTATAATAATTAGATTGTGTTTTAAACAATCATTTTGCTACCAGAGTTGGCAATGATTTGGTAGGAAATGAAGATGTGAATTAAGGTAGTGCTATGGGATAGAAAGGAGATATATTCAGGAAATGCAAATGTATAGGACCTGTTGACTTGAAACTTGGGCTCAGGGGAGAGAGAGGTTTCAGACTGGACAATTTGGATGGATCATGATGGTATTCACCAGGATGAAAACTGCAAAAACAGACACCAATTTTTGGAGTAGGGAAGATGTAAGTTCAATTTTGGAGCTGTGATGTGCCTGTGGGGCATCAGGTAGAGCTATCCAGTGAGTAGGTGGATAACTCATGGGAGTTGGGAGACCTGGCTGACATGAGGGTGTCGAATCCTGATGTTGAGTTCTACTAGTACCTGCTATTCTGTCAACATCGTGTTTACATTTATGAGTTATAGTTTCAAGCTCACTCTCTCACAGTCTGAGTATCTCTCATTGCGTCAGTCTTTTCTCCAAATACCATCTTCATTGACATTTTGCTCTTACATCTTGAATACTGAGCATCACTGTGTAAATTCCAGGGGAACACGGGGTAAACCCGGCTCCCGTTCTCTAGGAGGTGACAGTCTGGGGTGGGTAGACATAGATGCTAGCTGATCAGAAGTTGCAACCAAGGGTGTGTTCTGTGGAGGGGGTGTAGGAGGGGTGGCCATTAGTGGTCAGGGAGGCCTGTGGAGACTAAGTGACAAATGGCCTCTTCTGGGAATGGGAGGAGGAGAGGTGGCAGGCACACAAACCTGGGTGATGCGTTGAGAAAGAAGAGGAGGCAAGCCAGAAGGTGTGGCTGGAGAAATACGACAAAACTTGGTGGGCTGTGTCCATCAGGACAAAACATGCCACTAAGACACAGCTCACTCACACGTCCCAGGCACCTGGGAGAATGTCTAGTACTCGGCAGGCATCAGGAACCTTTCATAGACGTTTTTTTTTGCCATAAAAATCTGGTGTGGAGATGTTTCCCTCAGGCTCAGGTGGGTGGGTGGAGGTAACACCTTCAAGGAGATAAAGGATGTCAATTCACAAATGTGGATTTGATGTGTGTGTCCCAGACTGATGAGCTGGGAAGCCAGGGAGGGACAGCTTCAGAAAGTCAACGATGATTGGTTGTATCAAATGTCACAGAGGGTCTAACACAGCGAGGATGGGACATGCCCACAGGCCTGGGCCACATGAAGGGCACCGGTTGGCCTGGAGGGAGCAGCACTGCACATCACTACACAGTTTATGGCACGTTTGTTACTGTGCGTGCCCCTCCATGACAGCAAGCAGGGCCCCATTTGCTCACTGTAACATCACAATTAGGTGCTGTTCCTATTAGACGCTCGGTCAGTATTTATGGGGTAAATGAATGAATATGTGTATTTTAAAGAACAGTAAGAAGGAATCACTCCTCCCACAGGAGACTGGGGTGGATGTGACCAAGATCTTGGATGGACCTGGAGCAGGGGTCCCTCTCCTAGGTGGCCGAGGCCGTACCTGCTTTCGCTCTCTAGCAGCTCGTGGGTTTAGAATAACCAGCGTGGAGACAAGGAAAATGTTGTCCGAAGGCTGGTGCTACAAGTTTTTGTGAGCAATTTTCTTCCTTGGGGTTTATTGACTCATTTTCTTACATATTTAAGGTGATAGACGGCAGGACACTTTTGTTCCAATCTTCTGCTTTTTGTCTCTAAACTACAAACTGGTGATCACTAAGCCTCAGTTGCCTTACCTGTGAAAGGGGAGAATAATATTTACCTGCCTCACTGGCAGGATCAGGCTGTGAATCTGGGCTACACTCAACAGATGGGCAGTCTTTCAAAGTCCTTGAGAACTGCCCACCACCTGAGCAATTTTGAAAAGGAGGAGGAGACAGGTTTAAATGGACATGAAAGGGTGTGCCACTTTATGTTTTTCATCTGGTATGTTCCTGTTTCTTAAGTTCTGGTTGTATGAGACAGCCTTTCCTATGGGAATGTGAGATTGTTTTTGCTTGGTGGATATGTTGCATACATTTGGAACTGAAGTTGGAAGAGACAGAGCTGACCAATGAAGAAAAAATATGTGTAAGTCAATTAACCTTTTGTGTTTGGGCTTTATCTCCAGATGTAAAGGCCACTGGAATGAGTCTCAGAAATGCCTCAGCAGGTGGCCAAGGAGATAATTGCAGGGGTTTTCTGGGCAAAAGAAAATGGTATCTATGCACTCTGAAACACAGATTTTTGTTTCTCTCCAAATCTGGGTGGAAAATCATTTGTCTTAGAGGCAGTTAAACAGGACAGTGAAAATACTTAGTATTTCAACAAAAGAAATGCATTTTGAAAGTGAGAAATTGGAACCACAGGATTAAAGAGAAAACTCTGCAAGAGTTAAGCACCCTTTGGAAGAGAGAGAGGTAAAGAGAGAAGAGAGAGAAGGGAATCAGAGAGAGAGGGAGAGAGAGAGAGAGAAAGAGAGAGACTTGGCTGGACCCGAAAGCTCTGATGAGGCAAGTGTGGATGGAGTGGGGCGAAGGTCAATCAATGGTCAGCAGAAGAGAGACCAGGGCAGTGAGGGCCAAGGGAGAGAATGGCAGCAGGTGGGAGCCCCAAGAGGGGTTTTGAGAGAAAGCCCCAGGCTGTCCCCTTGCTGGGCTGCACTCACTCAGAGGAGGATGGAGCCTCAGGCCCTGTCCAGCCACCAGATGGGAGGTCCGCATGCCTGGGCCCTGGGTATTCCTGAGGATCCCCTCTCCCCCTTGTGAAGGTCTCATACAACTTCCAGCTCTCATCTTTGGGGTGAGGTCCTGAGAGGAGACCTGGAGCTATCTCACTGCAGCTCTGAGACCCAGGACCCCAGAACAAGCCTGGAGAGTGGTTATTGCTCCTGCTTCCATGGAAACGCACAAGATTGGGGGAGACTAGGTAAGGGCTTTAAAGAGAGCCTTCTTTTTATAACTTCCTTTACCTAATCCTCTTCCATCTGCTGGCCGTTCCCATGGCAACCAGATCAGAAAGGCCATCAGCAGCCAGAACTCTTATTTGCACAGTAGATTCTGCCAAGTGTGAGAGTACCTGGCTCATCCAGGGAGCCGGCAGGCAGGGGCCTGAGGCTGGGCCGATGGAAAATGCTGGAAGGTTCCTGGGCACCATGGCCCTTTCTTGTGTAAATGAAACTTTAAATACTGCCTCCATGTGGGGATCCATGGGTGTGCTGACCATCTCAAATTCACCAGCTGCGGACAACTTGTAGCCCACAGTAATTTTCTTTCCTAACAATCAGAGGTAAAAGTACTGGGCTGCCTGTGGGTTGAAGGGTAGTAATCTTGGGACAAATCATAGTAATTCTCCCCAGAAGGTGTCCCCAGCACAGGGGTCAATAGCCTACGGCACTTTTGTTGCCACCAGAGAAGTCACTGCTTGTCAAGACGGTTCTGCCTCTTTCATTCACCAATTGCATAAACTTGAGGAGCCAGACTTCTCTAAATCCTGGTTTTCTCCTCTGACCAATGGGGCTTACAATACTTTCCTGGGCAGGGCTACTGTGCTGATGGTGTGACAATGTCCCTAAAAACAAAAGGCAGCATGTGACGACGTGGGTTATCATCTTTCCAATAAACATGTGGGCCAGAACAAAACGTCACCCTGAGAATCTCTTCTTGGATGAGAAGTATGATGTTTAATTTTTAAGGAATTTCCACTTTACTACAATTATCCTTGGACCTAAATATAAACTAGACCCTGAGGTTAATTTTATGCTAGATCTAATCTAATTTGGGATTTATATGGGCCAAGATGTCTTTGAAAATCTAGAGGCAGGTATGAGCCTTCTCCCCAGAAGGTCCCCCCAGGTGCATATGCACTTTCATCCCTGGGAGGGCTCACCTCTCCGAAGCCCACCTGAGGGAAGGTCCATCCATTCGAGGATGTCCCAGTGGCCCATGGGAAACATCATTCTGCAGGTAACCTATGCCATCATGTGGCTGTGTTCCGTTTCCTGTCTGTTAAGTGAAGAATCTCAGTTCAACAAACTTTCAGGAAATCTTTCCTGAGCTAGGAGGAAAGTTCTGGGGTTGCAAAGATCAGTATGATACCAACGCCACCCAAACAGGACTACACTCCAGTCATGTATCAACTCTTCTGACCTTTCCGAACCCCAAAATACTATGCAAAACTCTGTCACATGGGTAACATTTAATTTTAACATTATTATCTCCACGTTCTCAGTAAAACTCTGAGCTACACAGACAATGCAGTTGATGCCCAGGAAGCACCACCACACACTTCAGATTGAGATGCTACTGCAGGCCTCATGCTGACTCCCCTTCCCCCGGGTCATAGGGGCTTCTGTGACCCAGTGGAAGTGTAGGTGTGAGAATCTCTCCTTTGCCTGTTCCTTGCTTTCTTAATGTCCCTGTTGAAGTGGCTTAGTACCCTGGGCCCACCTGTTAAATGTGCCAGGTGGGAATGTCATATCACGGCACATCGACACAGTGTGAAAGATTCCAACTTCACGATATGACGATGGGAGTCCTGACTCCCACAGTGTTGGCTGAGTCATGTGGACACAGGGGAGCAGCAGGACTACAAATAGATGGGTCCCATGTTGAGGGATCCAACAACCAGTGGACTGTCTCCAAGGGACAGGCAGGGGGTCTAGGTTAGTAAGAATCTCGCTGCCTGGGTGTCCACATCTTAGCACCTCAGTATCTCAGGTACAGGGTAATCTCTCTTTCTCAGAGTAGACCAGAACTCCAGTTAGTAGCTGGGGGTATAGAGCCCAGTTCTTACTGCAGGAGGTAGACCAGAGGCTGGGACCCCAATTCAGAGGGGTTGGGTTCAGGGCAAGGATCTAGAATGCAGACAAGAATCCAAGCAAGCTACCTGCCCTGTGAATAGAGGTGGAATTGAGAAGCAATCCAGATGTGTGAGACGTGTGCTGAAATCTCCGCTGTGGCAGATTGCCCATGGCACATGGGGTAAAATAATTAGGGGCAACCGAGCCTAGCAGAGAAGCCCTCCCTGGGGGACACGGAGCTCCTCACACACAGCCAGGCTTGGAGTGTGCTCGCCTAGACTCAGAGACAAAGAGCTGGGAGCAGGCAGGGTAGGTGGGGTCTCAGCCTAGACTTGGACAAAAGCTCTGTTCCTGAGGCGGAATGCAGCACAGAGTGCTAGAATGCCCTCAGAATCCGGGATCCACTTCTGCCTCCATCTCTCATCACTTGAGATTGGATGAATGACCACCACCTTTGCCTTGACTGTAGGTGAGGAAGACACCCCACCCCCTCCCTGAAAGGATGGTGTAGGGATTGAAATGGAAGATTAATGTGCAAGTATTTTGCATCTCGTGCATTTGACTATTTTTAGGGAGTATAGAGTTAACTCTAGGAAAACTTTTGTTAGTAGACAAAGTGTAAATTCACCATTCCCCTACCTGTCTCTTACATCAGTATTCTCACACACAGGTTTTCTCTGCTATCACTCAGAGGCAATAGCCTACAGACCTGCCATGGCCTGTCCTTTGAGGACACAGCACTGTGACCCAAAATTCGGAAATTGTCTGCACGCTCACCTGCTGGGCCATGGCTTTCTCAAGTGGTCAGAGACAGGTGCATGGTATGGGGAAGTTGATTCTATTTCCTGGGCCCTGGTTTGGACAGCTGGGAATGGAGTTGAAACAAGTACTTTTCTAATATTAGAATCCTAGCTATGACCCCATAGTGCCTATCCCCCTCTGCAAGTATTTACAGAAAAAAACCCCCACACCCTTAGTTCTCTAGTGAGCAAATAATTTTCACCAGAATTTTGCTTGAGAAGAAACAAAGATCTATCTGGAAAACTTAGCTATCTCTTTGTCCTTTCCATCCTAAGATGCTGTTTTCCTGATCTCTCAATGGCATTCTTTACATGATAACACCTGGAGAGTCAGTATGACTATCACATGATGCCAACAACAACAACAACAACAACAAACCTGCCTTCTGCCATCTCCAAAGTGGAGACACTAGTGAAAAAAGCAGAATAAACCACAAGAACAAGAAAAACACACCTGGAATTGGCTGAGTCTAACTGTGTTATTTCTGACTTGGTGACGCTTGGTAACGTTTTGGCTGTTGTTTGTGTCCCGGACTTGGGTGCGGCCTCTGTTGTCACCTTCCCTTGAGAGACTTCAGCAGCCACATGTGTAAGGAGGTAACAGATACACAGCTACCATACCATGATGTCCTTTAATCAAGTTAGAGCTGAGCTTGTTACAACCGCCTTGACTCTCCCGCATTTACAGATTGGCGGTGTTGGAATTACCCCAGTCTCGGCTACGGCATGGAAGTAACTCAGATGAAAACATCCCTCCTTATTCCACGGGTGCCAGGGGATTTCTTTTCCTGAATGAAAGAGGCAGCTTTCATTTATTAACGACACAGATACACATCAGAGCCACGCTTGGATCTGTCTCTCCCCATTTATTCTGCCTTCCCAGTCCTACTCCCTACATTTCTTGTTTAACAAATTGTTCTCGAGGTGACGTATTCACAATGAGCCCATAAGTGTGGCTGAAACACCATTTCCTGCTAGCTCCAGTCAAAATGCATTAATCCTCTGGATATTTCCCCAGGACAACATTATCTCTCATGTGCAGACTTTATTGCTCTCATTCGGCTGCAAAGGAAACAAATCCCTGAAAATTGGTTTGAAAAGTGACACACAAAAAAGTCAGGGCTAAAATTCCTGGTGTGCACAATTTTCCTTAACACTCCTGTTGTTATGCTGCACCTTTCCTTAAACACTCACGTGGGAGGGAAATTAAGAATAAAGGGAGTCACCCCACAGCCTCCACGGAGCAGCCAGAATGAGGGCTGGCAGCAGAGGTGCCATGTCTGCATCATCCACCATCCCGCACTGGGTTCTGCTCTTACAGTTCCAGGAAGACCCAGCACTGGGCTCCAGGGGTAGGAAGTACTTGGTGCAATTTTTAAATATCCTTGGGTGTCTAAACAATTTGTTCTCCTGACTGTTCATTTGTGGGGACTTAAGTGAGCACGTTTTGTATAGTTCAAAACATAAAAAGCTGCCTTTATATGTAAGGTATGCATACATGCATGTATGCTTTATGTATGTATATATGTATGCATGTGTACTAGTATATAGGCACACATGGAGGTCCATAGGTATGAATATAAGTATGTAGGAAAGTAGATATGCATGCATGCATGCATGCATGTAAATATATGTACGTAGGCATGCATGCACACACATATGCAGCTACACATGCACATATGTACATAAGTATGCAGAGACATGTAAGTAACATGTAGGTAGGTATATAAGTATGTGCATATGTATGCATGTGTGTAGGTAAGTATGTAAGCATGTAGGTATGTATGTAGGTGTGTAGTAGATATGCGCCCACACGTGTAGGTACAGATGTAGGTGCTTATCAATGACTCTAACTGTCCAGTCTCTGGTGCTGCCTGCCTTGCAGGGAGAACAGGAGGACACCTGGCCCTTTGACCTGCCGGGTGCAACCCTAACTTTTGTTGCAGAGCTGTCACCTCATCACGACAGGAAAGTAACAGGCTCCATGCTTCTGCACAGCTATTCAATGTGAGAATGAGGTGGCAACGGATCTCCTTTGTTCATGCAACCACCTCGTCCTCCTGAGTGCACTGCAACCATAAACACCTCGGGCTGGAGCCTTTCAAACCCGTACTTCCAATGTGATGCGAACGGCTGGAACGGTGGCCTTGGCATGGAGCCCGCAAGTTTTACCTGATGAGAAATATGACTTTCCCTCCCTCTCCTGGCTGCATCATCAGGTTTCGGCAGTTGGATGTTTGAGAAGGGCTGGCAGGGAATTAAAATCTATTTCAGCTGATGAAAACTCAGAGGTGCTGTATTTCTCTGGCACCTCCAAGGCCTTATTTAAGAGAGAGAATGCACAATTCCTGGAGGTGCCACATCTGCTCATCAATCACCTCAAACTTTGTCACTGGGCCACTGATCTCACACTGGAATAAGAGAAACACCAATGCGTGTGTGTGCATATGTGTGAATGTGTATTAAGCACCAACATGCATCTAACTGAAGCTTTCTAGCCAACAACTGTGACAGATCTTATCTCTTCCCTGGGAGATGATAAGGAGAATTCCTGAATATTGCAATGTTTTCCCTAAATTGCAAAGCATCAATATTCCACATAGGTAACTCTAGATGGACAACTGAGTAAATCACCTGCTAAATTGTACAATATAGACAGAGAGTCTGAAAACTTTAGGCCAAGGCATTGAACACACACACACACACACACACACACACACACACACACACACACATCTGTAGGGACTGGCTAGTGCCCACAGGGAGTACTGAGCTGGGTCTATAAGATATATTTGCTTTGATTGCATATTAAGCAATTTGGACTGCTTTTCTATAATGACATTCAACTGTGTTTTTCATGGTCTATGTTTTGTTTTCTTATTTTCAGAGAGATGGAAGTATACAAAGAAAAAGCAACAGCCCTAACCGGTTTGGCTCAGCGGATAGAGCGTCGGCCTGCGGACTCAAGTGTCCCAGGTTCGATTCCGGTCAAGGGCATGTACCTTGGTTGTGGGCACATACCCAGTAGGGGGTGTGCAGGAGGCAGCTGATCGATGTTTCTCTCTCATCGATGTTTCTAACTCTCTATCCCTCTCCTTACCTCTCTGTAAAAAAATCAATAAAATATATTTTTTTAAAAAAGAAAAAGCAACAGTGCCAATGTAATGATGGACAGCACTTAACATTGGGCCTCAGGGTTGGGGTCACAGGGATAGGTGAGGACGAGCGGAGAACTCCTATTACCACATGGGAATGTGGGGCTGGAACTGCTGGATATTTCAAGAGGAACCAGAAATCTAGATGAATGTGTGAGACTCTCAATTTTAAAATGCCAACAAAAAAAGAGTTAATGCTGTTGTAATAGATATATGTGTGTGTATGTATTGGTTTTGGCTGGAAGAGGAAAAAGGAGAGAACACATAGAACTTTTTTTTCTCAGATCTTGCTAACTGGAATTTCTGTGGCTCCCTAACCTCGCTGTGCAGCAGAATGACCTGGGGGATCTGGAGACACAGAGTCATGGGCCTGGCAGCCAGAGATTCCAGCTGAGGGGTGGTGGCCCCCGGCAGTGAGGGTGCTCTGGATTTTAGCCTCACTTTCTGGGCCGGGGCCTGGGTAGCAAATGAAGGCAAAGGGTTGATTCTGATGCAAAGGGAGAGTTGAGGAAGAGTGTAACATTTAAATAGCTTCAGCTCTGATTGCAAGTGATTTGGTCAAGCAAAAACCAAAGGCCCCCACTAAAATAAACATAATCACACATATACCACTTAGAAACCGTAATATTATTTAGTGAGCTACACTTTTCTGGTGCAAGCACACAGGGGAGAGCCCAGCTCAGGCGCGTAATGAGGGGACACCAGAGGCAGTGGCTTAGCTGTGACCTGCTCTGACCTCCTCCAGGCTCTGACGGAGACTGTAAATTCACAAGGGCCGGCCACAGAACTCCAGTTAGGACATTAACTTTCTAAGACACAGCCAGACTTAAAAAAAAAAAGAAAGGATGCATCTATGCTATAATAGGCAGGGTTTACAGAAACCATTTTAAGAATGTAAAAGGTACAAAAAGATGTTTGTTTTTCAATTGATGTTTTCAGACTTGTGTTAACTAAGTACAGATTTGCATCTCTGCAAAATCAAGAATGACCAGAGAAATAAAAGTGGTGGCAGTGATGCTCCATGAGTTAAGAGGAACTGTCCTTGGTACCAGTGAGGACTTGGCTATGATTCCAGAGAAAACCCCAGATGGAAGGCAATGAGTTGAATTTAGAGCAGACTGGAGTCTTTCCATTGTACCAAGTTAAATAGCAATATAGCGACTTCTCACTTTTCAAAAATTGCAGAAATTATAAGAGGAGGTCATTTTTACAATTTATATTTTTAAAAATGTTATTGAATTTATTGGGATGACATTGGATAATAAAATTATGTAGGTTTCAGGTGTACAATTCTATAATATATCATCTGTATATTGTATTATGTGTTCACAACCCCAAGTCATGTCTCTTTCCATCACCATTTATCACCGTTTATCCTCTTCTACCTCCCTTCAGCCCCCTTTCCCCTCTGGTAATCACTGTTGTCTGTGTCCATGAGGGTTTTTTTTTTGCTTAATCCCTTCACCTTTTCACCCAGCCCCCAAACTCCCCTGCCCTCTGACAACTGTTAGTCTGTTCTCTGTACCTATGAGTCTGTTTCTGTTTTGTTAGTTTATTTTGTTCATTGTATTCTACATGTAAGTGAAACCATATGGTACTTGTCTTTCTCTCACCGACTAATTTCACTTACAGTGGTCGGCAAACTCATTAGTCAACAGAGCCAAATATCAACAGTACAACGATTGAAATTTCTTTTGAGAGCCAATTTTTTAAACTTAAACTATATAGGTAGGTACATTGTTATTAACTTAATTAGGGTACTCGTAAGGCTTAGGAAGAGCCACACTCAAGGGGCCAAAGAGCTGTATGTGGCTCGCGAGCCTCAGTTTGCTGACCACAGACTTAGCATAATGCTCTCCAGGTCCATCCATGCCTATGTTCCTTGCAGCATTATATACAATAGCCAAGATTTGGAAGCAGCCCATCAGTAGATGAGTAATAAAAATGCTGTGGTACATTTACACAATGGAATACCGCTTAGCCATAAAAAAAGGAAATCTTACCTTTTGCGACAGCATGAAAGAGGTCATACTTTTGGTTTTTCACTTGCTTCATGAAATCATTCAATATATTCATTCTATTATTTTTATATATTAAAATCTCTCTTAAATGTATGACTGTTCCATAATTTATAACATGCTTTAGACTTTAGGGGCAAATACTTTATTTTAAAAGACACATGTTATCTCAGATTTGGTGAAAAATGGGTGTGCAAAAATCCTACAGTTGACGCTGCTTTTTTAATCATATTCAAAAATGATCCACAGCAAAATGAAAATGCTAATATTTGTTCACAGTGCATGAGTAGGTCTGAGTAGCCAGCGAGCTGTTTCTGGGTGGTGCAGTGTGATGTATGGTGGTTCCTACAGTTTGTTGCTGGCGGAAATCTTAATTAAGGCCTCTCCTCAAGAGTGCCCTTCAGGGAGTGCATCACCAAATTGGTGTGAAAATAGACAAATGGTCAAATGCCACCAGGGACACTCTGGGGTCCCATTGATATATACCCTCCTCCAAGATTGTGTTGTCATTGATATGGTCTGACTCCAGGACCCGTCAGTTATCAGTTAGCCTTCCCCCCAGGGCAGATGCCCTCAGTGCTGTCTCACTGCACACCTGTTCTCTCTGTGGTTCACAGCCCCAACAGGGCTTTGGTTGTGAAAACAAACCTCCTATTCCTTCTCCTAACAGGGATCTGAGGATCTGTTACTGTTAGGTGGGAAAGCCTGTAATATTTCTGGGGTTCACAAGACATTGTCTGGCAGGTATGCATTTTAGGAGATGATTTCTTGGTCAGCAAACTGGGTTAAGGGGGGCATATTCAGGTCTGGTCATACGATGCTTGCCCTCCCCTTTGAGGAAAACGGGAGTGTGTCTTCTACCAGGTTACACAGGGTTGCTCTGCTATGGGGCACATGGACCCCTGCCAGGGGCCTGCCATCTACTATTCAGCTCACATTGGTCAGCTTCCTTCCTTCCAGATTCCTCGAGGCGGCGTGAGGTATTGTGGCCAAATGTTTCCCAATCTGCTTATTTCTCGGCCAGACTTATTCTCTGATACTTTAGCTCTAAGGCATTTGACCAACTTCTCTTTCACTCATGGACACCCACAGATTCATCTGACCTTGTGTCTGGGCTGAAAATGGCTATCATTTCTGGAAGCTTCCATACGTTAGACCCTAGGAGTGGCTGCATCCTCTGGTGACATTTGTATGTCAACCCACCTTTCACATCTCTTAGCATCATCTGAGGTAGCATTTTTTTTCTGATTCCAGAGGAACCCATATGTCCACAGCCCTGACTTACTAGTCATAGTGAATTCACAAACTTAGACTTTTGTATTTGCATTGGCAGAAGGAGGACAGCAACCTCAATCTCAGAGGTTTCAAACCACGAGAAAAATGTTTCTGAATAATAATTTTTTTGGTAAAAACCTGGTTAGTCTTTAAAGAAGATGAACTCTAAATTTCCTAAACTAGTACTTTTTAAAGCCCAGAATGAGAATATTTGGGAAGGAGAGATGACAACACAATGCTAGGATGGGAAAAAAATACGAGGATGGAAAAAAAAATACTGGGTGATTCTAGCATATTAGGACAGAAGGCATAGAGCAAGTGACTAACGTTCTTTCTCTCACTAATGTTCTTCTCTCTCTTGAATGAGATACCTTGTGATACTAAATGAGACAGAATATACTATAGGCATATACTATAGTGAGGGCATATTAACACAAGCTGCTACTATTAATGCGAAGGTAGCTAACACCTCGCCCTTCCTCAGCTGACCAACAACCTAACGATGGGAACAGCAGCACACGAGATGGAAGCCTGTCTGTGAAGCTCACCATTGCTAAAGAGCTGGCGAGCGAAGAGCAGGCTGTGTGGGTCTGCGGAGGGTAGGAATTTGTCAACAAGAAAGGCAAAGACAGGACACCAAGAGCAGGCAATAGGATGCTACGGATTACACAGAAATAATAATAAAGGACAGCAAGTTAAATGCTGAAATAATCTTGTATCTGTAAGCACTTGGTTGTTTACAAGACATGTTCAAATGCATTCATTCAAATGATCTATATAAAAATCTTGCCAAGTAGCTATTACTCCTTTTTTATAGCTGGTTAAATGGCTCACCGAAGGTTTCATACAAATTGAAATTAGATAACTAAAGGCTGACGTTGATGCTTTTGTTTCCAAAGCCAATACACACCTCCCATCACAGGAAGTGGGTGCCCAGGAGGCCAGGAGATGGGAGGCCAAGTTTAAAACCTAAGGCTTTGCAATGACTAAGAAATGGGAGCTTGAAGTCTAAATTACGACAGAATGCTAATATCAGTTAAAAACAGTGAAAACAAACTTGGCTAAATTAATTGTCTTTAGTCACAATTTCGCAACTTCTAAGAACTATTTTGCATCCTTTTTTAAAATTGAGATATAATTGAAAAGTAAGTTGAAGGAGTACAACATGCTGATTTCAAACATTTATGTATTGCAATTAGATAACACCTGTATCATGTCACAATCCAATTAAAAGGCATTTATTAAAAACTAGACATTTTCCCAAAGAAGTCAGCCAAATGGCCAATAAGTGCATGTACATGTGCTCAACATCACTAATCATCAAGGAAATGCAAATAAAAACCACTGTAAGATATCACCTCACACCTATTAGGATGGCCTTTTCCCCCAACTCCTCCCCCCCAAAATAACAACACACACACACACACACACACACACACACACACACACACACACACACCAATGGAAACTACAGAAAATTACAAGTGTTGGCGAGGATGTGGAGAAAGGGAACCCTGGTGAGAATGCATACAGGTGTAGCCACTATGAAAAACAATATGGAGGGTCCTCAAAAACTTTAAAAAATAGAACTACTGTAGGATGCAGCGATCCCACTTCCAGGGATATAACCAACGGAAATGAATTCTTTAGATTTAACAGTTGACACCAAGCATTCTTGCACTGCCCCTCGAATTAAGAAACTACTGACCAAGGACAAAGAAAAGTTTCCAGTGGTGTGCCCTCACAGGAAGCCCACCCATTGGTTCAGATATTGTCCCCTCAGTTGTCATTCTGCCTGACAATGAACAGGGCCAAGTAGTAAAGAGTCCCAACCTGAGATGCGCTGCTCTTAGAGGGAATGAAAACAGGGTGGACAGAACCAGATGGACAAGCAGCACCGCCCTGGGAACACCCTGCACAGACCTCACTCTGCACAGAGCCGGGGTCTGCATTCATTTATCTTTTCACATGTACACACGGCCCCTCCAGAAAACGAGGAGCTGGTTTGTGATAAGATTTGAAGGGAAAGGAAAGGAAGAGGATACCACAGGATGGTCCTAACACTCCACCTCTGCTCTTCATGGCTGAGCCATTCCCCTGCTCGAGTCTCAGCTTTCCCTGTTAAAAAGTGAAGAACACACCCCTTACTGTCTAATGGATGGTTGCAAAAGTCACAGAAGATAAGACATGAGAAAGCTACTTTTAATTTGTAAAATGCTACAAAAAGAGTTATTGTTACATCTCTGTATAATGCCAATATTATATAGCACTGGCTCTTCATGTTGTTTTATTTTGTGATGTAAGCCTCAGGCATTCATTCATTCTCTATTGAGTCTCTGCTTTTGGATTTTGGGAACTGAGCAGATAACAGAACAGAAAAGGTTTTAATTCTCACTAAGTGTACAGTTTAGTGGCACCAGACAGTCAATCCTATATAATAAAAGCCTGGGTGGCATCACGCCCTCGCACGATGTTGTCACAAGATGGCCGTGCACACAGTGGAGGCAGGGCCCAGAGGCCGCTCCCCGTGGTGAAGCCTGGGGGTCCCTCCACTCTGTGTGACTCGGAGGAGGCAGGTCCTGGTGGAGGAGGCGGGTCGAGGAAGGGGAGGGCACTTGTGGATCATCAGGCTGGCAGGGAAGGTCAGTTGTGGGTGATCAGGCTGGCAGGGGAGGGCAGATGGGGGTGATCAGGCCAACAGGGGAGCAGTTAGGTGTCAATGAGGCTGGCAGGGGAGTGGTTAGGTGTTAATGAGGCTGGCAGGGGAGCAGTTAGGTGTCAATGAGGCTGGCAGGGGAGCGGTTAGGGCGCGATCAGGCTGGCAGGCAGAAGTGGTTAGGGGCAACCAGGCAGGCAGGCAGGCAAGCGGTTAGGAGTCAGTGGTCTCAGATTGTGAGAGGGATCCCAGATTGGAGAGGGTGCAGGCCGGGTTGAGGGACACCCCCCCTCTACCCAGGCACAAATTTTGTGCATCAGGTCTCTACATAAGAAAGTGTGTACAGTTTAGTGGCACCAGACAGTCAATCCTATATAATAAAAGCCTGGGTGGCATCACGCCCTCACACGATGTTGTCACAAGATGGCCACCACAAGATGGCCGTGCACACAGTGAAGGCAGGGCCCAGAGGCCGCTCCCCATGGTGAAGCCTGGGGGTCCCTCGGCTCTGCATGACGTGGAGGAGGCAGGTCCCGGTGGAGGAAGCGGTCGAGGAAGGGGAGGGCACTTGTGGATGATCAGGCTGGCAGGGGAGGGCAGTTGGGGGGTGATCAGGCTGGCAGGGGAGCAGTTAGGTGTCAATGAGGCTGGCAGGGGAGCAGTTAGGTGTCAATGAGGCTGGCAGGGGAGCGGTTAGGGCGCGATCAGGCTGGCAGGCAGAAGTGGTTAGGGGCAACCAGGCAGGCAGGCAGGCAAGCGGTTAGGAGTCAGTGGTCTCAGATTGTGAGAGGGATCCCAGATTGGAGAGGGTGCAGGCCGGGTTGAGGGACACCCCCCCTCTACCCAGGCACAAATTTTGTGCATCAGGTCTCTACATAAGAAAGTGGTAAGATATGCCAGGTGGTAGAAAGTGCTTCACCAAGAACTAACAGAGAGTCATGCGATGAGAATGATCGGAGGGTGCATATACAGAATGGGTGCTCTGGACTGAATTGTGTGCCTCCCCCAAAATATATTTCTTAGCCCCCAGTGCTTCAGAATGTGACCTTAGTTCACAACAGGGTCCTTGCAGATGTAGTTAATCAGGTGAATGAGGTCATAGTGGAGTAGCATGGACCCAGTTCTGATATGACTGGTTTCCTTATGAGCAGACAGAGACACAGGGAGGACACCACGTGAGGATGAAGGCAGAGACTGGCGTGGTGCCTGCAGCCCCCAGGAGCTGGGAGAGCTTGGAAGGATCCTCCCTAGGGACTTTGCAGGGAGCATGGACCTGCCAACTCCTTGATTTTGGATTTCTGGTCTTGAGCTGTGAGAGGAGAAATGTCTGTAGTACATGCCCTGATTCTGGCACTTTCCTTTGGCATCTCTAGGAGATGCGTGGCAGGGAAGGCTTCTCCGCAGTGATGGAGGTTCCTCTGAGATGAGACTGTGGAAGGAGGTAAGTTTGTGAACCAGGGATAATTGTCCCCACCCCTGGTGGCACAGCCTGGCATGGCACAAGCTGGAGCACAGGGAGCCGGGGACGGGGACGTGGGAGGGGAGCTCAGAAAAGGAACAGGACTTCTGTAGGAGGAGGATGGTGTTTGGGCTTCATGGGAGACCTGTAAAAATGAAGGAACTACCATTTGCAACAGCATGGATGGACCTGGAGAGCATTATGCTAAATGAAATAAGCCAGTCAGAGAAAGATAAATATCACATGATCTCACTCATTTGTGGAATATAGTGAACAACATAAACTGATGAACAAAAATAGATTCAGAGACAGAGAAACACCGAACAGACTGTTAAACCTCAGAGGGAGGGTCGGGGGGTGGGGTAAGAGATCAACCAAAGGACTTGTTTGCATGCATATTAGCATAAGCAATAGACATGGACACTAGGGTGGTGGGGCTTGTCCTGGGGGTGGGAGTGGCTGGGGAGGGGTTGATGGGGGAAAAAGAAGATATATGCCTTAAACAATTTTAAAAAATCATTAAAAAACCCAGCTTCATCAGAAATTCTAAACCACCCAACAGTGACTGCCTAATGCACACTTTGGCTAAGTGATAAAATTTGTTCTACATTAAAAAAATCAGGATTCAAATTTCTGCCAACACAGTATCTATCATTGCATTTATTAAAATTTGCTAATGGAAGTGTTTATGTAATACTTTATGAAGTATTAAGTGGTGCGGATAAGAGGAAAAAATATTAAATTCCTTATTATTATTTTTTTTGGCGAATTCATTATGTACGGTGGGTGTATTTGATTGCTCATTGATTTCTTTGGGTTTGTTTTTGCATTAAGTCCACATATTCTAGGCTTAGATCATGATAGATTCAGGTCAGAATAATGAACGCAGGAGGATGAGAGGAGAAAAGATGCCGGAATGTTCTGCATCTCTCTGAACCACTAGAAAGAACTAGATGAGGACTACAAGGCCCGAGCTCACACCTGTCAGCAGAACTCACTGACTATAAATCAACATTTTGGTGATATGATCATGCTCCCCTCAGTAGCCTGTTGGGCCCTATCTCCTCGTTAATTAATTAATTTGTTCATTCATTTACTGAGTGTCTGTTAAGCACTCGGCGCTGGGCATACAATGCCGTGGTCCTGTCCTTGATCTGCATTTACTCCATTCATTCATTCTCCTGTAAACTGGATTCCTAAGCTTAATACTATCACCAGCCAGGTCTCCTTTTGAAAAGCAGCTTTGATGAAATAGTGTCCTGTCTGGATTTCTGCTTCTTGGTTACTTTTAAATCTTGACGCATCTGCATGTGTGGTAAACTGAAAAGCACTTAGCAGTGAACCTCTGCTGGATTACTAAAGCCACAATAATAACACCACCAGCTATGAATGCTAAGTGAAAGCAACCTTTGTTGTAATGTTTTAAATATGTGGACTAAAACAGCACTCATGAGGACAATAACCCCCGCAGTAGATTAAAAGCCTGTTAAGTGTTATTTTCAGCTCGGCGGAACACCAACTGCTCAGTTACCCTTTAGCTCTGCTTCTTTCGAATATGGCAAACTTGCCGTAGCCAGGTGACGGCACTAATGTATCATTTTAGAGTGATTAAATAGCTACAAACAAACTTAGGTTTACTCTGCAATTCCTAATTGTAAAATGCAGGCTGAGCTAAGGGATGAGTTGGGCGACTTCAACCCCTCAAATGCCCACCATGTGCTCCAAACCACCCTAAATAAATTTATAATTGATAAGATGTATGCCTGGTGAGTTAGTTCAAAGTTAAGACAAACCCCACTGCCCTTGCCAAACTATCAACCTCCCCTATGCTAAAACGATTGAGTTATCTCTGGCTAAAAACCTAAAAGTTTTTATTGGTTTAGTGATTTTTCTAGAATTCCTTTTTTTTTCTTCTTTTAAATTCTCAACCAAACCATAGTTATAAGTTGCATTATTTTTTCTGTGTAGGACGGCTTGGATCATCCACTAATTGTAAATAGTTTGATCTGATGAGGAAAATAAGACATTTGGGGGATGGGGCGATGCTAGCAGCCTGACTCTGTATCCCTAATGCACATTCCTGTTAGCCTACAGCTAGGCACTGCCCCTTCCTTAATCATCTGGTCTTGCAAGACCTGTTTACCCAAATACTCACATTTTACAGAGGCCATAAACCATGAACAACACACAACCCCCGGAGGGGGTTATCAGCGCTGGCACCAGGCCAGGCCTTTAGATGCGGTCTCACAGCCCCCATCCCAACACACAGGGCTTTTTGCAAAGCCCGCAAAAGGTCCGGAAGTCTGATCCTTACTTGGGGGACAAAGAAACCAAAGGGTATAAAGAGAAAGCTTCCTCTATATTGGCTTGCTCAGGATTTGGAGACCTGACCCCCTGAGTCACTGTGCTAGTACATGTGAAACATCTGGAAATAAATGGGTTTTTCCTGTATCTCCGAGTACTCCTGTGTGTGTATTTTCCGGCTGCCTGGTAAATTCTTTAGCAATTCTAGTTAAAATAGTTTTTAGACCACAATTCACATGACATGGCTGATTTGAAAATTGCTTTTCAGAATACGTAGTAGAAAATAGCACTTTGAATTGCATTACATTTTGCTACAAAATCAATCTTTCAAGAATATTTCCTCAGTCCTACATATGGCTTTAGGAGAATTACCACTAAGAGCAAGAGGTTGGAAGTTCCATGCTGAAGGAAACATGGAATTTGTGTGTTACGTATGTAAAGTTCATATCAAGAATTTCACCTTTACCTTTATTTGTAAAACCCAGCAGAGAATTTCTACCTTGCTAAGGATGAAAGGAGAGTTCATAATTTCTGAATTCAATGGGAGGTGTCTCAGAGATAATGCTGCCAAGTAAAAATATATCCAATCCAGTGCCACTATGCAAGGGGACTTAACCATGTACACTTAGATGATGAACAGAATTCTAGCCCCACTGCCACATTCAGGCTGAACACAGTCATAAAAAAGGTTTGGAGAAGACTTCAGTCATTAATATGTATGAGTGTTAGAAATGTTCCATGCCATTGAGTTAGAAATGAAGACTAGAACCCCATCATCTTGTTTGGGTCTCCATGGTGTCACCATCATCATCATCATCACTGCCATCATTATCATCACCACTGTCATTATCATCACCATCATCACCACTGTCATCATCACCATCATTATTGCCATCATTACTACCATTATCATCATTATCAGTATCGTCATTGTCATCATAATCAACATCATTATCAACACCATGTAACTAAACTTCCATATTATGGAGGGCAATGGTACATTATTTGGGTACTTTGACTTGTTGGGCTGATATATGAAGTAGAAACAATAAAATATTAAGGAGTTTTAAAATAGCTTGTTATAACATCATGACCCAGAGACAAAGAGTTAGAGTACAGACTCAGAGAATCTTAGATCCAGCTCTATCTCTAGCAGTCACTAGCTTTTGATCTAAATCATGTTCTTTAAGCTCTGTAAGCCTAGGTGGTCTCATGGATGAAATGGGATAATAATGCCTCAGAAGTTGTGAATTTCACACAATATCCTTATCTAAATGCCCATTTTTTCAGGCAGAAAGTCAAGCTCATATAAGGAAGCATATCTATCAACTGATAGACCAGCCATGGGCAAACTACGGCCCGCGCGCTGGATCCGGCCCGTTTGAAATGAATAAAACTAAAAAAAAAAAAAAAGACCGTACCCTTTTATGTAATGATGTTTACTTTGAATTTATATTAGTTCACACAAACACTCCATCCATGCTTTTGTTCCGGCCCTCCAGTCCAGTTTAAGAACCCATTGTGGCCCTCGAGTCAAAAAGTTTGCCCATCCCTGTCAGATAGACTGACTATAAATCAGGTCCTTCTGATTAGAGATTCATGCTCCATCATATGGGATATTGCACATTTATTGCTGTTCTACACTTTATTTTTTATATATTTTTATTTATTTCAGAGAGGAAGGCAGAGAGAGAGAGAGAGAGAGAGAGAGAGAAAGAGAGAGAGAGAGACATCAATGATGATAGAGAATCATTGATTGACTGCCTCCTGCATGCCCCACACCGGGGATCGAGTGTGCAACCCAGGCATGTGCCCTGACCAGAAATTGAACTGTGACCTTCTGGTTCATAGGTAGATTATCAACCACTGAGTCACACAGGCCGGCCTGCTGTTCTTCACTTTAAAGACTCACAATCAATTTCTAAGTAAGTTTGCTATAATATGCAGAAAATTTACTCCTTTGAGATGGATTTTATAACAAGCTCATTTAAAATAAAGGTCCATTTACAAACTGTTTTCGAATTCATCAGTTCCTCTCAGTTCTATTAAACAGTTATTCATTTTCTCTCATAAATAGTTGATACACAACCACTCATAAATTATATATAATGTATTATTATATAACATATATTATATAATATATCATACATATTATATATTAAACGTAATTGCATATGTAATATATAATATGCCTAAATTATACAACATGTTATATAATATATGTACATAATTATATGTAATAAAATATATAACATAT
>NW_005370452.1:825049-849570 GCF_000412655.1 Myotis brandtii
CCACCCAAGCTCCCAGTGGAGGCTGGCTGGAAGCAGGTATCTGGGATTTATTTATCTTCTATAATTGAAACTTTGTTGCCTTGAGCGGAGGTCACAGCCAGCCAGGGCAGGTGGGAATCTTGGCTTCTTTCATCGCCGGGGCAACCAAGCCTCCTGCTTGCTTCAGCTCTGTGGCTGCCAGCCGCCATCTTGGTTGGGTTAATTTGCATATAGTCTCTCTGATTGGCTGGTGGGCATGGCTTGGGGCATAGCAGAGTTGCGGTCAATTTGCATGTTTCTCTTTTATTAGATTAGACTAGAGGGCCGATGCATGAAATTTGTGCGAGGGGCTCGGCTCTCGCAGCTGTGGCAGCTTGCCTCAGCCCTCACAGCCCTGGCTTCATTTGGAAGGTTGTCTGGAAGGTTGTTCGGCTGTCCGGTCTAATTGGCATATTATGCTTTTATTATTATAGATTCATTAATTTCTTTTCAACCTGGAATCATCTTTTAAAAATAACTTGTTCTGTTTGAAATAAAAAATTATATGTAAATATGACTTCTGCCTTTCAATAGTTTATAAGTTAAATAAGGAAATCTCAAATACACACTTAAAGTATGTGGGTAGAAAATTCAAATCTGTACAATTTAAGTAACTGAAAAAGTAATTGTTTTAGAGTGCAAATTCCATAGAGGGAGGAAGAGGGGGCGTTGCTTGATGAGGTGGAGAAGGCTTCCGGGAGGGCATGGAAGCTGTGGCTGGGAGAGACCGTGTCTGGAGGATGGGAGAGAAGAGCTCATTTCTAGAGGTACGGAAACACTAACACGACCTGATAGGCAAAGATGCAAAGGTCTCATGAGATCAAATGGTTCTGTGTATGCGGAACAACAGAACTCTCATTAACTGCTGTGCTAGTATAAATTAATAGATACTTTGGAAAATGTTATCATTGTCTAATAAATATGAAATTACACATATCCCATGACTAAACAATTTCATTGGTTAGTGTATGAGCAAGAGGTACTCCAGGACACATAAACATTTTTGCTCATGCAAACTAAAAGTGAAAGCCCTAGCTGGTTTGGCTCAATGGATAGAGGGTTTGGCTCAGTGGATAGAGTGTCCGCCTGCAGACTGAAGGGTCTCAGGTTTGATTCTGGTCAAGGGCACATGCCTGGGTTGTGGGCTCCATCCCCAGTAGGAGGCTGTGCAGGAGGCAGCCAATTAATGATTCTCTCTCATCATTGATGTTTCTATCTTTCTCTCCTCTTTCTTTCTCTCTGAAATCAATCTATATATATAAAAGCCTAAGTGACCTAATGACCAACGACCGAATGACTGGTGGACCGGTCGCTATGATGTGCACTGACCACCTGAGGGCAGCAGATACTCACAGGAGCTGCCCCCTGGTGGTCAGTGCACTCCCACAGCCAACCTCTCACCACCAGCCAACCTTCCACAGTCCCTCCCCCAGCTGGCTGGCCTCAAGGACCCCGATCACAGGACAGGTCAAGGGACCCCACTCATGTACGAATTCGTGCACGAATTTGTGCACTGGGCCTCTAGTAAAAATATAAAAAAAAACAAACAAAAAACCCCTCTAAAACTAAAAGTAAAAAAATCCAAATGCCTGTCTATGTTAAAACGGATAAACAGATTGTGGTGGTGTGTGTTCAGTACACATTCAAAATTATAATTTAATGGAACATGTAATAACAATGACAATAAACCAGAGCTACATGCAACAACATATGTGGATTTCACACGTATAGTGTTGAATGAAAGAAGTAAAGCACAATAGAATTTATATATAACTTTGAAACAAGGAAAACCAACTTTATAGTTTAGAAATATTTGAGTGGTAAAATCATAATTTAAAAAGATAATAATCATCAGAAAAGCCAAGATAGGAGGCACATCTAGGGTGGCGGGGGAGGTTATACTCAGAAAGGGATGCAGGAGGTCCTGGGAGGCTGCTGAGCCTTCATTTCCAGGCCTGGGTGCTGGTTATAGAAGCCTTCTCCTTATCCACATTTTGATGACACGTTATACACATCTGGATAAGTGAGTTGTATTTCATAACTTAAAAATCCAAATGGCAAAACCATAAACAGGAGAAAATTCATTGGCATGTGTTTGATTAGGAGAATGTATATGACATATTTAGTGGATGTAACTTAAGTGGTGATTTCATAATGAGAAGTATGAGGGCATATGTTTAGAAAGTTCTAATGGGGCCCCCCGGAAGCAGAAACACCTTGTGTAAGAATAATAAAAACTCAATTTCTAGACCAATTAGGGAAGCTTCTAAATATTGTTTTTATTTTCCCTGAATATATGTCAGTTAATGTATGTTGAGGAATTCAGTCGAATATATATGCATATATATATAATCATATATAATCACTTTATATGTGTAATTGCACACTTACATGTGGAGATAGTGGAAGCAAGAAAATTGTTTTGAAAATGTTGATAGACCTTGAGAATATATTTTTCTCTCTTTCTCTTACTCAATACACCCTCCTTCCCACCCAAACACACAATTACATGTCAGAAATGCCTTTAGATAAGTTCTTACAACCTGGTTTTATGTCTATGCAAATGGTTTACATCGTTAATTAAATTTTCTGGAAACCACTTTCTCATTAGCCCTCCATAGCAATCTTCTCAGCCACTCCCACTTATTCAGTAACGACTGAGGGAGTGGAGATGCTGAATGTTGCCAAAGTGGCCACACAGGAGCCTCAGATTTGGATTCCAACTCCCTGATTATCATCTCCTCCAAGAAAATTCCTTAATCAAGCATTGGTTTTTAGATAAGTTGCTACTAAAATTAAAAAACGGCTTCTCTGGGAAAGAGAACTTAAATACAGCCTATCACTGCCTCACAACATGGCGGCTGTTCCGTCTTCCTGTCAGGTCCCCCAGTAGCATGCTGAGAAGAGCAAACATCTATCAACTGCAACCAACCAGCTTCTAAGCAGGTGCAACACTACCTCCCAATATCAGCTTTTAGTGCTCTCGGCTATCAATACACAAAACTTTTATATAATTAAAGGGTAAGATTGATAGAACCGAGCAGAAAAAAGTCCGACTTGAACTTTTCAACAAGTGTCTCAATGCTGTCAGAATAAATATGGAAAATCCTACTCCTAATTTCAAGAGGACACTGCAAATAGAAGAATGAATTCCTGCCCTGTGAGTCTTCCAGAATTTACCTAATGAATGAATTTGATTATTTAGATTTTGGCTCTTTATAAAATCACAGGGTCATTACTCCATCCAAACCAAAATATACACTTTAGTGTACATTACTTAGGAAATCACATAGAACTTGTATTTGAATATCACCCAAAATAAACTACTATTAATCTGTTGGGGGGAAAAACTATGCTCACCAACCCTGGCCGAGTAGCTCAGTTGGTTGGTACATCAAAAGGTTTTAGGTTTGATTCCAAGTCAGGGCACATACCTAAGTTGTGGGTTCGATCCCCAGTCAGGGCTCATACAGGAACCAAAAGGTTTTAGGTTTGATTCCCAGTGAGGGCACATACCTAGGTTGTGGGTTCGATCCCCAGTCAGGGCTCATACAGGAGGGAACTGATTGATGTTTTTCTCTTACATTGATGTTACACTCTCTCTCTCTCTCTCTCTCTCTCTCTCTCTTTCTCTCTAAGACCAATAAACATATCCTTGGGTGAGGATAAAAGAATAACTATGCTCACTCATCTCTCATCACTAATTCCTCATAACTCAATACCCATCTCTCCCTACTCATCTCATAACTCTGATCACTCATTAGTCATTACCCATCACTGAACAGTTATCACCTGTCACTCATCTCTCATCTCTTATCTCTTATCTCTCAGTTCTCATCACTCATCAATTGTCACTCAGCATCTCTCCTCACTCACTCATCACTTATCAGCCATTACCCATCATGTATCACCCATTATTAGCATCATATCTTTCACTTATTTCTAATCACTTCTTTCTTGTCACTCATATCTCATTACTATCACTCTTATCCCTCATTACTCATCTCACATCACCCATCACTCATCTGCCAACATCATCACTCATCACCCAACACTTATATCCTATCACCCAATACAATCACTCATCACCCAACACCATCACTCATCACCCAACATCATCGCTCATAACCCAACACCCATATCTCATCACACAGCACCATCACTCATCACCCAATGACATTGCTCATCATCTAACACCATCTCTCATCACCCAATACCCAATACTCATCTCTTATCTTCACCTCTCTTTACTCATCTCTCACCTCTCATGTCTTGTCTCTCAACCCTCATCACTCAGTCACTCACCAAATGCTTCTCTGACTACATGAAGAAGTGACTTCTATATACCTTTAACCCTTACTCAGCAGATATTTAAAATGACAATGCACAGGGTACATGAGGCCCACACCATCACACATATTTTGCATCATCATACACTCTATTTGGATCTTTACTTAAAAATGCTAAATTTTTGTCTCTTTTGAAAGCTGGAGTTATTTCAAGCCTCTGTCTCTACTTCTTAATTGGCTCTTCCTGAGTCACCTCTGAGAGTCCATTTCCCACAGTCCCTCCTACCCTGTGTATTCACATCCCCCAGCATCCTCTCTCACGTCTGTCTGTCTGGTGCTTCCTGTTATTTTGGTTTTCTGCCTGTGTTGTAATGAGTTTTTAACTTAATTATGTGTTAAATAAATCCAAGTCCTGTATGTATGTCTCTATTCAGAAAGTTAGAGAGACTAGATCTAGCATTACTGTGCAGTAATGATTTCAGTCAAAATTCTATTTCTGTAGCTATCACAGAGGGCTACATGACACAAACAACCTAAACACAAACCAAATCCAGTCTTGATTTTTCTAGATGGGTTTAAATGTTAAAACAATTTGGGGGTGAATTATAGCAAAGAAAATGTTGATTAGGCCAATAAAATGGGAGCAAAATAGTCACACTGAAATAATACTGTAATCCTGTCCAGCTGTTAGAGGTGGACTGCACATTTAGATAAGAGCTTCCTTGGTGATGACCAATGCAGAGAAATGATGATTCTGAAAAGATTCACAATGCCCCTAAAATAAAATGCTGGTTTTGGAAAAGCCGTTTTTTTCTGACCCTGATACCTAGAAGCAGATGCCCTAGTGTGGCTTTTTAAAGAGGTGATGTGTGATGCATTTGAAAAGCTTAAGCGGTTCTGTAATTTGATTACAGAAACACAGGGCTCTGTAATTTAATGTTGGTGGCAATCCTTTTGATTTTGTTGGAATTGTGCACAGAATTTGCCGTGCATGTGTACACAATTTCTTTTTCTTGAGTTAAGTATCCAGAGTTTTCTCCAGGTTCTCAAAGGCAATATTCTGCAAATTGTGTTCCACAGACCATTTGTATCAGAGTCACTCAGGTAGCTTGTTAAAACACAGGGTCCTGGGCCCCACCGAAGAGAGAATCACTGAAATCACTGAAGGTGGGGCCCAGGAATCTGCATTTTAATAAATGGCCCATGTCTCCCAGACTTTCTACACACACACACACACACACACACACACACACACACAAAATCTTTAGTTCATTAAAGACAACAAAAATGGTGAACAACAACTTACAAAGAAGCAATTCCACAGAGGGCCCAAAGAAGACAGCTCAGATATATGGCTCTTCAGCAGTCGGTTTTGATCCAAAGGTAAAATGCCAAGTAACCAGGGAATTTATGGACGTCCTGTCCTTCAGACAGTCCTTCCTAAATATCATTTCTCCCCACAGGGCATTTCAGGAGGATTAGGAAACAGAATTTAAGGTTTTCTCTCCAGACAAGCACCTGTAGTCTGAAAAGTCAGTGTCTCAACTGTAGACAAAGCCATTTGACTTGCTCACCTGCCTGGGCAGAGGGCAGGATTAAGATTCTATTCTGTTCTTTCTAGGAACTTTGTGGGACTGAATAGTCACCACTGTCCCCAATCTCAGAGCAGGCCGGTGCTAAATGCCACACTTTGGGAATAGCCTGGAGAGATAGGAAATGAGAACTCTGACAATGAGGCCTTCCCGGAGCTCAGAAGCCGAGGACCGGGACCTGGCCCATTGGCAGGAGAAGAGGCCAGTAGAACCTGCTTGTGAATCATTGAGAACCAACCCAGTGCCCATCGTGCTCACAAAGGCAGAGTTGCTCATTGGCCAACTGCAGTTGGTAGTGGTGGGGTGGCCAGTAGTCCTTGTGGCAATGCCTGCTCCCAGGTTGGGCCCTTCGATGCCATGCGGCCTTATCCACAGCTGCTGGCCAGTCATGCTAACGATGCGTGACTTCCTGGAACATTTCACACTCTGTCTTTTATTTTCTATTTCATGCATCCACACCAGGAGAGAATATTTAATTCTGTGTTATGGAGAAACATATAGATGTTCACACACATGCACATGCACACCCTTAGTCTCTCTCTCTCTCTTTCTCTCTCTCTCTCTCTCTCTCTCTCTCTCTCTCTCTCTCTCCAAAGAGAAAATGTGGTTTTGCAAACCACATGCCTCCTTCAAAATGCTGAAGTTCTTTCTCCCTGGGTTTCCTGTTTTCCCTCCCGACTCTGAGGATCAGACCTAGCATGGAAGAAGTGAATGTACTAAATTTATTTGACTCTGAAAGGGAGTTAAGTTTCCCCAGGCTGTGAGCCCTGCTTCCCTCCGGCAGCGCCACGCCCGCCATGCAGAGTCTGAGCCAGCTTCACTTCAGCCAGCACTACCTAGGGGGGCAACGGCAGGTTGGCTGCTTTAAATCATCCATTTCCCAACCTGGATAGACTTAATGCTTATTTTTGTTCTCAAAACTCCTGTCAAGTAGAAAAGAGAAATGGGATCACGGGGTCTGATTATTGCATAAAAGTAATCTTTATGCATGCAAGAAGGAATTATTTCTCAATAAATTGTGTTAAGATGTCTGTATTTCTGATAGAGCTCAGTCATAGCATAACCATCTGGTGTCATTTCTTTTCTCCTATCATTTTACTCATAACCCTATTATTATTTTTTTCTGCATTCTAGTGTATCATTTTAATTCTGTTTTAAATACCTTTTGGAAAAACATTAGGAAGTGGCTGTGAGATAAAGCGTAAATGCATATATAATGTGCACATTCTACAACCAAACTTAGAAGAAAAAAACGAAAAGAAAACTAAAAGTTTTTACTTCCACTACCTAGAATTTCATTAATTAAATGATCTCTCCTCCCCAGTAATACATAATTGTCAGGAAAAACTCGTTTATTCTGCAACATCAGGCTTTCATACGGGATTTATTTGAGAATAAAATAAAATGGTTCCTGCCACCTCAATGAGTAACTACATCTCTCTCACATTTCTCCCAGGTAATCCCAGGACTATACCATGAGAATTTGTAGTTTTATACGGTGATGCTTTGTATTTGGACTCAACATTATCAGGCAGCAATAGCTCTCCATGTCTAAAACAATGTAAGTCTGTTCTTTATATTTATATGTTAACTGTCTTCAGGGGCCCAGGTGATGTGTCTCCAGCAGGCCCTGGCATGTGGACGGCTCAGAGAGCTGACTCTGAAGGAGAAGGTAACCAGAATCCCTAATGCAGGAATTGGGGCTTTGCCTTGATACAGACAATACCTACTTGAACTATGACCGTGCCCCACCAGACCACATTTTGGTAACCCTCCTAAACTCGGGCTGGCCACTCTGCCCATCTGATCCCAATGTGTGTCTGATAAGCCAACCTGGTCCTCCAGCTCCTCCCTCTTCCCTGCAGGCAGGGCTCCTCCACATTGGCCATGGCACAGCTACTCAGAAAGGCTCACCTCTCTCCCCTCCTCCACCTGCCAGGGCAGCCCCTCCTTTGGCCAAGCTTTGGTTGGAAGGACCCACTGGGACCTCCCCCCGCCCTTTCCAATGACCTCCCTGCATCATAGTGGGGGATTCCACCTTAGATGTACTTTCAACAATGACTACATGTTTTGTGTAATTATGACGTGTCCTTTATCTAGCATGTTTTAGATCTGTAGGCAAACATTTGCTGTCAAGGGCCAGAGAGTCGGTATTTTGGGCTATACAGTCTTTGCTGCAACCACTCAGCTCTCTCATCCGTGGCACAAGGGCTGTGAGGGGCGAGGCCTTGTGTAGTGAAACTTGGATTCAGTTCCTCAGTCACTTCTTTCCCTTCATGCTCAGAGTCCTAGATCTGCTCCACGCTGTCCACATCCAAAGCCTCCAAGTCCTCTAAAGTCAGTCAGTTAGCTGCGTGGTCTTCCTATCTCCTTCCTGATTCTTCAAGAAGCATCCGGCCCCCAGAGCTCCCTTTCCTCACTTTCCAGGAGGCGGTGATGGCTATTTACTTTAAGAATGACAATAGTACTGAAACCTGGCATCCAACAGCTGCCCCCCCACTGTATGTGGATGGCACCTCTCCACCCTACACCCCTCCTTGGCACCCCAGACGCTGACCCTACTGCTTTTTCCTCTCAATTCAAGCCCTTTGTTTCTCCAAGCTCAGCTCAGGCCGTACTTTTCCTCTGCTCAGAGAGGAGTAGCCCATCTAGCCCCGATGCTCCCGACACCATCCTCAGCCGGGGAGAGCCTGTTCCGAGCCTCTACCACACGGCACAGGCTGGGCGGCTGCCCCGTATATGTGTGTGTGTGTGGTGTGTGTGTGTGTGTGTGTGTGTGTGTGTGTGAGATGATCACAGTCTGGCGCTGCTCTAACCTCAGATCATCAAGAAGTGCTGCTGCAGACCTCAGCCTGCTGGCTGGGGCAGTCGGCCACACACAGCCCATCGGTCCGTGACCAAAGGAGAAAAACAAGGACACTGAAGTTTTTATAAAGCAGCATGTTTCAATATTTAAAAAATTCTTTAAAATATTTCCACTATTTCTTTTTGCTACTCAGTCAGAAGATATTAGTATTCACCGTCTCATAATTTGGTCAACTTTTTTAAAAAAATTAAATCCTCAACCAAGGATGTTTTTTTCACTGATTATTTAGAGAGAGAGAGGAAGGGAGTGGGAGAGAGAGAAACATTGATGTGAGAGAGAAGCATCTGTTGGTTACATCCTATATGTGCCCCAACCAGGGATAGAACCCGAGACCTGGGTATGTGCCCTGACTGCAAATTGAACCCATGACCTTTTGGTGCATGGGAGGATGCTTCTATCAGCTGAGCCACACCTGTCAGGGCTGCCCAACATTTTTATTTTTGTTGGTTTGGAAATTGTACTGGACTGTGCAGTCTCCCCCAAATCTGGGAACTCTGTTCTACAAATGCATACATGGCACAGACAAAGGACAGACGCACCGTGCGCATTGCATTAGCCATCTGTCCTACTTGAACCTATGTTCTGTATAACCAGAAAGTCTGTAAATGTTGCTGAAGCTACAAGGGACCACAGTCACGAGTGGAAGGCAGATACAAGTGATATTAAAGTCGGGCCTCCTTTCTTTTGGGGTCCTAACAAATAGCTCAGTTGCCACTTTCCTTTCCAGGGAAGTTTCTGGTTGGGTAGCTGAGTCGCAGGGAGTTAAGTGATCTCCCTACGGCGTCTTCTGACACACACACCTTCCCACGGAAAAGCTCGTTCTGCTTGAGTTAGAACCCAAGCACCTTCCCGTCCTGAGTCATTTGCTCTAACTACTAACGCAGGGCGCCCCGCTGGAGGGGACAGCCGGCTCCACGCTCCCTGCCGCTCTGCGCTCTCCTTCTGTGCCATCTGTTTTTCAAAAGACATCTTCTTTTATTAAGCAGACCCCAAACCCCCATCCTTTCTCTCTCTCTTTTATTTTTGGTGTGTGTCATGTTAAAAAGGGTAACAAATAATTTTTCAATTTAATTTTTTATGACTTTCCTCATCCTTGATAACAAAATCAGGACACAGTGGGATAATTATCTAATTGTCACCAGGTATTTCTTTTACCATCTGAAAATGTATATGAACTCTCAATCTGACCATCTATATTATCACGTCTTTGGGTAAAACGATGTGCGCCCAAACTATTAGGTATGCTCGTTGCTTGCTGTGAGGATTCTTCACGTTATTTTTCACATAAAGATGAATAATTTGGTGCTATTGGTCAGGAAGAAATTTAATGACACGTGAATTTGTTTATGGAAGTTTGAATTTGGTCATGCGGCTCATTTCAGGTTCACCTCCTGCAATTCCCCTGAAATAGAGAAGTTCTGTCTACAAATATTTACGATTTTCAGGGGAAATGCCTCACGGAAGCTCCCCAAGTGGTCAAGTCTGGGGTCTGGAAGGAGATGAGGGCTCCTTGGTGCTGATCCTCTGCCCTGTGTGAGCGTTAGCTGAGGCCTCTCTGCACCTAAGAGACCAGCCGCCTGCAGTCTGGGTTCTTCCTGGGCCCTCTGTTCATGTCAACAGCAGTCTGTGCAGACTGCTCTTCCAGAAAAACAGAAAACAGCGCTAACAATGACAGCGATGCTGATCCTGGCACCTCACTGAGCACCTCCCAGTCCATTGTGTCCTCCTGTGGTTCCCAGCGCCCTGGGCTGGAGCTTACCCTTGTGTCCATTTTACAGGAGAGGAGAGTCAAACGGAGCAAACGTGCTACCAAGTAAATGGGAAGGACCTCCTGGGGCTGAAGCACCATTTCCTCGTTTTTTAAATTGTCACTGAGTGCCCACCTGATATTTGGGGGCAGGAGATTCATGACAGAAAGTAAAGGGGAAGCCTGCTGGTGAGCGGAGGGGGTGGGGAGGAAATTCCCATTTTAGGGGAGAAGATGTGCCAAGCGCTGGAGTTCGGAGGGAGAGAGACTGGACCAACTGGGAGAGAAAAAGGCAAACACCTTTTTCTGGGCTTCACAGGCAGGCATTGTTTTCTCTCTCTCTCTCTCTCTCTCTCTCTCTACCCAAGGATATTCCATCCCTCTGGCTGTCTGAATGCAGATCTAAGTCTGTATGCTCAGCTCCCTTAGTCACAATGCTAATCTGACAACTGCTTTACCTGGAGTGTGGATTTCTCCCAGTAACGTTTATACCTGACCAGGGTGACAGTTTTCAACAACAGGGATTAAAATCTACTGACGCAGGTTACATTTCAGGCATTCAGCTCGGGCAGGGAAAGGAAAGGAAGATGCTTGACTGTTCTGAATCTGGAGCACAGGCCAGAAACACAGTCCTCTCTGCAGGGGTGTCTGAGTGGATGTGAGTTACTGGGCCCAGCGTGGGCATTCCGGGGAAGGTGCAGGTGGTGTGGTCACTGTTATACACACGGCTCTCCTGGCACCAACGTGTGGGAACCAGTGAGAAGAAAAGCTAGAAGCACCACTCTTCCAGTGCCCATCTCCAGCACTTCCTGCCATCGTCTCTATGGCTGGGCAGGTGGCAACGACATGGTTTTTCATTAGCCCCTTGATGGCTCAGACACTAGTAACGTGCTCAGAGCTCCTCTCTAACTTCAGGGGTGTTTACTAATTGTGTGACCTCAGGCAAGTCATGGAATGTCTCTAAAGTCACGGTTCTGAACTACACAACGGAGATAAAGACAAATACCCACGTCACATCTTCATCAAAGTCCAGTGAGGTTGCTTGTACATATAGACATGACCTATTAAAACACAAACCAGTGAGCCCTTGAGAAATTGTTGCTGACTTTTGACCAATAGATATGTTGGAGGGGAACAGAAGCAGATGGTGAGCCATCACTGGTGATCTGACCTCCGTCCTTCTCTGGGCCCAGCGTGCTGGCAGCCCCTCAATCAACATCTCCTTTGAGGATAGGACTGGTGAAGAGCCCTCTGTCAGGGTCCCAGGCTGAGTAAATCTTGGCTTGAATGAGTCCCTGGTGAGCACCAAGCCTCAGTTGCCTGGTGTACAAGATGAGAAGAATCCAGCAAGCCGCCCTCACACGCTTGTTTGGAACTCCCACGAAGCCGCCTTGCACGGTCATCTGCAGGCCATGCAGGCTGACTGTCCTGTTCACACTGGTCTCCGGAGAGGCCAACCTCCTGCTGTCAGCCTTAAGGAAGCAATCTGGGTTTTAGTGGACAGCAGAAGTCTTCAGAGCTCCTGCGAGTCCTCCCCGGAACCGAAGCTCAGCTGTGTCTTATGATGAGAAAGCCTCTGACCCACCACTGCAGACACGGGAGGAGCAGTCCATAAACACACCACAGTGCAGAGCATCCCGTGGGGACCCGGGGCCGTAAAGACCCGGATAATTGAGCTGGTTTCCTGCTTTGGTTGTGTGCTGTGCATGAGATGATTGGTGTGTTTTTTGGGCTAAGAGCAGCCATAGGTTGAACTAAAATGCCATTCCTGGATAAGATGATCTATCTCTTTGGCTCCACCGGTAAACACATCCCATTGGGCATCGCTCATATACTTTTATGGCCTCCCTGTCAGAGAGGGCCCCATCACCACACCTGATCAAACATTCTTTGGGGGCCTCCTTTTAAGTTTATTTTTTATGCCATCTGGGGAGAGCATAACCCATAAATTCAGCCCGATGCGTCCTCACGATTAACTAATCCTGCAGCAGCTCTCAGGGGCCTGCCAGGCACAAACCCTTTGAAGAATTTGTGCAGGATATTGCAAGTGATATTCGCTGTGGGACGGAGGGTTAAGGACTGAGCTGAGACTGTTTTCTTTGCCATTAGAGTTACCACTTGGCTAAATGTCATTTAGTCAAAATGCTGGATTCTGCAGGATTTGCAGATGGGGCTGACTATTTGTCTTTAATAAATTCATTGACTCACAGAAGAGGTATTAGACTATTTGTTTGAGGAAAGGATGTGTAAGAGGTACCAGACTGCCGATGCGCAGTTTCATTAGGTCCGTGCAGCTCAGAAGTGCTCAAATCCAAATTAAGCTCCAGAGTCTTCTTGGAAAACATTGTAACAGCTGTGGAATGGGGAAGGGAATTGAAATGACTGCGACCGGAGGCATTTAAAGGGGTATCAGCTCAAGCCTTTCCCACGATATGCAGCCATAGGCACGGCTATTTTATTTTTTTCCTTAAGTCAAGGCCAGGCGTTTTAACAATGGTGTGTGAATGCTTGACTTGCTTCTGAAGTTCCGCTGTCTTAAAACCCCATCTGCAGAAACTGCTTCTAAGTATTGTTTCCAGCCACTGAGGACACGAATTGGCAAATGATTATTTTCAACCTAAAACTCAAATTTAAGAGGCATCAGGCTAATTGTGGGAAATCATTTCTCTTTTGAATTTCATATTAATGAACCTATTTGGAGATCTTGGGAGATAAAGAATAGAATTGATGGCATCTTAATGCCCCTTATGATTCTATAAATAGTTATTGATGATCTTGGACCAATACTCCCCCTATTGGATTCACTTCTTCACAAGAATTAACCTCAACTTGAACACTATAACTTTTGCCATAAAATCAGTAATCATTAAATATCAGTTAGAAGGAACTCTTGATTCAAGATAATTTTTTCCCCCTTTGCTTCTAGTGTTCTGTTTTCTTGTGTGTATTGCTTGAGGTGTATGATGGCGACTTTTAGGTACATTAAAAATATTGGTGTATACAGAGATGAGCACCTGATTTCAGCACATAGGTTGTTTATAAGAACAGCTTTTATTAATTCAACAAAATTTACTCAGCACCTGCTCTGTTAGGCTTTTTTTCTCATGCTCAGGAAAAGCAGTGATCAAAACAGTGGGGATTTTTTTTCATGTGCTTTCATTGTAGTTAGAGGAGGCAGACTGTCTGTGTGCATGCTCATGTGTGCATGCGTGTGTGGGTATGTGTACATGCGGGTATGTGTGCATGCAGTTAAGTGCAATAAATTTTTTGGAGCACAAAGAAGCAAAGCCAACTAAACAGGGAGTGCTGGGAGTGGGGTGGGGCGCAGCACTGTTTGGTAGGCCTTTGAGTAAAGGCCTAAAAGAAGTGAGACACAAACCTGACGATGAACTGACAGCCATCTAGAAGAGAAGGGAACATGCTCTATGCAGGTGCAGACCAAGTGCCTGACGCGAGCCGTCTCATCCTCAGATCAGCTGAGTGAGGTTGTGGCGTCACATCCATTTCATAGATGAGAAATCTGAAGCCCTAGTAGTGGATGCAGTTTCTGGAGAAATTTAGGTTCTGCAATGTTAAGTTGAAGGGCTGGATTTAAATTCACAAGTGCATGGTTCAAAAGCACGTTGCTGGTCCTCCAAATGTCTGCCCTCGCTGGCTGATGACACTTACAGGGCAAACCTCCGCCACAAACTACAGGCAGGCAAAGGTTAGAGTAGCCTGTCGTCCTGGGAGATGTGGAGCAGGAGGCCTCCCGTATTTTTTTGTGTATTTTCAACAAAATGCAGTAGGATGGGCACTGATTTCACCATCCTGGGAAAACATTGCTCACCTGTGACCTGTTCACCTTTGTAACTGCCACAGAGCCTTTACACAATGGGCATTCAACAAAGACCCACCAAACAGAAGAGAATCCACCAAACTCATTCCTATAAAATTCACCTGACAGTTTATCTGAATGTTTACTGGTTCTGGGAAACCAGTTTTAATCTGGAACTTCAAGAAACCCATGGATTAATGACTCATAGAACTAAAAATGCTCTTAAATGTGCTCAATGATAGGGCTGTAACGGGATTTTGCATGGATCCCAGGTGAAAATTAAGCCTGTTCCCTGGTTTAGCACCACGTGTAGATCATGTGGTATCAAAATGCTTATCAGGCGGCTTGGCTTCTCCACCTTAGTTCAGGGCCCCCTTTCCCTGGGGGAGTCTGGGACTTTGGTTGACTCTGCTGTTCTAGGCATGAATTCTAAGTAAGTGGAGTGCTTGCTTCAGTAGCACAAATGCAAACCCACACATATATGGGCAACTAATTTTTTATCCTTACCCGAGGATGTGTTTATTGAATTTAGAGAGAAAGGAAGAGAGAGAGAGAGAGAGAGAGAGAGAGAGAGAGGTGAGAAACATCAATAGGTTGCCTCCTATACTCTACCCAACTGGGGATCGAACCCCAAACAAACCTAGGTATGTGCCCTGACCAAGAATTGAACCTGAAACCTTTTAGTGTATGGGAGGATGCTCTAACCAACTGAGCCACCTGCCCAGGGATTTTTTTTTTGACAATTAATTTTAGAAAAATATGCCAAGAATATATAATGGAGAAAGGAAAGCATCTTCAATAATTGCCGTTGGGAATACTGGACAGCCATGTGCAAATGAATAAAAGTAGACTGCTACCTGACACCGTACACAAAAATGAGTCAAATAGATTAAAGATTTTAAATGTAAGACATGAAACAATAAAAATATATAAAAGAAAACATAGGCAGTAAACATATGAACCTTGGTCTCTGAGGGGTGTTTGTGAACTTGACTCCGAAGGCAAGGGAGGTAAAAGAAAAAAATAAGTGAGTGGGACGACATCAAATTAAAAAGTTTCTGCACAGCAAAATAAACCTTCAATAAACAAAAAGGCAACCTACTGAATGGGAGAAGATATTTGCAAAGGATACCTCAAACCAGGGGCTAATATCCAAAATATATAAAGAAGTGACACAAGTCTAAGAAAGTGAGAGTCTCTCATTATGAAGTACCCACTTCGGGGGTGGTGACGAGGGTCCGTGGCTTTCATGGGGCTGCTGTGACTTTAGGGCAGCCTGGCCTGAGGAGTGCGATGGTTTATAGCATCTTCAATGCCCATGTTCAAGAGCTCAGTGACTATGTGGAGAGACTTAGTGGCAAGAGCGGTGAAAGGATTTGCTGGATGGGAAAGAGCTATGGAATGGTATAGTTTTATCAAATTAACACAGAAATCATAGCTCATCAAACTACCTCTCTGTGCTGATGGCTGAGAAGCTTTTGATTTGTATTTAAAGCCCTTGAACTCCTGAGTTTATTTTGGTGTTTGCCAACTCTCTGTAGCTTCCTCTTATCATCCTGCCTTCAATTACACCTTCTTTTCATCCTATTGTGACTAGTTGAGTTAGCCATTCAAAGTTTTTGAATCAGAGGCAGCATAAACAAACTAGCAAAAATACATATGTGTATACAAATACACTTGATATTGCCGATACGGAGCACTCCTGAGCATTCACGAAAATGGACTTAACATTTTGGGACAATAGTCTGGGAATTAGTCTAAGGTACACCCGTATTTCAGTAACAGCCATTAATTCTAAATTGCTTTTCAATCATTTAAATAAGAAATGAATTTGGAATTTTCATGTCTCTCGATGGCCATGTGATACTGAATATGGTTTTTAAAAAAATGCCCATTATCTGGAAAATATCTTCCACCTAATGTCTGTGCTTTAGTAGAATATTGTCTCAATCTGGACCGGACTCAGTAACAGAGCTTTCTGTAGGAACGGAACTTTCCGTGTCTGGGGTTGTCCCAGGTGGTGGCCACCAACCACATGTGGCTGCCAAACACTTGTAATGTGGCTGGTGAGACTGAGAAACTAAATTTACAATGTTATTACTTAAGTATAGCATAGGGAACACAGTTAATAATATTGTAATAGCTACGCATAGTGTTAGATGGTACTAGACTTAAGGGTGATCACTTATATGAATTACATAAATGTTTCATCACTATGCTATACACCTGAAACTACTAGAATATTGCATGTTGACTGTGATTGAAAAATAAAATAATTGTGTTTAAAAATCATTATTTAATTTTTTTTAGATGTGAGTGGCCACATGTGGCTAATAGTGACTGCCTTCACACAGGTCTTCAGAGTAAGTCCAGCATGCTCACAGGACTGATGGGTGTTATGATGGGAGAGTAAGAAGTCCCTCGTGCAGGGTGTTTATACCTTGCCAAGCACATGGAAGATTAGGAACTGTGCCGTGCTGCAGGCAACGGTGGAGTAAAGATTGGGTTTTAGTGCTCATCCCTGGGAGATGGTGACTCTCACTTCTCGGGGCAGAGATGATGGTCAGGCCACCGCACCGGAAGGAAACAGTGAAAGAGGCAAAAGAGGACAAGTGGAAAGGTCAGAATGTGAGCCAGTGCCAACAGCTAACAGGAATTGAAGGCCTTTGTTTTGGACCTGAAAACAAATCTGCAGACCATGTTCAAATTGCATTTTAGCTGCAGGCTTTTCAGAAGAACAGTGGTGCTAGTCCAGCACCATAAAAAAGAGAACAGGAGGGAACTGTGCGAGGGCAGGCAGCATCCAGAGTAGTGGCCTCGGGAAGTGTGAGGGGATCTGGATGCACAACTCTCTCTCCCCAGGAGCCTGGAGGCATAGGTGCCAATCGCCTGCTATGGCTCAGCCCAGTTGACAGGTGTCCTGGCCCTCAATCCACTGAGTCAGCAGCCAGGTGAGCGCAAGCTCAGGTGAGCACAGTGCTGGGAGGATTCAAGAGGAAATCCCGTCTGTTCGGCTGCCACCTCATCTGCACCTGTTCCTGCGTTCTGGCTGGTTCTCTGGGGAGAAGTCATGTCACGGAACAGGAAGGACATTCTCCCAAGGTCACCATGCAGCCAGGGCACAGGTGATACCAATCCTGCTGCCTAGAGAGCTCGAGGAAGTGAGACAACTGTCCAGCTCCTGCCCTTTCCTCAGCGGAGGGACAGACCGTCCTGCCTGCCCTGGCTGCTCCCGAGAGCCCACCCGCCCCGGAAGCCGGGGTCACTCAGGGGCCCAGGAAAAAGTGACCTGAGATCCAAGCCCCAGGAAAATTAGGAGCTGCCAGGCCCTCACTGTCCGGTTCGCACTTGTAGAAATGATGCAGTTCTTATCCGGTGCTTTTGGGAGCAGATTTCTCCCTTACGAGATTTAAGGAAAACCTCCGTTTAGTGCACCTGCATTTTGTCCTTGCTTTTACTCTCTACGCAACCCTGAACATGCAACCCCGTGACTGTCTTCATGCCCTGGTTCTGTATTTGTGGGCAGGGAATCTGAGCCAAAACCCAAATCAAACCCCACCCGGGCATGCCTGGTGTGGCGGTTGCTGCCAGTGCTCTGACCGCAGCTCTCCCCTCCCACAGCCACAGGAAAGGTGAACTCTATGTGCACCTATGTTTCTGTGCCTGAGGTTTTCTCTTGGACGGGGTCCACGTGCCACATTGGGGCTCCCAGGAGCGTGGAGTGGCCCTGGACTGGTGCTGAGGGCAGTTGGTGTGTGAACATCTGGCTCCCTGGGCCTGGTTCCGAGGCTGAGTCTACAGGAGCCTGAAGTCTTCCCAGAAGGGTTGACTCCCTCCAGTGCCCCCTGGTTTCTGGAGGGAGCATGCGCCTCCTACTGGCTGCCCTTCCTTCCTTGTCATTCCCCCCTCACCCCAGATGAGCCACCTCTCTCTGTCCTTGCCCTAGAGTCTGCCCCCACCTCCCAGAGACAACAGCAGCCGGGAGAGCTCTTTAATTGACAACTTGAGTTAATGACCCACTCAACAGAGGCAAAGTCTTTCTTTTCCTTCTCCCTGTACATGAGGAGAGTCCTGCTTCGGAGGCATCCAGCCAGCTCACTACTCAAGCTCACATCCTTGACACAGTCCCTTCCTACCGAACATCTGCTGCTTTAACTATGTCGGCTGCTCTAAGCTTTGGAAAAGAAAGGTTGGCCTCATTTCCTGTGACAAGGCCACCCTGTTTCACGCCACAATGAGGACCAGGCAAGACGCACTTGTTTGAATGGGACCGTGTAAGAGCACCGTCTGAAGTGCAGCCCTTCCAATGACCCTCTGCACCTGAGAGGCACCAGAAAGAAGGAAAATGAGGGAATGTTCCAGAATGATAATAATAATTCGTGGAATGATAAACAGAGGGTTGCCAATGGCCCCACGGAGGCATCTGGATTTTAAAGGTCTCAGTGATGATAGCAAGTGGGAGACGTGCCAGGTAGTTTATTTTAAACCCGTCTGTCTATTTGTGATTCACACATGCTCCGTTTCAGGAGCAGGAAAGAGCAGGGATGTCCCACCCTGGTCACTGCTCGTCTGGGCTCTGGTCCCTGCGCTCGCTGTGAGGAGCGAAGCTTGAAGCTGGTGATGTTGGCTCCCTGCCCGCTGGAGGGAGGGTTTCCATGAGTAAATTTCAAATTCAAAGTTGGAGGCAGCTGCATTGAGTGAGAGAGAGATAACGTCACTCAGATGCTGGCCCTGGAAGTCACCGGTGCTTTCTGCCATCCTTTATTGGAAAATGGCAGGATTTGCTAAATGGCAAATTGGACAGCAAACGATTCTCATTTATTTTTCTCCTTCAGATCATTTAAGCAAATTCATATCAAAAAGCAAATTTTACTTGCCCTTCTTTATAATTCTTACTACAAGCCAAGTGAGGCAGAGAAATTCCGGAATGCTGCAATTTTCTCTGGGGAAAAGCAATTATGGGAGCTGGTATTATCAGCAAAAAGCTCCCCTAAGTATTAAGTGCATGAGTCCAGTTGGCTTGGTAAATCTACTCTGGATATGACTAGGAAAGGATAGGGACCCACTTGCTTTTTTTCATATGCTGGGATTTAAGATTTTTGTCTTTATTATTTCCTTTCCTTATTTTTTCTGGCCAGCTTACCTTTTGAATTTGCTAACAGCATACACTCTTTGGATTTCTAATTCGCAGTTTTGTCAGGATGCCTTCAACCTTGTGAAACCCTTTTCCCAGGATAAATGTGGGTCCTGGGAGCCCTGCCCATTGTAACCCAGAACAGCATAAAAAGCGCTGAGAATTATGAGCCATCTGGGCAACTATTAAATTTCATTAGATCTCTGTTTCCGCATCTGAATAACCAGATATAAGCTCGAGGGGGGCATAGTTTTCCCTACAATTATATATATATAGCTCCAGTATGGAGGACAGAACTCATTACATAATAGGTGCTCATTAAATTCTTCTTGAGTGAATGGAGGATGGTGTGATTCACATCTCTTTCAGTACTAAGTCACCAAGAAATAGATCTTCTTAGTGGGAATCTAACATCACTTCAAGGCTAAGACATAGATGAAGCATAGCAGGCACTACTTAGATTGTACTTAGAGGACCAACCCATAAAAATATTCTAGCAATGAAAGTTATGGATACAGGATTCTTCCAATCAAGTCAGAAAATATCCTGTTGACTAATTTGGGAAACCCTGTTCTTTTAAGTAGAAGCAGTTGTTCAAAAAGATGAACTTAAAAAGCTGGACACTTGTCCACTACTTAAATTTAGAACCATTCTTTTTTTAAAAATATATATTTATTGATTTCAGAGAGGAAGGCAGAGGGAGAGATAGAAACACCAATAATGAGAGAGAATCATCAATCAGCTGCCTACTGGGGTTTGAGCCAGCAATCCAGGCATGTACCCTGACCAGGAATCGAACCATGACCTCCTGGTTCATAGGTTAACACTCAACCACTGAGCCACACCTGCCGGGCACCACCATTCTTAGTCAGCAACAATAACAGCAACAACAAACCCTAACCCTAGACGATTTGTTCAATTCTAAGACAAGTGATGACTTTTAAAGTTATTTAATGATTGTTCTAAATTTTATTTTTAAATTCATGTCTGCTGATATGTACTAAACCCTGGAACACCTACAGCATCTCTGAAAACGTAAAATTGTTTAATGTTTCAGCATGTATCCTATTAAAACCATGTCCTGCACATCAAGTCTTCTGGAGAGAAATACATATTCCTGAATCTCTCCTAAGATGTGCTGAATGAAAGCAGACCTTCACATCTACGTTTCCAAAAGCCCCAGGGAGGAGCCACCTAAAGCTGAGCCAGAGACGGTTACCAAGTCTCCAGTGTGCCACTGAGATCTAGAACGACATCAGATGGTACACATGGACCCTCTGCCAGGAGATGCCTGCTCCTCTGGGCTCTACTGCCTTCCCAGTTGATCTGATATGTTCGTTATATTATTAGACCATGAAGAAGCCATAGACTCCAGGATTTGGAGCTTTCCATAGCATACTACCAAAAGCATAGACTCAAATATGTTTCCATCTTACATATTTTTATAACTATTTTTTCCCTTTGCTCTCTTGACAAAGTAATTATAGAACATTCACATAATTGCCCCACAGGCTACATCTCCCCAACTGGAGATGTCTTTGCTGAAGGTTCAGTGCCCTGGACAGAGTGTGTTACTTAGTGTCAGCGCCCATGCTGTCCTTGACCCCAGGAATTGCACTTGGAATTTATCCTAAGAAAGTAATTGGATACGTTGACATTGGCATATGTGTGAGAGTTTTCATGCCAGTATTTCCCATGAGACCAAAAAGCACAAGTATAAACGCTCAATGGAAACTAAATGAGGTTGTATCCATACAAAGGAGCATGTACATGTGGCAATGCTCCCCTTCACTGTTAGTGTGGAGATAGCTGTTCGAGATGGTTCCAGCCTTGGGAGCCTTTTGTTGAACCCGCGTCCAGGAGAACAGGGGCTGGAGGAGAGAACATGCTGCTCTCCCAGTATCAAGACAATCAGCTATCACAAATTTTCAAGCTCAGGGCTCCTTCTCTTCTTTAAGATCCATGCAACTTTCCCATGTTGTGTTCTCTGTGGCTCCCCTTTCTTCCTGTCACTCAGTGTGTGGGTCCTTGTATAATGTGGATTCTTACTCTTAAAGACCCTACAGCAATTTCCTCTTTTCAGCAATCATATTTTTCTTCTTCCTTCAAACCGTTTCACCATGACTATTAAACTAGTGTATTTTAACGCTGGTTTTCTGCAGCCCCGATAAAGTGTTTCAGTTCTATCTTTTAGAACATTTACATGGCCTGTTTGGTGGGGAGTGTGCACCTGAAATGCATGATGAGGTTCCTTTCCCACGGCTGTAATCTCATCGCCTGCTCCTAAGTATATGCCTCATTTGTGCCTCTGTTTTCCTCACGGTGTTTATGACTCCTCACTCCTACTTGAGCGAGGATTACAATGTTATTGGCTATAAAGCCTTTAAGCTCTCTTTTCAGGTATGTTTCAAGCCTTGATCTTCTATACTAACCGGCACCGCCTGCTCCACCAGCTGACATGGACTGAGTGGAAAGAATGATGTGCTCAAGGGCCCCACCTCCCCCTCTCTTCTGGGTGCATTCACTCCCCCCTCCCCCCGTTAATAAGAGCCCCAATGCGCATTTCTATTGGCAAATCAATAAGGCTAAAGGAAGAAATCTGATGTGAGCCATGGTTATTACACACCATTTTGTATTTGTGTTCTTCACAGGGGAAAGTATGGCAGTTACGTATGAACCTCTGTTTAATCAGATGACAAATTAACAATAATAACAAATAATTATCCACTTAGATACCTGATGTAGAAGTTGAAAATAATATTTTAATGGGGATTGCATTGAATCTATAAATTGCTTTGGGTAGTATGGACATTTTAGTGATGTTGATTCTACCAATCCATGAACACGATATGTTCTTCTATTTGTTTATGGCTTCCTCTATCTCTTTTTTCCATGTCCTGTAGTTTTCCAAGTATAGATCTTTTATCTCCTTAGTTCAGTTTATTCCTAGGTATCTTAATTTTTTTGGTACAGTGGTAAATGGGATTTTTTTTTAGTTTCTATTTCTGTGAGTTTATTATTGGTGTATAAAAAAGCCATAGATTTCTGGGTGTTAATTTTGTATCCTGCCACATTGCCAAATTTATTTATTAACTCTAGTAGTTTTTTGATGGAATCTTTGGGGTTTTCTATGTACAGTATCATGTCATCTGTGAATAAGGACAGTTTTACTTCTTTTCCAATTTGGATGCTTTTTATTTCTTCTTATTGTCTGACCGCTATGGTTAGCACTTCCAGTACCATATGGAACAGAAGTGGCATATTTCACAGATCTAGAACAAACTATCTAAAATTCATCTCGAATAAAAAAAGACCCCAAATATCCACAGCAATCCTGAGAAAGGAGAACAAAGTTGGAGGGATCACAATACCAGATATCAAGCTATATTACAAAGCCACGGTTCTCAAAACTGCCTGGTACTGGCACAAGAACAGACATAGAGACCAATGGACTAGAACAGACCAGAAATAGACCCAAGCCATATGCTCAATTAATATTTGACAAAGGAGGAAAGAGCACACAATGGAGTCAAAACAGTCTCTTCAAATGGTACTGGTAAATTTGGTCAGATACATGCAAAAAAAAAAAGTAAAAGAAGATCACCAACTTACACCATACACAAAAACAAACTCAAAATGGTTAAAGGATTTAAATATAAGATGGGAAACCATAAAAATCTTAGAAGACTCCATAGGCAGCAAAATATCAGACATATGTTGTAGCAATATCTTTACCGATACAACTCCTAGGGCAATGAAAACTAAGCAGAAAATAAATAAGTGGGATTACATCAAAATAAAAAGTTTCTGCACAGCAAAAGAAACCATCAACAAAACAACAAGAAAGCCCTATGCATGAGAGAACATACTAGTATTTGCCAATGCTATTTCAGATAAGGGTTTAATCTCCAAAATTTACAGGGAACTCATACAACTTAACAAAAGGGAGTTAAACAGTCCAATAAAAATGGGCAAAGGACCTAAATAGACACTTTTTGAAAAGGACATACAGAAGACCGAGAGACATATGAAAACATGCTCAAAGTCACTAATCATTCGAGAAATGCAAATCAAAATGACAATGAGGTACCATCTCACACCTGTCAGAATGGCTATCATCAACAAATCAACATAGGACAAGTGCTGGCGAGGATGTGGAGAAAAAGGAACCCTTGTGCACTGCTGGTGGGAATGCAGACTGGTGCAGCCACTGTGGAAGACAGTATGGAGTTTCCTCAAAAAGTTAAAAATGGAACTCCCATTTTACCCAGTAATCCCACTTATAAGACTATATCCCAAGAAACCAGAAACACCAATCAGAAAGGACATATGCACCCCTATGTTCATAGCAGCACAATTTACAATAGCCAAGATTTGGAAACAGCCTAAGTGCCCATCAGCAGATGAGTGGATTAAAAAACTGTGGTACATCTACCCCATGGAATACTATGCTGCTATAAAAAAGAAGGAACTTTTACTATTTGCAATAGCATGGATGGAACCGAAGAGCATTATGCTAAGTGAGATATGCCAGTCGGAGAAAGATAAATATCACATGAGCTTACTCATATGTGGGATATAATGATCAACATAAACTGATGAACAAAAATAGATCCAGAGACAAGGTAGCACTGAACAGACCGTCCAACCTCAGAGAGAAGGCAGAGGAGGGGAGGGGGTTAGAGATCAACCAAAGGACTTGTATGTATGCGTATTAGTATAACCAATGGACACAGACACTGGGTGGGGGCTTGCCCTTGGGGGTGGGAGTGGGATGGGGGGGTCAATTGGGGAAAAGGATACATATGTAATACTTTAAACAATAAAAAAAATAAACTAGTAAAAAACTTTGACAAAAAAAGAAAATAATATTTTATCATAAGAACTTTTAAATAGAACCGTACATTTCAGGCATGTCAACTGAAAGAGAATGCAGTCGTAACATTCTATGTTACAGATCTGAACGTTAAATGCCAGCATGGTTCACTGAAGTAGGTCACACAGCTGGGTGTGGGTGAGTGAAGGGAGAGAGTCTTGGAACTTCCTGAGCTGGATCAC